>NW_024881616.1:600000-1030023 GCF_019059575.1 Amphibalanus amphitrite
CAATAAAAAAATGTGTCTGTGCATGGGGGTCCTGGGTTTGTATTAAAGGAAATATACCATTTTAAACATCAGATTTCGAACTGAAATGACAATTTTGTAGCTTGAGCTGAGAATAGCACAAATCAGAAACTTTTTATGGTCCTATTACTATGCGTTACGAATACGCTTACCCTAGACAACTGACAAGGACATTTCAATTTCATTTCTCGTTCCAAAATCAGATTGTCGCACAGGAATTCAGTGCTGCCTCATGGAAGAATGCTAAGAGTGCTGAGCCAGCTGTCACAGAGGCCAGCATCAACCAGTCAACATTCACTTGTTCCTGAACTCTGCAATATGATTGGTTGACACTTACTGAGCTTCTGCCGTAAGAGCAAAGTATATTGTCTATTTAGCGATCTACCAAGGATGAAATATATGTTATGTTGGATGAAAACATTCTTGTGACATCTGCTCTACCAATGCAATTATTCCTTTATTAAATTATTTTAAAATTGCTTTTGCAAGTATTAATTATTTTCTTTTTTGAATTGATCATTTTAACCATAAAAAATAATGAAACTTGAAACTGTAGAAAAGAAATTAGGAAAGTGGTGTATTTTCTTTAACTGTGATGTGTTTCAGACCTCAAGCTCAGCCTTCAGAGGGGGAGGTGAGCATGTTAGATTTTTCCCCTTACATTTTTATTTAAAAAAAAAGTATGGAAAAGCTGTTTTAACCATTCAGCAGATGGTACTATAATAAAATCAAATCTGAGGAATCCAGTGAATTCTGGTGAAAATGAAAAGACAATGAGAAATCTTTGGAATATGCCCGCTGCAGTCTGCATCCAATACCACATTTCTGTATCTGCTTATGTGTATGCTGGTCATGGTGTCCTTTTGCTTCCTATGTAAGCAGCTATTTTGTCTGTTCAAGTATGCATCAAAATGTTTGTCTTTGCCCTCACAAAATGCTTGTTGTGTTTCAGTACAATGATATCCTGCCAAGCACACTGTTGAAGCATTGCATAATGTGATGGCAGGATCTCATCAGCCTGAGGCTCTCCTGGATAAGCTAGATAGTAAGTGGATGTGGCATAAAGCCTCTGTTCAGTTGGGCTACAATTACCTTTGCTTTGTTTATCGGTTTTCTTCAGCTCTAAGATGACGTTCATGTTTCAATGTTTCTGGACTGTCAACAGCTATATTGTCCTCCAGCAGTGGATTATCATAATGCCTCCAATGGTTTGTGATATATGGAGTTATGATGAGTGTGTACCACAATCATCTAATTCTGTCATTGCCTTTCCAGGCCAGCAGACCAACCGACTTCAAAAGCTTATTGCCCTCGAAAGGCTGTCTGAAGATTGTGAAAATGGATTTAGTTCTTCCAAGCTTGAGCTTATGCTCAAAAAGGTCACAAGTATCAAAGGTAAACTTGAATGTTTTCTCATATTTTTCTTTTTGAATGGAAGAATTCAGATTCAATACCTCTCCCCCTGTCATTAAACATCGAGATAGATTATCAGCCCAGTCTCCAACTTGGCCACCTGTCCTCATTCAGTCAAGTTTTCTGTGCCAGTGTGTACCGTGTATCTCTTACTCAGGCCTGCTCGCCTCACCCTCACTCTCACTGGCGTGTCTGTATGTGGCAGGGACCACATATGCCATCCAACTACTGGACTGCTGCCTGCCGTCGGAGGAGGTGTCTCTGGCCACCATCGACCGCGCCGTCTACTTCATGGCCAACGTGAGTCGACTGCAGCGGTACCCCTGACTCTCTCCCATACCCCCTGACTCTCCCTGACTCACCCCAGTACCCCGGACTCTGCGCCACACCCTGGTGACCTCTTTCACTCGTCTTCTGACCTCTGGCCTGCCCATTGCCTCTCTGATCCGTTCTCGGGTCTCGTACTCGCCCGTCCGACCTAGCTTATCTCTCTGACACATCTGCTGCCAACCTCACTTTATGGCCCCAAAGGATGTGATGACCGACCTCTGACCGCCGGCCTCAGACCGCTGATCTCTGACCTCTTGAGCTCTGACCACTGACCGCTGATCTCTGACCTCTGACTACCGACCTCAGACCGCTGATCTCTGACCTCTTGAGCGCTGACCACTGACCTCCTGATCAGGGCTGCGGAGTCGGAGTCGGTCGGAGTCGACTTTTCTGATCGGAGTCAAGGTTCGAGTCAATTTGTCAATTTGTCGAGTCAAAGCTCTTGTCAAAGACGGTGAATGAGTCACCGAAAACCCATCGACTCTGCAGACCTTCCAGGGCTTACTTTACGCTTACTTTTTTCGTAAGAGAGGGCTGCGGAGTTGGAGTCGCAGTCGGTGGGAGTCAATAGTTCTACCCGGGCTTTGAGTCTGAGTCAGAGTTGATTTTTGGAAGCCAGAGTCGGAGTCGGGATCACCGACAATCCATCGACTCCGCAGCCCTGCCTCTGATATCTGACCGCTCACTTCGGACGGCGGACGGCTGACTTCTGACCTTTAGCTTTAACCTGTGACCTCTGCCCTCTGACCTGTGACCGTCCGCCCCCAGCCTCACACGGCGCCCACCCTGAGGCGGGCGCTGCTCAGCTGGCTTCTGGCCGGCGCGCTGCACTTTTTCGGCCCCGAGGCGCGGCGCCACCTGCACTCGCACTACGGCGTTATCTTCTGCCAGATCGGCTGGAGCCACATGGTGGGTGATGACGTCACACGATTGGCTCACACGATTGGTGAACGCTTGGCGATGGGGGAGAGAGAAGTCTTCGTAAAAGTTTGTGTCACTGTGGTGTAATTGGAGAGGTGTGTCACTGTCTTTATTGGAGGTTCTCCACTATAGCTAATGACGTTATTTAGTATTTATGCACAAAGATCTCGAGAACTGATGAGATGAGTTGACCGTGCTGCTCCTGCTGACCCTCCCTCCGCGGTGGTGTGCCCCTCCGCAGGTGAACCTGACGTGCACGCTGCTGTACCAGCTGACCGAGCACAGAGACGTGCAGCAGCACCGGGTCGACATGCTGGTGACGAGGTCGGCCGCCTCTGACAGCGGGCCGCGCTGGGCGCTCATCAGGTCAGTCACGGGGGCGCTCATCAGGTCAGTCGCCGGGGGGGGGGGGGGGGGCTCATCAGGTCAGTCGCCGGGGGGGGCCTCATCAGGTCAGTCGCCGGGGGGGGGCCTCATCAGGTCAGTCGCCGGGGGGGGGGGGGGGCGCTCATCAGGTCAGTCGCCGGGGGTTGAACAGGGCGCACCTTGGGGGTAGTTGGGAGCTGTACATAGACTGGGCGCTCATCAGGTCAGTTGGGTGAACGTGTGTGTGGGAGGGGGAAGGGGGACGCCCGTCAGGCCACTCGGGTGGATGGATTGGACGGTTCTAATGAGCGTCGGTCGTCGGAGTGGACAGGACGGGTTCATCAGGTCCGTCGTGAACGGTTAAGGAAGTGCTCAATGGACAGAGATTCGACGACTGGGACACGAATTAACGATACGCACTGGACGTGGGTTGTTTTGTTAGGACGATCCAGCCACCCAGCTACTACTGCAATTGATAGAACACCAGGTACACTTAGAATCTGTGAACAGCAGTTTCCATGTGATGTGAGAATGCGTGGGCGAAAAAAGTAAGGGTTTTTCTTCTGCCTTAGGGCGCTAATTGCGAACATACGCGGACGTTCTTAAAAAGGAGGCACGACATCGAGAGCACGTTTGGCCGTCTCTTCTACGAGACGTATGCAAATGTCCTGTTCCTTCGTTCTCCCTTATGCGATACACAGCTTGATGAGTGACGCTAAGCCGACTCTCAGAGTAGGACAGTTTATAAAACTGGATGAGTAATGAAAAGTCCATTCCAGTCATGGAGGAGTGGGAGGAAGCAACAAGTGTAAAATAGAAAAAAGGAACAATGAAATACCGAGCGAAACATGTTTTAAAGTAAAAAGAAAATCACCTGTGATCTGATTTGATCTTCTCTGTTGATTGTTTCAACCTGCTTAACGCTATTCTCGACCGTAACATATCCGTGTTTTTAATGATGAACTACTTGATGGGTAGTGTAATGAGCAGGTATTTTTTGCTTGAAATCATGTTGTAACATTTCGTTTTTGGTCTATATGCCGCTTGACATTTATCAATCAATTTATTGCCGTTAATATCGAAAGTTGCCCAGGCATTTCATTTTTATTCATGAAACCATTTCAAGTTAGGAGCGAGTATTTCGTTCGAACATATTGGAATATATCATTAATCCTCTTTTTCAGCCTTCATATAAAAACTAATGGTATATGACATTTTAATACATTTACATGTCCATAATCATGATTTTGGTTATTTGTGATTCGCGAATCGGAGGTTACTGTTAAATTTAAGCCATAAATCTGCTTTCTCCGAAAGCCCTCTAATTTGAAGCACGTGGATATATTAAACGCGCACAAATAATGTCATGCTAGAACGACATGAACGAGATGAACGATTTTTGCAGATTGCAAATGTTAAAAAGTGTATACGTTTTCTAATTTTTATTCGGTAATTTCCCTGGTGTGGTGCAGTTTCTGATATTTTAGTGTCGAATGTGATTTTATGCTTTGTGTGAACTCCCTATCAGCTCGTTGACATAAACAATGGGACAAGCGGAATCCAAAGAATCTGAACAGAATCCCGGTCATGCACCACAACATGCTCGAAGGAATACTGTGCACGGAACCGAGAGGACACGACGTCCCACACCGCCGATCGCCCATTCCGTCTCCAAGCGTCCGACAGAAACGAAACGCACACCGGCGGGCCCATCGGCTCCGCCACGACTTGGCGGAACACCGCAGAGCTTTCCCAGGTCTCGCACTCTGACCAACGTGCGGCCTCGCGGGCCAGCGTCGGCTGCCCCGCAGCGTCAGGCTCCAACTCTTCCGCGCACTAGTGGCAGGCTGCAGCAGCAGTTTGCCGTTCGACCCACGGCGAGCTCAACAGCGAGTCCCTCCCTGCCGACGCCGTCGAGGAGCCAGCCGATTCCCATCAGTCAGCCGGCGACCCGGTCCCGATCGGAGCGGCCGGCCCAGGACAGGGCCAGGCCTGCGCGCCGCTCCGCACCGCCGGCCAAGACGGCCGTCCAGGCGACCGACAGCGACCCAGAGCCCGCCGGCCCGCCGGCCAAACGGGTCACCCGCAGCCGCACCGCTGTCCCGACGGCCGGACAGACGCCATCGGGCCCCGCCCCGTCGACCTCGACCACCACCACCATTACCACCTCGACAGCCGACTTCACGGCCACCCCCGGCCCATCGACGTCCAAAAGACGACCGCGCGCCGAGCCGCCGTCTGACGACGAGCCGACGCGCATCGGAGACGTCGAACCTGACTCCCCTGACGACCGGGAGGACAAGATGTCGATGAGCTCTGCGAGCAGCTCCGTCGAGAACGACTCAGACGACGCGGCCTCGCAGTCGTCAGACAGCTCGGACGACCCGGACGGACTGGATTTGGACCTGGACGGACCGGAGGAGGACGGCGATGACCAGTCTCAGACTACTGACGAGAAGTCCGAGGTGTCGGCCGGGACGGGCCGACACCTCCCGGCAGCTCCGACCGCCGGCCGCCAGCGGGCCCGGCGGACGGCCAGTCCGGCGGCGGCGGCGGCGTCCCAGTTCGCGCTGCGCCGCAGTCGCCGCCGCTCGGTGCCGGTGCGTCACCTGCAGGTCGATCCGCACCGTCACTCCTACGTTAGCGTCTGAGCACTACTGAGCGGGACACTGAGAAAGGCGCGCTCACCCGCCGTCAGATCACTGGAGAGAACCAGAGAGGGAGGGATGGAGGAGGGGAAACGGCAGCGGAGCGGGCACCGGTGAAACCAAATTCGTCGTGTTAGGGGTTTGTCTATGTTTAGCGCTTCTGTCACTTGTCTAGGAATACTGAACGATCCCAACGACTGGTTTTAATGCGAACAGAAACTGTTTGTCTATTTAAAATACTAGGCCGATTCTAGACGTTGTTTGGTTCCCGATTGGTTTCACCACTCGCAGCTGGGAGCAGGCGAGAGGGTCGCGATGGGAGAAAAGGCCATGGTTGAGAATGGTTATAAAGGGTACTTAGGTGTTTTTGGCTGTTGCATGCAGGCTGCGTTCAGGAAAAAGACTAAACGGACGCAGATTTTGACCATCGTGCGCAAGTGTGCTTCAGTTTTACAATGAACGAAACGAGGCGATACAAATAAAGAGGATGAACGAAAAAATTTCTCTTTTGTCTAACATCTGAATAAAGGCTTGCTGATTGTATTTTTTTTCTGTATGGTTTCTTGCCAAATAACAATTGCAGGGCGCAGTTGATTCTCACACGAAAGGGGATCTGAGCCAACTTTGGACAGACTGGGTTAAGGGGATGGAGTGCCTGACCCCGCAGATCTCGGAATGTTAGCAATTTGGCAAATAACTGTAACCGCCGCTCGGATATGAAATTCTTTCAAATGTTTTCTGGTCTACATATGTATGATTCACTAACCTCCAGAATGATTTAACCACTTAACCAGAGGACGTAAAAAGTCAGTTTTTGCGAGGTCCTGAGACTGACGATTCCGACAAACAGCGCTGTATACATAGTGTATGTATGTACATAGCTCGTGAAATAAACATATTCGGAAGGGTGACAAGAAAGATATCTCGTTGTTAAATATGTTTACGTTCTGGTTCGACAGATTTGAGCTGTCATTATAACTATAGTCTACGGATCATATGATGTCAAATGACCTACTTTTTCAGATGCATTTATATCGTTTCGATCGAAAGATACTCTGCAAATTTGCTTGAAACGGTGCAGCACTGCACGAGGAAGGATCTCCCAAAGTACTTTTTAAATTTGAGAACGTTTTCGGGGAGTGTGCCCCCGCTCCGGATAATGTCACCTCTCCGGGTCTGCCGGTCAGCCGGTGACTGGCCGTGCTATCCTGCCGCCAATGACAGTCGTCTGTTTGTCTCTCTGTTTCGTACAGGAAGTACCGGCAGCTGCGTCCCGACATGGTCCTGTCGTACGGCGGCCCCGACTCGCAGACGCGCTGGGAAAAGCCGCGCTCGCAGCTGATGACAAACCTGAACCGATGGAGACTGCGCAGGGACGGGGCCGGCGCCGCGGCCGCCGCGGGTACAGGAGGCGCGGGCAGCGCGGCCGGTCCCGGTGGAGACTTCTGGGAGTTGGCCAACAAGGTGAGAGTGGCAGCGTGGAATGAAGGGGACCTGTCGGGAGCTCTGGGCTGCTGTTGGTGGAAAATGACTTAATTTTTCAGTGTGAAGTCATCTTTTGATAGGTTGAGCTTGTTTATTTGTGATTATCATTTAGAATATAACACTCGCTTTCGAATAAAATAATGAGCTTCTTCTCAGTGCTCAGGCTACGGTTCTGCCCACCGTTCAGCATTGTCGTCCCTGGAACTGCCTGTCAGTTTCGTCCCTCCCTCTAAGTTCCCTCTACGGCCGTCAGGTGTCGCGCTGGACGCCGGCGCTGCCCGTGCTGCCGGAGTCGGTGGCGGCTCCTGGCGGCGGCGCGCCCGACCCGGACCAGGGCCGCCGCGACCTGGCCTCGCTGGGCTCGCTGAAGGAGGTGGTGGCCGAGGGTGCCGTCGGCTTCCGGTCGGCCAACAACCTGACGGCCCTGGCGCTGAGCAGCCACCGCCGGGCCGTGCTGCTGCTCTCGGACACACGAGAGATCGACACCGCAAAGGTCGGTGGGACGACGGGGCGGCGGGGGTTTACGGGGCTCGACAATTTTTTCATAAGATCGACAGAGGGCACTAAATTATTATTTTATCGATGTAGCATAATGTTACATATCTCCCAATCAGTACCTTCCCGATTCGTCAGTAGGTAAGTTGGAGACTTCAGAATATGCTGGTGACGCAACTACAGCCACCACCATCCTCCCCTTCACATCCCACAGCTAACCTGCTGATCACGCTGCTGAAGTCTCTGACACACTCCCCCCGTCCCGCTCCAGATGAGTCTGGACCTGCTGGTGACGCTGCGCCAGATGCTGGTGTACGACCCGCGCCGCTACCCGGTGCTGCGTCGCCGCCAGCTGATCCGACAGGTGCAGCTGTGCCACCGCGTCGGCCTGCCGCTCAGCGCCGGCCGGCACCTGATGCGCACACTGCTCGAGGGCGCGCGGCCCGAGCACAGCGCGCTCTGGCTACCGGCGCTCGACCTGGTGCCGTTCTACGGGTGGCGGCCGCAGGCGGTGCTGCTGGCGGCCCTGCTGCGGCCCCTGGAGACGCTGGTGGCCGCCGCCGACCGTCACGCGCGCCTGCACGTGGTGCACGTGCTGACCGAGTTTGTGGTGCAGCTGGCGCGCCATGACCTGCCGCTGGTGGTTCGGCGCGCCTTCCCCTACAGCAGCCAGACGTGTCGAGACGAGGTGAGGCGGCGCTGAGCGGGACGGACGGGGCACACGGGTCAGCTTGTGACGCAAAGAGGGACGCCGGATGGAGAGGTTACGGAGGGGTGGAAAAAACTGTGAATCTATGCTCGGCATTATCCCTTTAAACTGCTTACCTCGATGCGTAAATGCGTAAACTGTGCAATGTGCATGTCCTCTTTCGATCAAAACATGTGTGAATGTGTCCCCGTGATGCTTATAAGTGCTCCTCACCGATTTCTCGACACCATATTGGCCTGCTTGCTCCACTCTGTCCGGTATACCGCCTATATAACTTTTATCTTCCTCGTCCCGTTCAGATCGCCTCCACCAACGACCCGGCGGTGGACGTGGCCCGTATCACGGACCACGTGGCCAGCCTGTGTAAGCGGCTGGCCGTGTCGGCGCCGGCCGCCGAGAGGATGAACCTGATGCGAGCCACCGTTAACTTCTACACTGAGGTGAGGGCCAGGGGAACAGGAGGGAGGGAAGTTCCCTGGGCCGGGTGCTTATTGAAAGGTGAGGACAGGCCGGGAGAAGCCCCACAGAAGAAGCGAGACGAGAGACCGATGGTATCACGTTTGCTAAGCTGATCCCATTTATGCTTACCCATTCGCTAGGGATCGTTTCGTGTGCTTTTGCTGAATGGCTCGCCATCGGCTATGGTCAGTTGATAGATGATAGGCTGTTAGTTGATAGGCTGTAGTATTTCTGCCGTGTATCGCTCAGGCGACATTCCCGTCTCTTTGTGTCCCTCATGGTGATCTCCGTCCCTCCGCGCGTCCCTAGGTAACCCCATACCTCCGCGCGTCCCTCAGGTAACCGCCGTCCCTCGGTGTACCCCTCAGGTGACTCCGGTGCTGCTGGAGTCGAACGTGCCCTTCCTGCCGCTGATCAGTAAGGACCTGGTGTACCAGGTGCTGCTGTCGTCGGACGCGCTGGCCGTCCACAAACTGCTGCTCACACTCTCACGGTGAGAGAGCGACGGGGGTGAGAGGTGGCGGTGACCTGCTCACAGGTCCGTCCAAAGTGGCTACAATCGAGTACCGTGCTAAAGAATGTCAGCTTACGCAGAGTGTCTCGCTAGCTGCTTATTGGACTTAGTTATTTATAAGGGGTTTGGAGAAGCATGCGGGAATAATAAGGCCTTCCCTGGCCGAGGGTGGTGGGTCAGGTTTGAGCTGTAGTGGACATCGTCCCCCTGTCTCCAGGTACCCTGGTGTGACTGTACCCTGTCCCTATATGCCCGGGTGTAACCGACCCCTGTCCCCATATACCCGGGTGTGACCGTATTCATCATCCTCATATACCCCGGGTGTAACGGCCCGCCTGTCCCCAGGTACCCGCAGCAGTCTGCGCCCCTGTCCCCATATACCCGTGACCAACCGCCTGTCCCATAATATACCCGGGTGCTATCGCCCGCTGTCACATGTACCCCGGATGTGACCGTCCCGCCTGTCCCCAGGTACCCGCAGCAGTCTGCGCGCGTGCTGGCCATGCGCTCCGACCCGGGCCTGTCGCGAGTCCGTGTCAAACTGGCCACGGCCACTGTGGGCCGGCTGCCGCACTTCACCACCCTGATGGAGGACGTGCTGCTGCTGCTGTTCGGTCGGAGGAAGGGCGCCGGCGGCCAGTTCCGCGGCGAGACGGCCGAGGTGCGCGAGCGGCTGGCGGCGCTGGCCGACGGCCTGGAGCTGGAGCTGGACAATCACGCGGCGCTGCTCAGCTACCAGCTGCTGGCGGAGACCCGGCCAGACTACCAGGTAGGTGATGGAAGACCCGGCCAGAGTACCAGGTAGGTGAAGGAAGACCCTACCAGAGTACCAGGTAGGGTGGGAGGGACGGGACCCGGCCAGAGTACCAGGTAGGGTGTGGTTCGGATGCCACGGCAACAGATTGGGCAATGTGCGCTCAACTGCTCGCTCGGGGTTCTTACCTCTTAATGACATCGGCTTTGGCAGGTGCTAAGTTTTTTTTGCGTAGCATTGTATGTTGCATTTGAATTTCATTCTTCTCATCGTTTCTCAAGCGCGTCTGTCTTCCGTCATGGGTTGCCTGTCAAGTTTGGGGCGATGACGCGTTCTTATGCGAGCGAGTCTGTCATTAGGCAGTCGGTGTGTTGTCAGGAATGTGTCGGCGTGTGTGTCAGGAATGTGGTGGCGTATGTTATGGATGAGTCTGTCATTGCTGGCCTGTTACTGTGTCAGGGATGTCTCTGCCCGTCGTGTCTAACCGCCGCCGTCCGTCGCCAGGAGGACGCTGGCCGCCACCCGGTCCTGCAGGACCTCCTGTCGGCAGACGGTCTGGTGGGCTTCACCGCCTTCCAGGAGGCGTGCGGCACTCACGGCCGCGGCCGCCGGTGAGCGGGCCGCCACCTCCGAGTGTGGAGCCACCATTCCATCGAGATTCACTGCGGGAGGGGCGGGGATTTCACCGTCGGGTGGTGAGAACCATTGCTGTGTGGCCGGCTCATGTAATTTATACCGGCAGGCGGCCGGCCGCGAGGGAGGGGAGCGTCGCCGCGATTCGTTTTAGACCGTGCTCACTGGCAGCCGTTTTGGCTTTGGAGTGCGTTTCGCCGGTGTTGTGGCTCGCTGTGTGGACGGCGCTGGGGCGAATTCTGTCTCTGCTGGCTGTCCGTTGGCCAGCAGTGAAGGGCGCGGACTGCGCTGCGAACTTAGTACACGTATATTACGCGGTGGTAGCAATAGGTAGCAACAGTATGGACTTGACTGACGCTAGTTGTATCTTTAGGCGATTTGTTCTTAGCATTGCTTCACTAACTGTGGCTCATTTCGTATGCGTCTCTTCGTCGTTTACTTTCCGACTATATAGTATAGAATATTAGCTCTTTTAGTTGTACAAAACATTAAACAACGTGCCTTTACAATGTGACCTGTCATTCAGCACATATATTCACCAATTTCACGTCCATTTTCATCATCCACCATCCGCTGTAACCGCGTGCCTCTCGGCCACCGGGCGATGTCCTCATGAATTTGTCGCGGCGTGTCGGCGACTCCGAGCCGCTGTGCCATTCCGTGCTCACTCACTGCCGCTGTGTCCCCGTGTCATTCTGTTCCGCCACGGGGCGGTACCTGTACCGCCGGGCGGGGCGGGTGTGTTCCGCGCCGGCTGCCGTGCCCGCTGCCCGGGCGGACTCCCAGTGTTGTCTGCCGCCGCTGCCGGTGCCGGACCGTTGTTGCGCTGTTGGCGGCCCGACATAAACACCTGTCGCCCCCGTTACCCGGCGTTTGCAGTGCAGTGGCGTGTCACAGCCATCGGCAGGGTATACAAACGAGGATAGTGGATATTTGCTTCCTCGACATGGCCAAGGCCTCCTAACACACGATCCGTTTTTTTTTTTTTTTAGCTAAGAGCACCAGCCGCTACGGTCGGGAATGACGTTGTTAGGCATTGAATCGAATACAGTTTGTTTTACAATAACACAAGACACTTCCTGGCATCGAGCGGAGCCCTGAGGATTCCTCATCTACGTAAATATTCGCAATTCGTATCCCTAATGCGATTAGAATCGGAATGCACATAAAACACGCCCGCAAAAGTAACTCAGGATCACGATTTATTTAAAAAAAAGCATTCGGCATGAAGTAAAATTGATGCGCAGAAAAATGCAACCCACTACATCCGGTGTAAAAAGTAAATACATATGTTCCCACACATCGTCAACTGGTAAGTGGTAATTAGGCAACCAGCCAAGTTCCAACCCACTGGGACCGGAAACAACGCGTGCCGCAGCTATTCGAACGCGCAATCCATGCGAATCACGCGTAGTCACCACAGTAAATGAGTGATAAACCCACATATCACAGTTTCGTGCCAGTCACCGCCGTACCGGCCGCCGTCACGCCTGGCTGAGGCAGTCTGCCCAGTGGTCGCCGCCCGCCGGCCCCGCGCCATCCCCGTCCAGGTACTCGTAGCAGCCATTCCGCCGGCGGATCAGGTCGCCCCAGAGCAGGGAGGTCTGACAGGCCGGACACGGCCCCTCCACCGGCAGGAGACTATCCGTGCCGCGCACTAGCTCCGCCGCCAGACAGGCCAGGTGGGCGACCAGCGGGCAGCTCGGCAGCAGACAGTGCACGCGCTGCTGGGCGGTCACCTCACCGCCGCACAGGGAGCAGGGCACCGTCAGCTCGCCGCCGTCCTCGGCCGGGCCGCGGGGCCGCACCCGCCGCGGCCGGACGGCGCCCTCCACCAGCGGCATGTGGGTGGGCGGCGGCGCCTCCTCCGGCAGCGGCCGACGGTACTGCGGCAGCAGCCAGCGCACCGTCAGCGGCAGCCGCCGCCACGGCGCCGCGCGCAGCATGGCTGACAGCACGCGCAGACAGTGCTCGAAGCGCACCTCGCGCGCACGCTTGGCCGGCACGTGGCGCAGCCGGCGCGAGCGGCCCGGGTTCTGCCAGGCCCACTCGAAGCGCAGCGCAGCGATGCTGTTGGGGAAGCCGTGCACCACCAGCGTCATCTCCCAGGGGCCGCGGTTGCTCGTACGTCCGGCGCCACCCGCCGCCCGGCCGCCGTTGTGCTGCTTGATCCGCCGGTTCGGGTCGGTCGTGTAGCCGATATAGGTGCGGCCCTTGTAGCGCGGATTCTGGCAGTACAGCAGGTACACGCCGTAGAAACTCTCCACCTCATCCATGGCTGAAGATGCACCCGATCCACTGTCAGGCAGGTGTACGAGGAGACATGCTGTCAGCAACAATCTGTGAATAATAGGGCTTACAACCATAATGTCATTTGAACTCCAAAGGTCCTTGAAAATGTTGAGAAAAATAACAGCATTATGTTAAATGGCATGGCTTGTCTGATAAGATGACACCAAAATACCAGAAATTCTGCTAGCACTTAAGGCCTACTTCTTACCTACTGGTAGGTAAGCAATTTTTAATTGAATTGAAATTTGAAGTTAAACTGAAATAAATCGAGATTCAATATGCTGTCGCCACCCAGCCACAGTCATGAGCCAGGGCCTGAAGAATTGGTAAGTTGTGAATCACCTGCATCATGCATGCGTCCCTTGACCTCCTGGGTAGGTAGTAGGTACCTACCTACCCACCCGAACTTAAACTGTCTCAGCTTCAGTCTAAAGTTTCAAAACACACTATGGCAAATCATAACATAAAAGGAAGATTTTCTGCAAAAGCCCCCGAAGCCCCTTGCCAATTCAAATTCGCCTCCTCCTCTTCCCCTGACCGCTTCGCTTCAAGATTCAAATAAATATGAAAAACAGCGTTCTTGGTTCAGCTGACAAGTATAATGTTCTATAGCAGGTGTCAGCAAAGTTTGACAGATTTGGACTTCAAGTTACCTGGCAACCTGATACAACATTGCCATTTTAACAAGCAGTTGCCTAGCAATCTCACTTTCTTCCTGCTAATTGAACACGTAAGTATTTATGGAAGCTAGTCATTCGTGGATAAATATGCTTTGCAAATGATGTCACAAAACTTTTCATAGAATTCAGAAGTTTGGCTCATTGTTAAGAAAAAAATGCCAAGAAAACTATGAAAATATAATCGGTTACTTGTCAAATATACTTTTTCACAATAAAAAACAAGTCAACAAGTACATATTTTTGTTTTGAGTCTTACAGGTTCGGATGGTCATTCCTGAAACGAAGAGTTTCTATGACGTCATCGAAGCCGTATAAGACATAGAAGATGCCTACAAACAATAGGCAGTTGTCAATCAATTTCATTCTAATTTCAATTTATGTATTTTGAAGTTACGTGAGGTGAGTTCGCAAATAATAACTTTGAATGTGGTAAATAAGAACCCACTTCTTGTAAATATCAACATGTACCATCCCGCACGGCGCACTGATGCGTTATCAATCTCAACGCAGCATACCTATAACCTACCCAAGGCTATATAAACCTACCCATGCGTTACCAATCTCAGCTCTCACTAAATAGCCAAAAGTGGATTAGAAATAAAATTCTGATCATAAAGTAGCATTTGAATATCATGAGGGTGTGTGCAGCGCCACACAGCAGAATCACCGCCCTGAAGCTGACCATTGAAATGTCATGGTAGGATCAGTGAGGACACTGGCACCTGTGGTCCCCCACAGAGGGATGTTTCGAGGCAGTGGTGAAGGCCGAAGGTGGCCATATCAAGTCAGAATGCCGTCTTTGAGATGTGTACATGTTACTGCATTTACATATGTTGATGTACCAAAAATCAATTTGATATCTTTGTCCTGGACCAAAATATTTCAAATGAACAAGTTCCTACATCTTTTTGCTCCACCCTGCATAGCATTCACTGTATTCAGCAACACTGCACCAGGACAGCGGTTCATCAGCACAGTACTGAGTGCAGAGAAGGGGCCCTCAGCCTCCACTCAAAATTCAAGCTGCACCATGGTAAAACTGTACCACAAGGGATGTAAATCAGCACTACAGCGCGCACTAGCCGAGTGCCAGGCACTGATGATGTCTCAGCATTACTATGTTTCACAGTCAGGGCATGGGCTGATTGCTCACTAGCCTCTGCAGCTATTTGCTCAATTAACTAACTTTTATTTTACTCCTTGCAGGTAAATTGTTTTTTTTTTCTAGTCTCAAGCCTAAGCCATAATCTTTACTTGGCCATGGAAGGCCCAGCACACTATTTGTTATTACTGCTGATCTGTAGCTCAGTGAGCTGTGGACCCACTGAGCTTACCATAGAAGTGGGAGCTGGCAAGACAGAGTGCTTCTTCGCATCTGCCAAGATAGGTGAATACATTGATATCGAATATCAGGTAAGCAGCCTTGGTACTAATAACTATCACTTGCATTGATGCTGCCTAAGTGGAAATGTACTTTTTAGTGCATTAAGTTAGTGCATTTTAATGCATTTCCAGTTTGAAGTTCATTGAAAATCCTTATTTTTTAATTACCTACCTGTGTCTATGATTATGTTTGGGGTGAGTGACTAATGGATTTCACAGTGGATTGACCTACAATTTTCCAATGTAATGCTGGTTCTGTATATAGCAGGATAATTAATTATCTTTACATTTCAAAAGTTAATTGAACATATGCAGGTAAGAGCAACACTGGTATCTTTTTATCACTATGATAGCTTATGTACTAAGTGATGAGTCATATTCTGTTTGTTTTCACATTCCACTGGTGTCAATTTCAGGTGATTGATGGAGGTCAGGGCGATATCGACATTAACTTCCATCTGCACAGCCCTACCGGTCGTCAGATCGTCTCCGACTACAAAAAGTCAGACAATGCGCACAGGTAAGACCTGTACCACTCAGGAAGTAAGACTGGGATTTTTTTGATGAAGTGGGATTGGGTGGTGCGCTTGGGTGCAAATGACCTTTAGTCAGTTCCGTGTCAAGCTTACGGCCGAAATACACTGCTGAAAGCAGTGCGTGATTTCTGTGCATACAGCTCTAAATAAGCAGATTATTGAATGGAGGAGCAAACTGCCGAAGGAACTCCGACCCTTGCTCCGACGACAAGCTTGATATGGAACAGACTGTAATAGGTAGTCGACCCCCAATAAACTAAAGTATGTGGGCGTTACTTTGTGTCGCTAAGCATTCTGGTGTGTGACTGTGGTTCAATGAATTTTGGCGAGAGTATGCATATGATATCGGTGATAGCTGTACCGAGGTACAGGGTGACACAAAAAAAGCGGTCATCACCAAAATTCGAATAACTTCAGAAGTTTTATTCAAATCATCACCAAACTTCGGCCACTTTAGGTCACACCTATGTAGCAGACATCCACCAAGTTTCAAGTCTTCACTACGAATACTTTTAGTACAGTGTGTGTTTTACTGACGCTCCACAATGTGCTCCAGGTGAGCGCCCCGGCGCTGCAGGGCGTAGGCACACCTGCACCCGGTGGGCAAAGTTGTCGATAACCCGATAAGAATAACGTTTCAGGGGTAGCACACTGTCTCCAGAGGCCATTGCACTCCGTAAAGTGCACAGCCATCGGGTTATCGACAACTTTGCCCGCCGGATGCAGGTGTGCCTACGCCCTGCAGCGCCGGGGCGCTCACCCGGAGCACATTGTAGAGCGTCAGTAAAACACACACTGTACTAAAAGTATTCGTAGTGAAGACTTGAAACTTGGTGGATGGATGCTACATAGGTGTGACCTAAAGTGGCCGAAGTTTGGTGATGATCTGAATTTAACTTCCGAAGTTATTCGAATTTTGGTGATGACCGCTTTTTTTGTGTCACCCTGTACTTCTGTGCCGAACTTTGCAGTTCTTATCTTGTTGACGCTCGTATCAGTTGTTGGAGTGTGCTTGCTCCAATGTTTGTTATTATTATTATTATTATTATATCGTTTATTCCACTAACCACGATCATCGGGTGGGCGTTACAGTGGAACATTGCCAATTCCAACACATCTGTTCATGCAGTAAACAATGATGGTTGGTACGTTTAACGGTACACTGCAGGGCATATGCGAGGACATCCGCACACATTGCCAATTCCAACACGTCTGTTCATGCGGTTAACAGTGATGGTTGGTACATATAACGGTACACTACAGGGTACATACAAGTACATTCGCACACATTGGGTGAAACGTGGTCATCAGTTGTCAGTGTTTGCTTTTGCTAGGAGGTACTTTTTCAGTTCAAATTTTGAGGCATTCCTCATTCTAGTGGGCAAACTATTCCACAATTTAGAGCCATGATATGACAGTGAATATTTCATAAAATCTGTTCGCGGAGCAACCAGATCTAGGTTCTCCGACTGTCTTGTCTCACGGTCAGATCTTCTAGTTATAAAGAGCGAGGATATCAAAGGTGTTGTAATCTCCGGAAAAAGCAGACACTGACGAATTATATTCAATGCAGCAATGTCATGTTCGAAGGCTAAGTCTCTTCGCCATGCCACATTCGCACTCTCACGACCCGTGATACGCCGAGCAAATTTTACAATTTTAGATATCCTTTTCCCCTGTGTCAAGCCACAATTCCCCCATATTCAGATGTTCAATTCAGATCGTGTCTGAATCGTGTTCCAATATTTACCATCCTGATTCCATACCATTCTATGTATATTCAGGATTGTTTAGGCTTAGCCTGATGATTTCGTTCTCATCGCATCTCATCGCATCCTGAATCCGATATCGACTATTTCCGACCGTTATCTGCTGCTTTCGTTAAATTCACATCCTGCTTTAAAAGTTATGTGGTCATCTGACACATTTGTTGATTGATGGCATCCTATTTGACACCAGATGTTATGGTCATACCAGGTTGTGTTTGTCTGTGAACCACATCCGGCCACCTTGCCTCCGCGATAGATATCCGTTCATTCACACTGTGCGATTTCAACAACCAATAACAGCGCACGTCATATCCTACCACTACTTTTTGCCCCGCCGTCGAACCTCTCGTTCCTCCTGGCCTCTCTGCGTCAAACTCCACGTTCCTCCCTCCCTCTTCCCGCCGCTAACCCCTCCCCTCCCCTCTCTCCGCCGCTAACCCCACCTCTCTCTCTCCGCCGGATCAGGCGAGCCGCCGAGGAGGAGGGCGACTACAAGGCCTGCTGGGACAACTCCATCAGCCGCTTCAACAACAAGCTGGTGTTCTTCGAGGTGGGCGTGGAGCGCGAGGACGGCGGCGAGGTGTGGGACAGCATCGAGCACGAGTTCGGAACAGAGGGGGAGGTCTACGACATCAAACTGCAGGACATCCAGGTCAGTCACGGCCCACGAGGACGGAGAGAGGAAGGGCGGGTGGGTGAAGAGGCTGGTGTCGAGAGAGGAAGGAGGTATTGTCCCTGGTGATTGTTTTAGCGGAGTGTGTCCTGTAAGGAGACAAACAATAATTGTAAAGTCTATTCATCATATTTGCATATAATAGCATGATCATTTGCAAGCGGTTATCCGCTGTTTTGTTTTCATGGTTGCACTAATTCACGAGCTACAAATAGCACGATGTATTCATAAACACGTTCCTACGTACACAACTTGGTTCGTCGCTAAAATGCGGCTGGGAAGCGAAGTCTTTTAGCCGGGGTAGTGCGGGTTGGCATGACGTTTCATACTTCGAGATATAGTAATCGCATTGATCTCAGAACTGGCTGAAGTCGAAGTTTTGCTCCAGGTCGAGCTCCTGCTCGGCGTCCTCGATGCGCATGTGCGGCAGCTTTCCCAGCTTCTGGCAGAGATCCCGCCAGCGGTTGAAGCGCTGTCGTTTCATGGCCAGCACCGCGGCCTTCCAGCGCATCTTGGCCGACGTGTATTTGGCCGAGCCCTTCTTTTTGGCGGAGCGTCCCTCTTGTTTGGCCGCCCGTGCCGCCTGTCCGCCCATCGAGTGTTTGAGCATCTGCAGGTCGGAGCGGACTGTGAGTGCCGTGCGGCTCTGCGCCGCCTGCATCACCGCCTCCGAGGGCAGCAGCACCATCGAGTTGGAGGTGCTGCGCCGGAGCGCCGCGCCGCGTCCGGCGCCGTGCTGCTCGTGCAGCACCAGCAGGCTCAGCTGGCGGCCCACCGGGCCGGCCACCCCGGTCACGGCGCCCGGCCGGCCGCCCAGCAGCTCGCGCCGCGACAGGCCCCGCGCCCGCCCGGAGGCCAGCGCGCGCAGCACCCGACCCACCGGCCGCGTCGGCTGGAAGGCGCCGTGGCGCTGCTCGCACACGGCGCCCGGCAGCTGCGGCTCGCCGGCGGCGGCCGCGCTCAGCGCCGACGGCCGCCGGCGCAGCGAGCTGTGGCTGCTCCAGCTGGCACCCAGCGCGGCGTCACTGCCATCCGCTGCCAGCGGCCGGCACATCCAGGCGCACTGCTTCAGCTCGGCCGTGGTGGGCCGCCGCTCGGGCGCCGGACTGAGCAGACGGCGCGTCGTGTCACGACAATCGGCCGTCACCGGTTTGGTGAAGTGCACCTTGCGGTGGGCGGCCGTCAGCAGCGCGTGCGGGTCGCGCAGGTCGGCGCGGGTCTGCGCCAGCGGCAGCCGGCCGCACACCATGGCGTACAAACAGACTCCCAGCGACCACAGGTCGGCACACACGGCGTTGTACGGGTGGCCGTAGAATATCTCCGGCGCCGTGTACACGAACGAGCCGCACTTGGTCTCTGACAGCTGCTCGCCGTGAAACCGAGCGAACCCGAAGTCGGCGATGCGGATCTCGTAGTCGGCGTTGAGTAGCATGTTCTCCAGCTTGACGTCTCTGTGCACGATGCCCATGTGGTGCAGATACTGCACGGCGTCCACCATCTGCCTGAAGAAGGCGCGCGCTTCCACCTCGTTCAGATAGCCCATCTTGTTGACGTAGTCGAGCAGGTCGCCTCGCTCGCAGTACTCCATCACCAGGTAGTATGCTGCCGGCCCCTCGTAGGCCGCGTACAGATCGACCACCAGCGGGTGCTCCTGGGTGAGCCGCAGCGTGGCCAGCTCGCGCGGCAGGAACTTGGAGTAGTACTCGTCGGGCGCGCGCTGTTTGGAGATTACCTTCACCACTACCTCCTTGTGCTCGCGCTGGAAGTAGGCGCGCCGGATTTTGCTGAAGCTGCCCTCGGCGATCGTCTCGAACAGGGTGATGCCCTCCTGTTTGAGCGCCTCGCGCCGCCGCCGGTCCGGCCGGAACGCGTCCTCACCCTTCAGACGCAGCGCGAACGGCATCTGGAGCTGCTTCAGGGCGGCGGCGTCACTGTCCCACTCGGAGGGCCCGCCGTCGGCCATGGCGGGAGCGGGCGAACGACTGGGGCGCAGCGCTTATAGGGGACGCTTATTGCCGCTGCAGAGCGCGAACCGGCGGTCTGCCCTTAGACGATGGGTTGATGAAAGCGCCTGTATCGTTTTCCAGTGAGTCGAGGTCAAAGAACTGCGCTCTAATATCTATCAAACACCAAGCTGGTATTGCATTATAAATCCTTTACATCAATGTAGGCAATGTTTTTTCCTGGGTACCTGAGCGTATTTTACCAAATTGTCGCACCAGCGCCGTTTTGCTTGTAGACATGCTGCCGTTTTTCCATCTGCGCTATTTGAAAACCTTTGAAAACTGCGTTGCTCCACGAGAGTAGCTGGCTCAAGATCTCCTACTGATTCGTGATAGTCGCTGCTTTCGTCGCCACTGAATTCCGTTTATCTGCTTTGAAGAGCAAAGAAGTTAGGAGCTTCGCTGCGATTCCGTGACTGTGTATATACATCAGCGGACAACGCTGAGCCATTCACTTTTATGCCGAGTTGATAAACAAGCATTTCTTGTCTAACTCCGCACACTTTGACCAAGGTCATCACCGGGTTGTGGAACGGTTCAGCTGGGTTCTACAGAAGAACAAGCTCGTAATACTGTCAAGTGCTGACGTTTGTCTCAGTATGTGTGACATTAGGAATAATCGAGCGATTCTACTTGATGTAATGTCTTTTCCCACGGTGTCTGATTTTGAATCGCATTACCCTCCCCGTACCCCCTCCCCCCGGTCTTGCGTAGTACCTGTATCTGTGACCTCGCAACTGTCCCCTTCCCTCCCGCTGTGCTCTGTCCAGGTATATGACCCCCCCCCCCCCCCTCCTCGCCATCAGGACGCGGTGGGCCGGGTGCGCCAGCAGCTGCTCCAGAGCCGGCACGTACAGGACCAGCTGCGAGTGTTCGAGGCGCGCGACCGCAGTGTGGCAGAGACCAACTTCGAGCTGGTGGCCAACTGGTCGCTGATGCAGATCGTCGTCATGGTCGGCGTGGGAATCATTCAGGTACGGACTGCTGGACGATGGCGTGGCGCGTACAATATTGTCTGATGATTAGCCTTTGCTCACCAGCAATATGTCACGTATGAACAAACGTCATTCACGTTTGTGTTGTGTGTGAGTTAACTTATTCGTTAGCATAAATCTACCACTAAGGATTATCTGTCGTTCATCCATCACCTCCTTGCCAGGTGACTATGGAAGTGTATGCCATAGTGGCTACTGGCAAGACTTTCTAGTACTGTTGCTCTAACGGGATAGCTAACCCCTCAGCCGTTCACGATATTCACTGCTGCCTCAAATTTACGGCAGGCTCTCCTCACGTCAGCGTCTTCACTGGCTGTCTCCCCCCCCCCTCCCCACCCCGTCTGACGCGCTGGCTTCGCTCCGCCACCAGGTGGTGATGGTGAGGAGTTTGTTCGACGACCGGTCAGCCTTCAGCAAGGTGTGGAAGTACAAGGTGCTGAGCTGATGTACCCGGGGAGCCGGCCGCTGCGTCTGGTCCGCTGGTTCCGCCCGCTGACGCCAGGTGGCAGTTTTGCAAGGACGACAGGGGGCGCAGCGAGCGGTCCGTCGGAGCACGCCGAAAGGTTGGACACGGGGCATTACGCTGTGGTGAGGGGACCGGGAGTGCGTGATAACCACAAGGCACAAATGACGGAGGGATCGGACAGCGGTGCCGAAGTGTGAACCTCGAGTGAACACGCTGGTGTGCGGGCACGTGAGACATTTAATCTTGTCCCACTTGTGTGATATTGGGTCGGGGCTTTGTTTAGCATGAGGCATCAGTCAGCCAGGGCGCGGGGGATACTCGAGTCGCGCAGTTCGGGGCATTCCGTGATATTCTGTGGATGTTTTGTTCGGACTTGAGATTCTTGATCACCTTCTTTGAGATTTGCAATGCTGATGAGTTGTCCCTGTCGTCTCGTAACCCGTTCGATCCTATTGCTTTTTGGTTCCGAGATTCGGGATTATTTTCACGAGATTTTCTTGGATGATTTTGTTTCAACAGTGTTGATTTGGTATGTATCGGCCAGTATGAGCTTCCGTGGTTAATTATGTTTGCCATTATACACTGGTCAGTGTAAGTCAGTCAGTCGTGACGCCCTGTCCGCGACTCGGGCGGTTCCAGTGGTGTGGTCGCGCGCTGTGACAAGTCCTCTGAGGCGTCAGTGAGTGCCCGCGCCTGTCCTGCGCGGGACAGCTGAACCCTCGAGTCGCTAGCCGCCGCGACTGTGACCGTGTGTGGGGCTCAACGGTGGGTGGTGGGGCCACGCCGCACGGTGGACGGGGGCCGCACCCCGCACCCCTCCGCCAGTACAAGGGGCCGCGCCGGTCATATCTAGTCTCCGGTCCGAGGGGCCGGGCCCGCTCAGTGTCCCGTGGGGACCCCGCTGGCGCTGGCACCGCGGGCAGTAAATCTGACCGCACAGAGGGTGGACGTGTGTTGTGATTCGCACGTTTTCAATAAACTGTCCGAGGTGAAATGCGTGGTGTGCTTTAGAATGACTTTGTGTTAAGTACCTCTAGCACTTCCGCACGTGCAGGGCTCACTCTCTCGCTCGCTCGTCTGTTGCCCCAAAAGGGGGCTTTATGGTTGAAAGTCGGGGATTTCGGTTGGGATGGCGAGGTACTAAGTTGCGTAATGACTTAATTGACGGGCTAGTGATCGGAGCTGAATTATGATACGGAAGTTATTGTTGGTACACTCGGGGGCAGATTGATGTTCCACCACTCCCTACCTATCGGGCTCCCTTGGGTGCCGCAGCACTGGCTGCTGCCAGTCTTGCCTGCTCTCAGCATTGGTCAGCACTGCCTGCCAGTGCCAGTGCTGCCAGTGCTGCCATTGGCAGCAGCCAGTGTTGAGCCATGGGAGCCCAATGGGTAGGGAGTGGTGGAACATCAATCTGCCCCCGAGTGTACTACTCGTAGTACTGCGACAGTCACCGTTTGCATCATCAGCTCATCGGCTTAGGGCCCGTCCGTAAACTCGTCCAGTCATCACACGCGGGGATGTCGCACACCTCCTGATAACACGTATATTGACATAACATTACCGGTACTTCGGCACCAATTTCAACACTAGTCTCACTCGGGCCACTGGGTGTCAGCGCCGCCCCTGACACTCTGACACTCTGACACCCCCGCTACCAGTGTCACTCGGGTGTCGGGTGACCGCAGCGCTGCGCAGAAAGACGATCGAGCGGCCGTCCGCCGGTCCGCCGGGCGGGGCAGGGCCGACTCCCGGCAGCGCCGCTCGAGTCGGGTCGAGGTACGGGGTAAAACGGTCCCCGCAGTACGGGGTAAAACGGCCCCCGCAGTACGGGGTAAACGGTCCTCGCAGTACGGGGTAACGCAGCCCGCCGGCCGGGCACTCTGCGCACACTCTCACTCACTCACTCTCACTCCTGAGTCCGGCGCTCTCTCACTCTCTCTGGGCGCGGCTGAGCCGGGCGCCGACCTGCACTAGCTCCCATTGCACAGGCCGCTGGCGCGTACGTGGCTGCCGTTAGTGCCGTTGGTGTCGGTGGTGCCGTTGGTGGTGAGCTCCGAGACGCCCTTGGTGACGTCCTCAGACTCCTCATCCGCTGACGGGAGGAAGGGAGGGTTAGACACCGGTTAGGGGGACTACACCTCAGCTGCAGCTGAGGCTAGAAGGGCTACCCTAGCCTCTTCAGTTGACGATACGCGCAATTAAAGGTTAGACCGGCACCAAATCCTCTCAGAAATCTGGCGACGCGTGGGATAGAGAAGTTTAGACAAGGAGACCTATCCTACATCCTCAGCTATTGGGGACAGGAGGGACAGAAGACCACCGTCGATATGCATGGAATGTAAGAGGGACGGGTCGGCAACGGCTGTCGTCTCAGCAGGGCTGCAGAGTCAGAGTCGGAGTCGGAGTCGATTTTTGGAAGCCAGAGTCGGAGTCGCAGTCACCAAAAACCATCCAACTCCGTAGTTCTGGTCGTCCGTCTGAGTAGGTTGAAAACTTATGATATTAAACACAGACCGGACAATGACATGGAACAAAAAACCTGGACCACATTAACACAGAAGCTGCCTGAGCGACTGACACTTCAAGGCCTTTAGTCAAACTGAGTGGGGTCTACGAGGAATTCAGAAACCTGGTCCAGTGATACTGACTAATATGATGGCTCATTCAAGAACAGATGAGAGGATACAAACATCATTACTTGGTTAAACAGATAAGCAGCCTGCCTATCCAGACACTGAAAACATTGAAACAGAACAATAATTGAAACATGCTGGACCTAGTACTTAGTACAGCGTACCGTTTTTCATCATGCATTTATGAAGAACAGCCAATCCCGAGCACCAATAACATAACAGCCAGCATCCACTAACAGTCTACCATTGAAAATCGTTAGGCCTTCAGACCATTCCCGCCACCGGGCCGATCGTTCCACTCCTCCCGCAATGTCCCGCTGTAATCGGTGACCCAGTCGGCTCCCCTGAACCCCGGGCGGGGGAGCTGACCGAGTCCCCCCGTATCGCCACAGGCTAGGTCCGGTGAGGGGGTCCCCGTCACTTCCCACCCTGGAGTTTCCGTCCGTCCGTCAGTCCGTCAGCGTTGAGGAAGGGACGGGGAAGATATCCTGTAGCCGGTCCGTCGCCCCATGCTCCAAGCGGCGTTCCTGTAGTCCCCGTTTTCGTCAAAGCGCGAACAGCTGAGCAGATCGATATACGCACCCCACTAGTAACAGCGCAGGCACGGCTGGCACAGGCACCGACGGGGGAGGAACAACGAATCGGCAGCGTCGCCACTCCGCCGCCCCTCCCCACAGAGACAGGCAGATTAGGGAAGAGACATGCCTGCCCCCTCTCTCCCTCCCGCGCAGATAGACATAGGGGCACGCAGACAGAGGTAAGGGACGCGCTTGCCCTCTTTCTCCCCCACAGACAGACTAGTAGACAGACAGGCAGACAGGCATAACAGAGGTAAGGGACACGTCTGCCCCCTCTTCCTCCCCCACAGGCAGAATAGCAGACTAGCAGACGGGCAGACAGAGGTAAGAGCCACGCCTGTCCTCTTCCTCGCCCACAGGCAGACTAGCAGAAAGACTAGCAGACAGGCAGACGGACGAGCAGACAGAGGTAAGGGACACACCTGCTGCACTGCGGGGCCCCGGCCGGTGTCTGTTAGTGTGTCTCCGGCGGCGGCACGGCGCCGGCAGCGGAGGCGGTTAGTCTCCACAGGGCTGCGGCGCGCGGGCGTCCGCCTTACCGGCCGGGCCGCTGTAGAAGTTCTGCTTGTCCCAGTCGTCGCGCAGCGAGAGGTTGTACATGGAGTACTCGGCCTGGCCGGTAACGTTGCCGGCCACGCTGAGGAAGGGCGGCAGCCGCTTCTGCAGCTCGTCCAGCGGCAGTGTGGAGTACGTCTCCAGCAGCAGCAGGTCCTTACACCTGAGCATACAGAGGAGAGTCAGACAGGTCCTTACACCGCATGAGTGAGGGGGTGGGGGTCAGATTATCAATCAAACAATGATCAATATACTACCATACCACCAGTATAACGCCTTTTGGGGCGACTAACGGAGCGAGCGAGAGGGTGAGCCTTGCACGTGCGAAATTGCGGGGGGGTACCTCCAACTGACTTGTGCACGGCACCCTACCAACCGGTCTCTAGTGATGTGCCAAATTTGAGCACAATCGGCCCAGCCGTTCTCGAGATCTGGAAGCGGCACCCTGCACGTGCGCACGTGCAAAATGGGTCCCAACTGACTTTTGCACGGCACCCTACTAACCGGTCCCTAACCATGTACCAAATTTGAGCGCCATCGGTCCAGCCGTTCTCGAGATCTGGAATCGACCCCTGCACGTGCGCACGTGCAGCAGCACCTCAACTCTGGCACATGGATATGCATTGCATAGTGGGTGCCTACCTACATGCCAACTTTCAGCGCAATCGGCCAAGTAGTTACCGAGATATTGCAACAATTGCAAAAGTGACACCTCTTCGTTTTGCACGTGGCACGTGCATAAGGGGTCACCCACATGCATCGGGAATAGTCCAATACTTGGTAGAAGGAATGAAGCTACCCTACAAAAATTACCGCATGTAAATCGGTCAAGTGATTGCTGAGATATAAGCCTCGCAAAAGCGTGACCACGGCCGGCCGGCCCGCTCATACTCAGAAATTTCCGTTAATCTAAGGAAAGACTACGCTCGCTTCGCTCGCTCCGTAACCACATGTTGACCGTGACAAACGCCCGAGACAGCGAAACCCAAGAACGCCAATCAATCAACTCAAAGGTGCATACTGCACAGGGCGCTCCAACAGCCTTCACTGAATCAACAGTAGTCATGACCGGTGTGCAGACTAGCGCTGTATCTCCTTCCGTCCCCATATATCCACCGACCACCCTGACACCAGCCCCGTCCCAGGGAGACGGTTTTTCCCAAGAAACACAATCCCTCAGCCCCTACCTGGAGTGATGGGGCTCGCGGTAGATGTCCAGCTGAAAGTACTGGTCGTTGCAGAGGAAGGCGCGCCGCGTCTTGTAGACGGGCAGGTGGCGGCGGTCGGCCCCCTCCAGCAGGTACGTATAGTCCCGGTGTGAGATCTGAGTCTTAACCTCCACCGTCTGACCCAGCTTCTCCGGTTTACGGATCGTGTGGGTGTACGACCACGTGCCTGTGGGGGACAGGGGAGGGAGGTTAGTGTTGTAACTACCGGGCAGCTGAAGCGAGAGGGAAGAAATAGAACGGGCAGAGGACAAGATACATTGCAATTTGCAAGGGAGACCGTACCGAGGATAATACAAGACGAGACACTTGACAGTCTTGCACATTACACAAGACAGTCTTGATCATAGCGAGGAATAAACTCATGGCGAGAAGAGAACCAATCCGAGGTCGATCGGAAGTGACGCACGCCAGCGAGTTCTTGGTAGCGTGGTCTCCAACAGACGCCGAGCGACTCTGGTGGGTAGCTCACGCACCGCGCAGGCCACCGCCGCGCCTCCACAGCTGGTCAATGTCAATGGCGCGTAAACAATCCGCCGACCAGGCTGCCCATGTAACCGGTATTGCGTCAGACGGAGATAACACGCGCGCACATTCTGGTGTCGTATGTGCCGACTATATCACCCACTCAGACATATTTGTCTTATATCAACGATAGACTCACGTTTCATCCAACTAACACACACCCAAAGTGGGACCACTTCTCGGTAAGAACCCTTCATGCATGAGCTAGTGTTGCCAGTTGCCACAAACTGGATCACAACGTATATCACTGGTTTGCGTAGCTGAAACAACGCATGTTACTACGCATCACCCTGTCGACACTTTGGATAGAGGGTCTTCACGGCGGGTCTTCCTGCGACCTTAGGAGGCGGGGGAGGGGGGGGGTACTATGCCGTGACCTGAAGGTCGCCCAGCAGCCCCACAACGGCACACTACTGACCGCCGCTGGAGAAACCAGAGGACACCCACGAACGGTGCCTGTTCCGAGATAAAACAACATCGGCGGCTGTCGCAATGTGCCGCTCTGTGGGTCCTCATGAGGTACCGGCCGACGACGATGTCAAAGCGCTCATCAGGCCTCCTAGTTTGACAAACTTCCATCAACAGAGGGTAGTATTGGCAGTCAGACCGCGAAGAGGCGCTTAGGACGGATGCTAAGTGAGCCAGCCGTGACGAACGCAAGGCCTCGCGAGATGACACCGACACTGACATCGCATTTGACGCTGACATTGATACTGACACCAGACGGGTGGGCAGCGACGCATGAGGACGGACGAACTGAGACGCATCTGGTGGCAGTCGCCCACTAATTCACTAAAAGCAGTCACACAAGTTTGCCCGTCTGCCGCCGGCACCAGCCCAGCTCGTCCCACGCCACTCCGAGCCAGAGCATTACTCTCCTTCGACTGCCGCGGCTAATTTCCAGCCACTTCTTCTGAATAGGTTTGCAGTAAATCCCTGCCCACTCCTGTGACAGCCCCGCCGCCCCAGAGTCAGCCAGGTCAGCTCTCTGGAGGCTCCGACGGGTCAGAGGCTCCGCCGTGGGCCGTGACCGCTCCGTTTGGACTGGGACAGTTGGTCAGACCCATCGACTGAGACACTGCTCGATAGGAAGACGAGTTAAGAAGTCAGCTGCTACCGGCGACCAGCATTGAACAGCGTATCCGGCCCGGTGATATGCAAGACTCAAATCAAGCTGTCACAGCACATTGTATAGGTACGGATGTTTGAGACGCGGATATCTTGAACTGGGCATTCAGTTTCGATATAGACAGATATCACAAGTATCTGGACACTGACGGGGCAAACTAATTCAATTATTCACTTGTCTTCTTCACGTGCCACTGTGCATTTCAAATCTACTGAAAGTTTTGTTCAATGATAAAAGTAAAAAATCAACAAATCCTGAAACAATCATTAGATAAACGCAACAAAAAAGTGAGCACTACCCCACTCAACGTTCTGCTGACACGACCACGCGGCCGGACACTGTTCGCCCTTTCCCAGCCCCCTTCGGTCCACGTGGGCGGCGTCCGTGGGAACATGTGGTCACCACGTGTGGCCGCACGGGGGCCCCAGCACCCGGGCACGGTCCCGGCAGCTGGGCGGCGGCAAAGACGGTACACTGCACCGGCAGGGAAACTTTCGGTGGTGTCACTGCGAGTTGGCAACGTAACTCCGACGATAAATTCTTTGATATTGAGGTAACTAATGTTCGTTATTCTGCTGCTTTTATGATTTATTTTCATGGTACACCTGACGCGACATTGGTAATGAGCTACTTCTAGTATGTTGGACGAAGTCATCTTCAGACTAAACACAGTGTAGATTGACTGGGGACTTAGTTCCCCAGACTATCTCTGCCAACGGAGTCGGGAACATAAAACCTGAAAGGGACGCCGGCACTGGATGGAGGGCCGCTGCATGTCGCCAAACGTTAACGTAAAAAAAAAAACATCAGAGGGAACATACATAGATCGCGCTATTCGTGATCATACAGACGACAGCGGATTACTGGAAACGGGACGACGGCATCCTTGAAAACAAAACTTCCGCACTTATGAAGCGCACTGTATCTATTACACAACACCGTTCAGTTGCACCCTCAAGATAGCCCTTATCGACTAGCGTAAACACTAGGGTACACAGGGCCAGGGTACACACCAGTGAAGCAACACTCGTTTCACTAAGGTCAACAGGGGCCCTCGTAAGACTTATCACTTCGCTGCCACTGACCCTCTGACCCTTCGCCGGTCAGTCATCACATGTGCTCTGTAATACTTCCGTAATCCGCCCTCCCTCCCCAGGATAGCGGACCCCTCCTCTCCCCCCATGGCCGCCTCCCCCGATATCCCGTCCCCCAGGGACCGGGCAGCGGTACCGATTGCGTTATGTAATCCCCCTATCGACCGGGCATGTCCCCACGGCCCCCGGTCCATGGGTCAGTCAGTCAACACATGAACTCAGTACTCCGACTCGCCCCAGCAACGGTTTGGCAGGGGACGCTAAACGCCAAAGGCCAACACAGCAAACGCCGCGACATTACCGGGCAAACGGAGCATTGAACGGAATAGACTGGCGACCGGGGAGGCTAGAGCTGCGGTTTGAAAGTCCGCCTGCGTGGGGATTAGTCCACAACGCGTTCTGATGGTCTGACGCTGGCTACGTGCTACCAATCGGCGGATATGAATTTTGAGATCCCGGAATCCCAGGGCTATTGACAGGATGACAGACGCCCTCGCGTTCCACATGTAATTTAGCAAAGGGATACACTCAACTGTATAACTTCGTTATCGAGGATTGTATTGCCAGTGGCCTGCCCGGTAAACCCGAAACACAGGAGCAGGTACTTTGTAAACCAGGATTAGTGTGACAGAATATAATCGTGTGTGACGACCCCTGATAGAGCGGGAAATGGAGCTAGAGTTGCAAAATTTCCCCCAAAGGCTGCTACCGGCACCGCCCCGCCCCACAAAAATTTTCTGGGATACCGGCATGCTACCACGACCCAAGCAAAAACACCACCAAATTACCGGCATACTAAAAAACCCTGCAATGTTGATTCTAGCTTACCCCTACAAGAGATGCCACACCTTGGCAATTTCAGTACCCATCCCAGTTCCCACCCAGCAGCCACCCAATGTCCAACCTAACTACGAACAGGATGATTTTGGCTCAGTTGGCCCCACAAATACCCACAATTTTGAAACTCAGTTCCAGTCTATAGACTGGAATATATAACTGCTAAAATATCACGTGTAATCAAAGAGGTATTGCCTACAAAAAAGCAGTAAGAAAAAAGCATCAAAAAAGCAATGACAAAAATAACTTAAATTACTGAATTGTTTCTGAAGACTGGACAGTTCAAGTTAGCAGTAATCACATTAACATTTCAGAGGTGTTCTACTATTCCACATTCTCCTAAAATGTTGCAGGAACCTACCAACCAAAATCAAATTTTGAAATCTAGATGGCCACAACATAAAAAGTAGCTACAGATTCGGCCATGTGCCTGAGGAAGCGAGATCAACAACTTTTTTTCCTTTTCGCCATGGCTTGCTGGCTCATGAATAAGGTACGAATCATTTGAAAAATGTGAAAACTCACTTGTTCACAAAACTCACTCACAGAACAGTCACCAAATAATATGCATAAAAACGATATAATACCAGCTTTCTCGAAGAATCTTCCTCTCCAAACACAAGGTTATCAACTATCAAAGATTTCGAAACAGATGCGCCATAATAACAGAGACTTTTGACCAGCTGATTAAATTGCTGCAAAAAAAGTTTCTGAACTGTAGCAAACTGCCTCATAAATGATTTGTTGATGTAAATGATCCAAAACGATATTGAATTCTGATGTAATCAACATTGTGAGTTAAGTTCACTACAAGAAAATGCATTCCCTTTCAGGAATTAAACCAAAAAGGCATACGAATAAATATTACGTCATCATCTTACATCCTTCCATCAGGGGAGAGAAGATCTAAAAAGTCAATCCTTGGTTCCCCTGTTATTCTGCGCCACTTTGTTTGTTTTGTATGCATATTGTGTTTTCTTGTAAAGATGAGACAAAATGCCAGTTTATTTGATTTTCATTTCATTTTTGGGACCAAAGTCAGGCTCAGGGCTACCTAATACCTGCCTTTTCAGCTGGATTTTCAGTGTCAATTTGTAGAGTATCTCAGACCACATCTCAGGACTCAAGGCCAGTTTCCAAACAATGTGTTTTGTGGTGTTTTGATTCTGCCTTTTCCTCTAGGGAACGTTGTCATGAACATTTATTTATTTTGTTGTATTTTACCTATTACATACCATTAGACTTACTGATTGATCGAGCTTTTGCAGCATGAATAAGTATTCTTCCATTTATTGACCACAGTAGATTCTTGACAATCCTAATTATAACGAAACCTGTGAATCGCTGAGGTCCATGTGTTATCCCTACCCTTAGCAATGTAACTTCTACCACAAAATGTATTTTGCAGTGGCTAATATTGCTGTTATTATAATTTGATAGCCTCTTAGTGTCCAAAGTTTAACCCTCTAGTGCCCCCGGTATCATATCTGTAAGTCAATTTGCAGAAAATTCGCCTGCTAATCATAGAGGTGAAAATTGTTGAAAACCCTGCTGTATCAGAAGTGGTACGTCTTGGCAACCACCTGGTGGCAAAATTTTTAAGTAATGATTTCTCAGTTTCCCACCAGGTGATTTTGAAGAAGGTCAGTTTGTGCTTTGCCGAAAATCAATATGAGATGCAAGTGTAAATTTAAGCATTTAGAAAACAAAAAATTAGTTATTTGGAAAGAAACTTGGCATACTGTGAGACAAATGTTCAACATATATCATAGTATGTTGCAAAACATCGCAACTTTTTCAGGGTCAAAGATATGGACCCCCTATTTTTGGGGATACTAGATATGATACAGTGGGCATAGCACTCCAATATTTTCTATGAAATTTTCGCCGCTGCAACATACGGTGTGCCAATACCATAGTTTTCTCAGGTGATAAGCATTGCAATGGCCTGTGAGTCATGGCAAACGACGATGATACAAGATGCATAAATTTGTGAAGTTCGCACCTCTTGCGCCAGATAACTCTATTTCGCTCCAGACTTAAAATGTCATAACAATATTGGTACGCTTATGCCGCCTCTCATCCTTGTCAATCTTCCAACATCTAGCTTTCTATGAGTGGCCTTGCATGCCTCATACATCTCGACTTTTCTAACGCTCATAGGAATATGGTTTTGCAACTGTTTGACGATGACAAGACAGACTCCGGACCGAAGGGCGTGGTTCCTTTGATTTCCTATCTAAGAAGTAGGCAACCTGCTGCCAAGTTCCAGCAGGTGCCTGACACCTGGCAAGCATTTTCACTGCCAGGTATGTCATTTGTTGTCATATATTGACATATACCGCCAACTGTGGTAGCTGAGTGCCACTGAACAAAAAGGATTTATAGGTACTAAATTAACATGGATACTACTTTTGTACTGACCATAGAATAAAAGTTGCGGCATTGCGTAATGCGTATGCTCACCTCCATATGAGGTCAATGAATATTGTGCAAGTTCCTGCCGATCGGTGCACAGTTACCTGTACCTGTGTTGTCTGACACGTACAACGGTTATTGCACTGGTCAGTGCGCGGCTGTTATACTGACGCCGATGACACCAGGACCGCACGACCAGTCAAAGTACTAACTGACGATTCACAGGTTGAGAGTTTCAGTCACCCGAGATTGTCCGGCTATCATGAAGATAAACCAACATCGTCTTTGGCATTGATCCCGGTCCGTCGGCAGGCTGTCCAGCATTTTGCATCAGAACTACTTCACTTCAACCAATTACAGCGAGCCAACTGTAATGTCTTCATTTCTATATCAAGTATGCATAACGCATCTACGTTTGAGAAGCACGGCCCACATGTCTGAATTATGAAAAATTGCACAAGTGCAACGCGCTGTATCGTGGAAATTGAAGGAATAGAAGGCACTCGTAAATAGATGCCTATGATTAGCGCTGTTCCCTAAGCACCGACTGAAAGGACATTTTGATACAAGAAGGGTGCCAATGAAATATTAAGAAAATGTTCTGATAAAAAGTGCATAGTAAAGGATGTCTTGTTGGCATTTTACACATTTTAACTGCCACTTTTATCACTGCAATTTTTAATCATATAAATTTTCTCATCTATGTCTTCACTTCCTTCTGTGTGGTCTGATACCACTAAAAATTACCAAGTGGAATGCCTAATGTATCATATTTAATACAAAATTTATTTCCGAAATTTGAACTGCGAAAAAATATTTGACTCCAGATTTCGAACAAGGGACCCAAAATGAATCATATGTTACAAGGTGCTAATTTTAGGAACCGTGGAACTATGTGTGGGCATTAGAGGGTTAAACCATATGCTGATATTTTCTATTTTTGTGCAAAATCAAAAATACCGGCATGCTACCGGCAAGACATGCCAGATACCACGAAAAAACCTGCGGTAGTGAAAATTTACCGGCATGCCGGTAGTGCGGTAGGGAAACTTTGCAACTCTAAATGGAGCCCTTTGATCAGCAAGACTGGTACAAAATACAATGAAACAAAGCCTCCGTCATCAGCAAATTACCCGTTCATAAAGCCACACCTCCCAGTTCCGTCCGCGCTTCCCTTGCCGCGCTGTCCCGTTCCCGCTAAAATATGTCCCCATTTTCCCACCAACCTACCCAGTTCCCCCACCCTTCTATTCCGGTTTTCTTACCATTCTGCACCCGTTTCCAGACCAGTTTCCTCACCGTTCTATCCCCGGTTGATCACTATTCCTCCCCGTAGTCCCCACCATTCCTGCCGCGTTTGCTCACTGTTCTGCCCCCGTTTCCTTACCCGCCTATTCCTGTTTCCCTCCATTCCTGCCGCGTTGGCTCACCGTTCTGTCCGCGTTTGCGGAGTCGGGTCTGCATGCGCCGGCTGCCCGTGTTGAGGTAGTGGTGGACCACCTCAAAGTCCTGGAAGCGAGGGAACGCTGACGGGTCAGGCAGCGGTCCGCGGATGAGGAACTTGAACTTCTTGGAGCCGGTGGCCAGCCGGTCGCCGGTCTCAATGCCCAGTCGGTGGCACACCGTCTGTAATCGAACAAACAGCGGCACAGGCGGGTTAGTGGAACAGTCTGAAACCTGTCACACCGCTGCACAACTGAGTCAGAGAGACGGACAGATATTGACCAAGCAGCTATGCACTCACGTGAGAAAAAGCCTTGTCACTCAGAAGTCATAGCCAGACGCAAATATTTAAGACATAATCCACTGGAAAGGACGTGGAGGCGTACTAACATGTCAGGCCTTCCAGCTAGCAGGGCTAGCGACAGCGACAGACAAATGTTGCTAGTAACAAACAGCATTAAACCGTAGACGGGCTCAGCTCAATATTGTCCGCCGCATTGAGCGACCGTCATACGGGTATGGCAACACTCATTGATCGGGTTCCTGGAGTTTACAGTAATTGGCCACGCCGGGACTCCAAAGTCCAAACGGTGGCCCAATGCAGGGCAGCCGCATTTGTCATAAATAATGAATCATTGACCCATTAAGACGGCACCGGTCCAGAAGCTTCTAACGGAGAGACAGGGTTGAGGTCATAACGTTACGTTGATCGTGGTCGTCACATGTTACCGACACGATTGGAAGCCATCCACTCCAGTAAACACTGTGATAACTTATCTCCACGCCAGAGCAAGTTGGTGAGGTAACGAGCTTAGGACCCCTGCGACAGTTTAACTTGGATTTAGCTCATGTCTGGAAATAACGCTCTCACTAACCCGGCGTGCTTCGAGAAACACTAAGACCAAGCAAGGATATTCTACCTTTATATGCATCGGCGAACAAACCAGCATCAGCACATGTGATAACAACTTAATGTTTCTAAATAAGCTCTAACCTTGTTGACGGGGGGGATATGTTGTAAATACAAGCACCGATTGTTCGGACCATCCTCATTGATCGGGAAGTACCAACAACGGACCGGACCGGCCTATACTAACGGAACACCCGCAGAACATCCCAGTGATGGATCCGGACGGCGGCCGCGCGGGGCTGCCATTTCCCTAACGATACTGTGATCGCTCTCCGGACCTATCAGCCATTCCCGGCAGTCGATCGGCCAACACTGGGGAGGGGGCCTAATGACCCGGGAGCTGAGCTAGCGGATGGCCTCGAACACGACAGCCAGAGCACGGTGCCAACAGAGGACCTCCCCCGCCCAAGGATGACCTCTCCCCCTCCTGAGATAGCCAACATCTGGTCACCGCGCCCCTTCCTCCCCCACGGGGACACTTCTGGCAGTCGGCCAGTCAGCCCTCACGAGACCTGCACAATTGCTGTGCCCCAGTGCCCACCCCCTCGCCTGCAGACTGCAGAGGGGACCACTGCCAGCGACCGCCCGCGTCGGAGGCAGCCAGTTTCAGCCGGAATAGTCCACGGCGTCCACGGGGCCCGGCAGCGCCAATGGGAGCCTGACGCATCGCTGTTGGCATGGGCTCGGACCGTGACGGCCCCACCGGAGACGGCAGGCCTGGAGGGATTGCGGTGATCCCAGTCTGAGAGTCCCGTCCCATCTGAGGGTCCCCGTCCCACCAATGTCGTCTCTCAGTCCTATTCTCCTGAGCTGCCCTTCGAGCCGAGCTCACATTTCGACCACGCGACACTGTCCGAGGAAATGTCAAGAAAAGGTCAGCCACCTAGGGAACGACAGCAGACGATTTACGAAGGAATTCGATTTCGCTGAGGTGACCTACAGCCGGCGACAGCGTGGCGATTCGAAGAGGCGATGATTGTTAGTGGGATGTAGTTAGTACGGCATACACTGTAAACACTAACATCGCTTGATTCGTCTGAGCCATGTACGACCCACTACCCGTCTAAAAACAGATGCATAAGTGATGCAACTAACGACACATGGAAAGGGATGTCGCATGTCCCGTTATCATCTACTTCGATCCAGGAAGCACACACATCATTTCCTCCAGGGAAGGGAACAGTCCAGAGTTCGAATCGATCTCTGCACCGAGAGCCTTCGTGGGCGGCACGGAAAGAGGGGGAGGGGAGAGGGAGAGAGGGGATGGGACGGTCATCTCAGTACATACAGGAAGGGGGGCTGGCCTGGAGACGAGGTCCATCGGCGGCCACCGGGCGCCCCCCCCCCTCCGACGCCATCGACCAGCGGAAGAGAAACGGTGTGTCGAGAGGAAAGATGGCGTGTGTAGCGGGAAGGTCTAAGAAACATGGGCAGGTGTGAGCATCCGGGGACGAGGAGACTGGTTCGTGGTGGTCCGTCACCAGAAATGATCACTATAAGCACTCGAACCATGGAAAGAGAATATATATTCCCGACCGGGGCTGGGAAAATGCGTTTTATTCACCGAGGTTTTTGTGCGGAGGACCGAGTGCCGGTAGGCACGAGGTCCGTAGCCAAAAACCGAGGTGAATAAAACTGCATTTTCACAGCCCAAGGTTGGGAAGAGATTTACCACATGCCGTACCGGCGCAACAGTTAATATCATATTCATTTGGTATTATATATTATATTCTCAATATGGTGTTAATATTCTATTAATACTATGTTCATATTTATAGTCACCGCGCTATTTTTTTTTGTGTTTTTCATTATTGGGCGGCGCTGGCCGTTGAGTATGAAAGATGAAATTCCTTAGGTACTTTTCCCTTATTTAGTGATTGAAAAAGATGAGGATGAAGATGGTGAAGCGCCAGAAGTTAGAATAAACTATAAAGATATGGAGTCCAGCAGGAGTGAGGAAACCGTGAGGAAAACTGAAAATTGGGTGAAATGCTGAATCAAACACGTCTTAGATCCCAGCTGGAACAATATCCAAATGTTTCATTGTGGCTCGTTAAGATGCTTTGCGCATTTAAAGTGTTCGTTTTTTGCGTGCATTATGTTGTAATAATGAGTAGGTACTCTGACCTTGTTCTGCAGCAATAAATACATTGGCATTGGAACGATACCTACCCTTGTTTAGTTGAATTACGTTGACAGCAAAAGTAAGTGAAAACGCCGTCACTTAATTTTGCTCACTTCTGCTGTTGCTGTTAGTGAACACACAATCCGAAAATATCTTCTTTGGATTTGGTTCTTCCGCTCAGAATATTCAGTAAAACTTTGTCTGGGAAAATCAAAAAGCCCTAGGGCCGAATCGTTTCCCAAATACCTTCAACATTAGCCGAGGCGGGCCGAAGCCATTTCCCAAATGCACGTGCTAATGTTAAAGGGATATCTCGGCATGTGGTAAATAAAAATAAACGAGAGAATCCTAGTCGTAACTAGCGGTAGCGGATACATGAGCCGTTCTGATAAATTATTTGACGACTTTTGAAAAGGACAGATTGCCCAGTTGTGCTCTGTCCAAAGAACATTGGGCCATCAGCGACATTGAACTTGGCGAGCGACAACTCACACCAAAGAAGAGTTCCGCCAGACTGATAATCGGCGACATCCATAAATAAATCCAATTATCAACCGTGAGTGACACTACACGACAGTCAGTGGGCCGACCGCGGGCCGCGGGACACTACACGACCGCGGGCCGCCAGTCAGTGTTGTGAGTCCATATAGTATATCGTGTAGTGTACACACACACCACAGTGTGTCTACAAACTCTCACTACCCAACCACTGCTTGACTGTCGCTATCGGCAGCCGAGACGGCAGTGGTGTGGCCGGCACCGCCCGCCCGGCGACCGTTCCGCCCGTTTCCGTCCCCATCCCGTCCACCAGACTCCTCTCCAGCGGTCAGCGTACTGACCTTGCCGCGCCCACCAGCAGCTCCCCGTGTTTATACGCCCTCGGTACGCACCAGGCGCCGCCGGCACCGCCTCTCGACCTTGACCGTATCTCGTCGGAGGCGGCGTCGGCAGCGGCGCGGGGGAGCATCGATCCCGGCGCCGGCTCGGATTACACCCGTCGACCGCCGGCGGCGGGCGGTACCCAGAACTGGGAGCACTTCGGCAGACCGGCCCGGCAGCGACCGGCTATTTCGGGGGAAACGGCTGGACGAGCTCCGTCTCAAGTTTCTCATGGCTGTAGTTCTTGTATCAATAAAGCACTTAATGCAGGGAGGTTTGATGCACTCAAAATCATTTTCATTCATGATACTCTTTTGCACACTTCCTCTCCATAACTTAGGTCGAGATCCGCTTTTGTTTAAATACTCTCAGAAAGAAAGAAAGCAGCCGAGTGTTTCTAGGGCAGATTCATCGAATACCCAATAAACGGTATGTTGTCAATCACTGCACTGTGGGGACTTTGCCCCTCCTTGCACGACTTAAAGGGACCCTCCCACCTTCAAAAAAGTTAATGAATTGGCATGAAAGTGATGTCGCTCGGTTCAGAAGGAGCAAAAACGAATATCTACCAAATTTCATCGAAAAATATTCACCGGTTTTCAAGATATTAGACTTTTACTTTTGTTTACTTTTTGGGATCTCCGCTGTTCCTAGCGACTTTAGGTATTTGAAAGTGCGGCATTTGTTGCGCGCAAAGCAGCATATACCACCGCGTGCTACAAAACGTTTTAGTCAAAAATTTAAAAATCGTTAGATATCTGCGATGACGTCACACATTCAGAGGGGTATTCCTATGCATTAGCCCCTCTGAATCAAAATGCTGCAATTTTGAAATTCAATATTTCTGATTTAAGGCATTTCTCGATGTTGTGAGTGCCGAAACCGGTAATTGTGAGCCAGGGACCCCATTTTGGCTATCTCAACTCAAATCTAATGTTAAGGTGGGAGGGTCCCTTTAACTCCTGCGGCGGTACGCCACAGTCAGCTGACCGCCGCGGCGCCGGGCAGCGCGGCGGAGCGCTGGGAGCCATGCGACATCTTCTGCTTTGATGTCTCGTATTAGCTGTTTGGACGAAATTGGGCAAAAGATAAGAGTTGATTCCAATGCAGAATTTATGGGAGAATATTTTGATTGTGTTTCCACACGTACCACCGCGTATCAATCTTTGTAAGGCTATGATTTGCCGAGTCAAATCTCCGAGACAAGTGGCATATTAACATTTTTCGTATTTCATTCAAAAATCATACCTTTAGATTATTTTTCGAACTTTTCATGCATATGATGATATTCCTCATTGAATACAGATTATAAAAACATGTCGCAACATAGAATTGGTACTTGATTAAACGAGTGAGCAAGCGTTTCGTTGTCATGTAATTTTTCGCCTTATCCTAGGAGCACGGTGCTAGTCGGCGCAACCCTTCACTTTGTGACGTATTTTGATGTATAAGTCATCATTTTTAAGCGATTTAAGGTCGGATTCGGATGCACTGGACAATTCTGCGTAGAAAGGATATAAAGAAAGTGGAAATCAAAATACTCGTATTTGTCACTTATGTCGTGCTAGGATCGCAAAAGTCCCCACGGTGCACTGGGCAAGATAGAAAAGTAACAAGCAAGTTAGCGAGAAATTGCATCCACATACCTACCGCTGACAATTACCAGGGCTTACACCTAGCCACGTGTACATTTTCCGCCCGGGCCAACTCCCCCCAGGGAGATGACGGCTCGGGAGCGAATGGCTCGCACGTGCTTTGGCACCCTTCGTTCAGTCCTTGGGTTAGCTAACGTCCTGGTCAAGTTCAAGTCCATGTTGCAAGGACAAAACCCTCCGCCAAAAGATCCCTGTATTCCCAGGGTCAAATACGCTGGGCCGATCCAGTCCCCTCCGCTGTGCCGCACTAAGCGCACTGCGTGCTTCTAATACAGCCACAGCCTGTGTGGCCGCTAGTCGGACCCTACCCGTCGGCCCCTCAGACACGTGACAGTGAGACGGCGGCCGGGCCGGCCCGAAATAACCCACCTGGCGCCGGGCCCAGCGGGCGCGGACCCCTCCCTCCCCGGCCCCACCCACACACCAACATACACACGCGCGCGGGGCCGGCGGACAAGGGCACGACTCTTTACTCGTTAGGCTGAGACGAGCTGGCACTGTTTTTGCACCAGTTGATGGCATAGGGAAGATAATGGGATGGCAGGTCAGCCTTTTCTTTAACCACGTAGCTGGACAATTATCATTGGTCGCCCCATGAAACACGAAAACTATTTAAGAAATAAGTATAAAATATCAGCATCAGTGCTGTCCAGGATTAACCCCATAACGACCACAAGACCTAGATGCCGCTGGGTACAAGTGACCCCCAGATAGTGCCAGCCACACCCCTTCCTGTGGCTGAAGATGGGGGTGGATGTTTAATCTGGAGCCGCCAGCGCCACACCCCCCGGGGGCCAAACTGCATGTCCCGTGAGCTGTGCTCCAGCCCCGAGGGGAGGGAAGCCACGGGTGGGACCTTGGCACGGGTAGTGGAAAGGCAGGGAAGCCTCCCAACGGGCACACGTTACTCCAGAGAGGTGCTGTCAGCGCAGCGATCGAGATAGAGGCAGGGCAGCCGGCGTGTTTTGTCAGAATTACTGGAAATATGGGCGTGAGGCTGGGTAAAAGTGTTTCTGTGTGAAACAGACATGCCCGTTTTGAACTGATGGCAACAGAAACGCGCTAAATCCACCATTGATCGTACCACCAGGCTTCAATTCACAAAAGTTCCAAGTTCCATAACCGTAGGTACTGATCTCGCAGCCGTTCCTCCGTCGGCCCAATCCCATTGCCGTCCCATCATCGACCCACCGTCGTCTTTTCCTGTCATCAGTCTCACTCACCGCGATGGTTCGTCGGATCTTCGTGTCAAAGTCGCACGAGTTATCCATGACGTCGAAGTAGGGGTGGCCCACCCACGCCTCGGCCGCCTTGTTGTCCAGGGTTCTCGCCAGGGAGAGGTCCTCGCTGCGGCAGCTGTGGTCCTGAAATAGGAGAGACGCGTCACTATCCGTTACAGAGGCGTCACGGCCGGTGGAGTGACGATAGTGACGGCCAGTGTTACGGTGGTTATAGTAATGTCACGTCACACAGTTACGGGATGAGTTCCGTGACGGCAGACATGCAATCACAGAAGCGAAGATAGGGAAATGCACTCAGGACGACTCAGACCAGTATTCGTTAATAGGACAGCATCCCTCTCCGTTAGATGACTGTTGCGAGAGCATTGTTGGATAGTGTCCCAATAACAACTTACAAAAGACTTGTAGACCTGTTGCCAATTTAAAATTGAATTTGGGTCGCGGGACAAATCTAAAACAAGCATAAAAAATATTTTAACTGACGTAAAATAAATAAAAGCGACCTGTCGGACCCGAAACCTCGCATTTTCGGTGCGAGGTTTCTGCCAAAGTATTCTGCTAGCGTAGCAAGAAAACTGAGGCCATCGAAAACGAAGTACCTGACTGACGTCCAATAGACTAGGAAGTTAAACGACATCATCAAATGACCTGCACACTTCGTAGCATGTCAACGACAGCGGTCTTTGAATCCCCAGCCACCGACAGGGATATATTAACAATACCGCGTCACGAGACAGCCGCCATCGTGTCAATCACACGACAACGCAACCGTCTCGTGACCCGCGCAACTGACACCGGTCCGGGGCAGCGCGGTCATCAGCAGCTTCCGCTGAGCCCCGCTTCATGAGACCTGAGTAATCTTCACACCGAGCTACACAGATAGGTGACACCGCACGCTCCATCTCCCTGGAAGATCGACCACCCGATCTCAGGCACCGGGTCCGCTCAGAAGTCCGGAGATACCTGACTTCCGTTCAGGGCGTGTCGGTATATCTCTCCCGCTGCCTGGCGGCTGAGGTGACACAGACAGCTCAGGTGGCGGTCTGCCGTCGGCGGAACTGACGACAGCGACACCAGAGCTGGGTCGTTCACTGCCCGGACACCGCCGGTGGTTAGGGGAGCTCAGAGAACCGACCTATGGCCGGGGAGGAGCACCATACTTCCGCCGAGATGCAGAACGCGGATGTCCTGAAGTAAGTTCCTTCGATAACTTCAATGGGAATTTGCTTCTAATCAAACACAATTAGTCCGGCGGCCCATTCGAACTGAAGCGATCGGCGATCACCCAAGCACTGCCGCGGATTGGCCAGGTTGGTCCCAAAATACAATTTTCAAAGTATGTGTAATGTATTCCCAGCCATGTGAAGAGCCCATGCCCCATTCCCATTCGCATTATGATTTCCAATATCATCATCTGGGAACACTGAAATGGGCGACCATCACGTCCACCCAGCAGGAACACAACTGAGGAAGTCAGACGAGACTCGTTTGCTGAAAAGCGCGCTGAGACGAGACGGTAGCAGGACTGAGACTGAGACGAGTGCTGGCTGTTGAGACCGGACTAGTAAAAACGACACAGGTGTGGTGTGGGTGTTTGTAGGCATGTTGGGTGCTGAGGGGCGGAATCCCGACCGAAAGTGCCTCTGCCAGCTTCTACCGGCTTCCAACGGGTGTGGCTGCACTCGGTACCGCTACTATCTGGGAAGGTCCTTGTATTTACAGATCACGGATGTACGAGTAAACGGGTGTGAGTTGTGAGTTGCAACCGCTCCTAAAACAAGCAGCTGTGCTGTTTGCAAATCCAACTGAGATGTTGGATCCAGCTTCAGCTTCAACAAGGTTAATATGACACCAATTCCCAGCGACCACGTATCTCAGCACGACGTAAACGTTTATGTCATTTGAACGATTTCCAGAAACCCACAAGATAAGGATTGAGGAAAGCAATCTATTCATAGAACCCAAATACGAGCACATGGGAGAGCTGCAGCTAAACAGATAAATAAGCGGCCGATTTGAATTCAGACGGTCGTCGGAAGCTGCTGGCACATCGCGCCAGTCTGTGTATGGCCGCTGCAGCAGGCGAGCTCTCTTTGACAGTCGTTCGGCCACTAATTATAACTTTGTTAGTGGAGCTGACAGCCTCTGAGGATCTCTGCCGGGTACGAATTGGCCAATACGCGAGACATTTGGTTATCGGTAAATAAATGAAAAATGGGTACGTGTCGAGGGGCATACAGCTAAGAAAAATGAAAAATGAGCATTTGAGGGATATCGCGCAGTAGCGGCGGAACACCTTCAATTAAGGGGGGCACTGCCGACTTTTGGCCCCATTCTTTCCATGCAACGCCCATAGGGCTAATGTTAAAATGCCAAAATCAAAGGGGGCACGGTGCCCCGGTGCCCTCCCCGTTCCGCCGCCTATGATATCGCGGTAAAAAAAAACTTATCAAACCCTCGGTTAATCGAACGCTTAGAGGGCGACCATCTTATCGTTTTAAGGTCTGCCGGCAGAGCTGCGAAGCTCTGACAGCATGTCAGGCCCACGCCGCTGTTAGTAGCACAGCAGTACGGACTAGCCGCGCCGTGGAGACTGTCCCCCGCGGAGCCACGGCGTGCGGCGGACCGAGCACAAATACAGACGGACGGACGGACGGGGACACGTCAGTCTCACACGGTCACACGCGCCGGACGGAGGACTGCGCCGACTGGCAGTGGCCGGTCGGTGGGTAGGTGAGGGCGGTGTGCCGGGACGTGTGTGGTGGACGGCACAGGGCGGCGGCGGGGGCGGGGGCGGGGGCGGGGCGGCTACAGAGTAGGCGGCGCGGCTGCACAGAGCGGGCTCACCAGCGCGAACGGGCCGGCGGCGACAGCCCAGTGACGGGGCCCGTCCTGCGGCAGACAGCGGCGGCGGCGCTCGGTGCTCGGACCACCTCGCCCCCGTCCCCCGCCCCGGTCCCCGCCCGTTCCTTGGCACACACCATCCCCGCCCCAGCACACCGACCGCCTCATCCCGACACAACCATCTGACACAGACACTGCACCACAACACTGACACACTGTCGACACTTCGACATCACAAGACAGACCGGGCGACCAACAATGGCTCAATCAGTGAAGCCTTACACAATTCACAGGACTGCATCTGAAAGCGCACACGACCACCGGATGACGGAAGCGAGGCGGAACCGAAGCAAAGCTCCGCGCAACCACAGTAAGAAGCCATGCATCGGTTTTCATACCACAACAACGTTACTTCAGATGGTATCAGCCACGTGAAAATTGTGGGGAAGAGGTACGTGTAAACAATGGCAGGTAATGGGAAGCAGTGGGAAACATTGATTACACTGGGGCAATGAAGAAACTACTTAAACATTATTCTTAGGGAAAACCAAAACGAGACACAACAGCCATGACAATTTAAAGGTAGCCCACGGGCTACAGCAGTCCCTGAAATAGCGCCGTGCTGATCTGCCTTAATGCTAAGAGCAGATTCCATGCGCTAGAAACAGCTCCTTGCTCTATCATTCTAGTAGGCACTTGATTTACACCGATGACACGGTTTACAAGATAAGGACAAGATAATTATACGTATAACACGAAGTCTTCCAGGCGTGTTCTTCACTTTACACGACCCCTCGATTACAGAGTAGATGGGAGGGCTGGTAATGTTTATACAAGGTCGTGCGTTAAAAACGAGTCATCAGACAAACTACCCGTTGGCGGTGACAGGCCAAGGTCAGACCGGGTTCATAAGTCACCACAGCCACAATGTAGGGCTCACATAGTAACTATGTGAGCCCTACCATTATCACCAAGGAAAACCGTTTGAAGAGACCGTACCAATAGTCCAATAGCCAATGGACTATCGTACTAGCTTAAACACAAACCCGACCTGGGTATCACCATTCCGCCCTCACCACTAGCTTAGTACGACAGCGTTCAGCTCATCCGTCTCTCTTCTCTAGTCGACAAGCTCCAATTCACAATTCGTACACGCCACTATATCTTCACAGTCCACACATTGGCCACAATCTACACATTTACAGCCCCAACCTCTTTTGCTCCGCAATCCGTACCACTCGCCTCTCGGCCACAGTCCACACCTTTCCACTTCGCAGTCACAGCTTTATACCATTCAACAGTCCACACACGTCTCGACCGACACCCACCCACCCTATTCTCACAGCTCCATTAGTACGTCGTGGGGGGGGGGGGGGGGGCACACACACACACTCACCTCGAGTGAGTAGAACTCCTCTGCACCGTTGGCGGCCGAGACCATGTGGATGATCTGGTTGTAGCGGTTGTCACGGACCTCCACCACCGACGACCAACCGTTCCGCTTCATTATCTCATCCCACTGCTCCTTAGGAACGACTGAAGGAGACACGGAGGACGGTCGTCAGATGTAGAGAGACTAGAGCCTGCTCCTTAGGAACGGGCAACCGTGGGGGATATGGAGAGTGGAACAGGGACGGGTCAGCGCACACAGACTGGGGAAGGGGGTAGTCGGACAGCTGGACGAGGCAGTGATAGTGTGGTGTGTCCAATGTGGCCAAATAACACGGCATTTGAAATTGAAGCACGGTAGAAAACCGTCCGGCCAAAGCGAAAGATAGGAAGAAGACGTCAAATAACGCAAACACCAGCCCGAGTCCTGCCAATATTGCCTCCTTGACTAGTTTGACCACCCTAAAATAACTCATCAGATAGACAACAGACACAAATCATTCATCAATCAAACATAAAACAGTATCAGACCGGGTCTGTGCACGATTACACAATACGTCTGGTCGCAGACTGGACAGTCACTCTGACACACTGCAGTCCGCTCTGATTTGACACGTGTACCGTCTGCTTATTCACCGATATTAGCTAATAGCTACGTAAGTGAAGGTACGCAAAAAAAAAAAACAGCCGGTACGGATATACACACATATAGACTATACAGCCAAACGGCTGGCTTCAGTCGTTGCAGCGGACTAGGGCGAGTCCTAACCCAGCGCCCAGCTCAGCCTGCGATTGTCCAACTCACAGGCGCTAGCGTCCATGGTCCCCCTGTCGCAGATGATGAGGCAGTTCTGGTCCACCGTCTCGGCCAGCTCGAAGTACGTGTTCTCTATGGAGACCATCGTCCTGAACAGGTTGTTCTGGAACTCCAGAGCTGCAACAGACGGTCGATAGACGTTAAAGGTTAGCGGGGCGCGGCGGAGAGCGAGCTCAAGGAGCTCGGTCAACGGGCACGAAAGGTAGAGCGACCGACACGGAACGTCGCGTGGGGGCTGAGATTGATGCCCGGCGGCAAGGAGAAAAAAGCTCCTCAGTCCGCGGGTCAGAAATGGACCGGTGATGAGCCGGGACCGAAGAGCGTATAGCTGGCCCTGCGACACGTAAGGTTGATGCGGGAGACGCATGAGCACCGATATTCGGACAGGGCGAGAGGGATGAGGTGACGGTGAGGGTTGGAGTGGAGAACACATCAGTCGGAGGACTCGATCAATTAATGTTCGTGATTGAAGTGATCAACTCGACGACCACCTGGCCAGTTCGTGACCGGTCTGATAGTGGTGTGCAGCTGAGATGCTTCCGTGAGCCGGCGGCTAGGTCGGGCCCGCAGCGCACTAACGCCAGCTTTCGGCACCGATCAAAGGGCCATCAGACCCTAAGAGCGATCACGGCACATGACCGATCAAAAGACCATCAGAGTCTCATCGCGATCACGAAAATGATTTACACCGATGCATACCATATCTGCTAGTTCAAGACCGCACTAAGGTGAAGTATCGAGAGCGCAGCCTGGCAGCCGTGAAAACAAACGGGGATGGGTATAGTGCGTGCCAGCGGGTAGAGTGTGAGAGGGAGAGAGGAGAGAGTGAGACAGCAATGCGAGCACATGCCATCAGTGTCAGTGTCAGCGCCAGTGTCAGTGTCGGGAGCGGTGCCAACTGGGGCCGGCCGGCCGACAGCGGCTGTCTGAGGGGGTCTCGGTCGCTCCCTGGGTACGCAGTTCGACGCTTCACGTCAGTTAGCGCACGGTGTCCTCACTGAGCTCCAGGGTCGTCCATGGACGACCTTGGTCGCTAACTTTGAGTAAGCCTTCAGCTCTTTTTGCTCTATGTGACTGTAGGTAGGTCATCTAGGATAACTGCTCAGTCCGGGGGAAACCTAGCGGTGATAACGAACCGGACTATTTATCTTTGCCTGTAACAGACCCCGATCATGGCCATGGACTCGACCGGACCGCCTCCAGGGGCGCGTCTCCCACCCGACCTTGACCCACCAGAAGGCTGCGCTCTCATCCTGATGAGCCGGCCTGATGGCACTCCACTGCGAGGGAACCCGTTCGCCATCATCAGGGAAATCCGCTCGATCTGTGACTCGGAAGTCGAAAAAACCAAACAACTCGGATCTGGCAAAATTCTCATCTCGACCTTCAACAAAGACCAAAGCTCTGCCCTTCTCTCCTGCCAAACCATGCTCGGAAAACCTGTTTCGGCTGTTCTTGCAACCAACCTGATGTCATCGCAGGGTCTCATTCACTGTCCGGACCTCAGCGACCTCTCTGACGAAGAGCTCCTCACCGAACTAGCCCCGCAGGGTGTTATCGAGGTGCAGAGGCTCAAATCCAAGGACCGAACTCCAAACCCCCTGATTCGACTTCGCTTTAAAGGACTCGATCTCCCAAGAAAGCTCCTCTGCGGGTACCTCTCCGTCCCTGTTCGACCCTGGATCCAGCTGCCAAGGCAATGCCGTAGGTGCTGGAAGCTAGGCCACTCCATGCGCTCTTGCCGACGAAAAGAGACAGTCTGCGGGCAGTGCTCTGCCAGGGACAGCCACCCCACAGGTGACTGTACCTCGGTCCCAAAGTGCCCTCTCTGCTCTGGTCCACACCCAGCATGGGACCGAAACAGCTGCCCCGTCTGGAAAACCACCAAACGAGACACTCGAGAGCGAGCGCCATTCCAACCCCCGCCGCTCAACTCCACAGCTTGGCCTCCACTTGAGAGTCAGCACCGAACGATGCAGCCCCCTCCGGCTCGCACAGACGCCTCTGTCCAGACAGATGGTGAGGTCATGGCCCCTAAGGCGACCGCAGTCCCTGTTCAGACCCAGACCGAGACAGCCAGCTCTCAGACGACCGACGCCAGCACCCAAACGACCAAACTGACCACCTTCGACTCGACCTCTCAAACTCGACCCGCCCGACTGGTCTCTGCCGAAGTCCAGACTGACACCCCCGACTCACCGACACCAACCACGGACCCCGACGACTTCGGCTGCTCTCGAAGCAGGCCGTTCACCCGAGGCTACACGGCGAGCTTCCAGCCTGACAGCCCCCGAAACGACACCGACGATCCCGATCCAGACCTGATCCCGAAGAGACGTCCCAGGGGTGAGATCCCTCCACCTGACATCGGGTCGCTGAAGTTTGAGTACGCCAGCGGCAGGCGACTTTCCTACCCTCCCTCCACCCTCTACTGGTTTGACCATGAAATCCGACTATACGACCTTGACCTTCGCCCAGAATCCAAAGCGTACAGGGCAGCCGTGGCTGGCTTCTATTTTGACGGACCCCCTCACCACGGACGCCGTATCTTCCTTCAGAGAATTCCTCCAACGGGTAACCACTAGCCCTACCAACATCGCTGCCTAGGAGTCGAGCTATGCCTCACGGCTACTCCTCCAGAGCCACCAAATTCCAGTCAAAGTTGTACCCCTGAGACGGGCGGGACATGACTGGGGCACCCGGGTCACACCGGCTGCCATAACCCGCTGGCTGTCTCACTCGGTAGGCCGGTTTTTATTTTGGCCGATCCCTGCGAACAGCCTGCGCAATCACACTTTCACTGTCCACATTAGAGATATAACGTAACGTAACTATTGCGGGGATTTTTACTGTACTCGACAGTTTTTGCCCCTTGACTTAGGCACCAGGTTTTTTCTAGTTAGGACTTTTCCTGGTAAATACATCCCACAACAAACATCACACATTGCAACACCTCACACCATCAGCAGCAAGATTTACAGCAGCAAGTATGAATATTCTACCCCTTTCTGGACACCCTTGCCTTGTTAATCGGACGCCACATGAGCCGAATTAAAGTAAAGTTTGCTTCTCTCTCTTGCTTGGGTCAGAATTAAATAGCTGACAGTAAAGTAAAGTAAAACGAAAGATCTGGCTCATTGCCAGCCTTAGTAATTTCCCCTTCCCTGGCGGTTGCCTTAGGCATGCCGGGAAGACAAAATTAAAAAAAAAAAAAATCCCTGGGTACGGCAGTACTCGGTGTGAGCAGACAGACACTACACCCGCCCGGCACCACAGCACCACAGCTAGCACTGAGCTACCAATACCTGTTCATAAGAACAAACCGCCCAGGCGGTTACAGCTGAGCCATATAACTGGGTCACAGTGGTGGTGTCAAAAGCAAACTGTTTGAATGTGACCGGCATTTTACAAAGCTGTCGGTTAGAGATCGATTGAAATGATCAGCCATTTGGTACGCGAAGAATGCAGCAAATAAAGACGTACATTTTCAAACAACAGCATGTTCATTACCTCAATACGCATGAATGACCTCCCACTAACTGATGGCAAAAGAGATGATTGTCTATTTCTCATCCACTCTTTAGCTCTTAGACACCCCGAAAAATACAAACAGCAAATTCATACCGACTCTTTTCAATCGGCACGCTGCTGACTGGGCAAATCCCATGCTATCACATCCTGTCCTGCCGAACGAGATACTGCGTCCGTTTGGGCCCCCAGAAATCGCTGAGACGCTGCCTTCGGGTGACCACCTCGGTTGGGAACTCACCCTGGGCGGAGCTGAGGTCGCCAAACTTGATCCCGCCGCTGAGCAGGATCGACGCCGTCTCCGGCACCCGGTATACCTGGGAACACAGGGAGAACACAGCGGTTACACCTGGGAACATAGGGAGAACACAACAATTAACACAGGGAGAACACAGCGGTCCGCTGGATGGACACCGTCTCCCGGACCCAGTTATATCTGGGGATCGGGAACAACGATTAGGTGGGGAAGGCGCAGGGAGTCGTTGCGTGCTTTGACCACCAAATGCTTAGGAGAGAACGGAAGAAAATACAACATCGCAATTTTGGCTTCAGAGAACACCGGTGAGCCAGGGAGTAGCTCGTCCAAGGTCCTGCTGCTTAACGAAGACACACTGGACGGCGACTCGCTGCTGCCTCTATGACTGGACCTTTTCTCATCTCGCTGCATCCGGGTTATCACCTTACGGCGTCCGATTACCGTCGTCGTACACCGTGTCAATACGACCTCCACAAATGGACTACACGCCCGCCCAGCGTGCCGTAACACGACACCGACACGGAGATGGCCAGAGTAGCAGGCGGGGACTATCTCTTAGAACCCGACAGGCAAACCACTCCAGACGAAACCCCTACGTCCGGACAGAGGAGATGGCGTGGTTTCTCTTTCTATGATTGAGACTACCCGGTGAATCTTTGTGTTAATCACCACATGGACACGCGATACACGTGTCCCCAGTGTTCGAGAACACATGTCCTTCGTGTTGGACACGCCCCCGGCACACGGGTTGGCCGCATATCACACATGGAAGCAGATACTGGGCTGGATGGACAGGGAGCTTCGTTGGGGGCCGGTGAGAGCCGCGCAGAGCGGCCACAAGAAAAATCATCGAACGAATGGACGGACGGATGGACAGACAGGTGGTGGAAACAGGCACTGCTCCGCGGACAGCGCGGTAACCAAAGGTCCTCCTCCCCCGGTATTCGCTGGGGCCACCCCTCCCCTATGTATGCTCGACTACGCTGTATTGATTGCAGCCTGTGCCGTCGCCAGGGGCGGTGGTGGGCTGTGGGCGGGGCGGGGGGCGAGGGCGGGGTGGGGACGGTTCCGCAAGCCAACATGAGTAAACGAAGGAACGGCCGGGACCGAGCGTCATGTGGGAGCCACGTCGAGTCATATATGCACGTTAGTCATTGAGCTAAACTACTTCTGAATATCAACTCCGTAAGCTCAGATAGCTCTCCACTATCTGTAACCATTCATTGAATGAGGTTTCTAGAGCACTCTCATTGATCACCAGTATTGCACCAAGCGCAGCAATTCATGGAGTAGTGAGGTAAGAGTTCCGGTGACCGTGGTATCCACATCCATCGGACACACATTTGACCCCTTGCGTTACTGATCAGGTCTCCAACATCCCCCCTCACCTCTAATCCCCGACTCCCACACAGCTCAATCGTACCCCAACACTCGCGCGAGTACACATGTAGGTCAAGTGATGCATAACGCACTGACCGCTGACAGACCCTGGCAGCTGCCCCATCCTGACATCCGCTGACAGTCCGCGGCGGTCCGACACGACCCGGTGTCGCGTGGCCCCATGCCGGCGGATGGCGTCACCCACAGCCACGTGGTCGACTCGAGTCAGACAGCGAGGGGAGGTATCGATCCATAAGAGCCCGCCGGCGCCACTCGTTCCCCGAAGGCGAGGGTATGAGGCAGTGCCCCCAGCCCGCGGCAGGGTGACTCAGGGGCGGATGGCGCAAACCGAGACCGGTACACTGCGCAGGCGGAGGGCGTCCTGGAATGTAAAATAGATGATTTGAGGAGAAATGAATGCCTCTTTCTGGTGAACCTATGGCCACGTCATATGCCAGATGGCAAGTTCCTGGCATTGGAATACAGTTCGGCTTTGCAGACTGCGAGAATTATGATCTTTTCTAACGGTGAAGATAGATGCTGCGTTTAAAAACACGACTGTGTCAAGGTTTTGGTGAGTAGTTACCGGGCGATTCGTTTATTTTGGAACCGGAGTGGACGGGACAGTCTAATCAAATTTTCCTTCTCGCGCCGACCAGTGTTGAAGGCCCAAACGAAGAGTAACCCTCGGTGGTATGGTACGTTATGACCGTAGGAAGTAATAAGTTATAGTGAGTGGTAACAGACCCGCAGGAAAGGATAGGAACCGGGAACAGGCGAGACTGGCGTTAGTTTTTCATCGCCTACAGCGCTGCTAGCTTTGCAGACACGGGCACACCAGACCGTCTCGCAAAATAAATTATAAACCCCTCAAAAACCCAGACCCAAACCAGACCAAGGCCATAAACCAGACACTTTAAGAAAAATAAACTGGTGAGCATGTAAAGGCATATGGTTGCGTGAAGCTGAAACCCTAGATCAAGATAACTTTGCACACTCCCCAGAAATAACATTTCGTTAACTTATGATATGGCTTCAGTAGACCACCGCATATTCGCCGTATTTCGTAGACCACACGATTTCCCGGTGGGCAGCTATGTTTATCATACCAGTCACCACAGCTCAGCGTGGTTTCCGCAGCGTGACCTGTCATGTCATCCCAGTCGTAGCCTCATGATCACCTCTCTGCAATAGTCGGGACGCTGCTGTATGGCTGAATCTCAGCACGATCATGATGGGCCACTCGCAGAGCTGACGGTTCGTCTGAAGCGGCAGTGTTTATTTATAATTCCTAGTAGACGCTGGGCGGAAGGGCGTACTACACACAGAGCCCATTCACAGAGCCGCCGCGGAAAGGGAACGGAGTCACTGACTTCATAATGGTCTGAGAATCGTCGAGAGATTAAGTGTGATATTACGGAGTACGGAGTTTTCTACCGAGAGACCGGAGCGGTGCATATTTCTGTGTGCAAGTCAGTTTTGCATGAGTGAGTGGAAAGAAGACAGGACATCAGACAAACGGCTCTAGTTGTTGGCAAGAAACCAAGCCCTGATAGACATGATGTAAATGTCCTCCCCTTAGCTAGTTCAGAACAGTCTAGGTGACAGTAAACACTTCATCCGATGGCGACGGCCAGACTTGACAATAGATAAGGCAATGTAAATAACGACAATACAAACGGATGCAAGACAACACACACCTCAACCATCTGCAAGGTCGATGTCATAAGCTTATCGCGACCGCATTTGGGGACGTGAGTGCCTACTATCCACTCATGTATGGATCATACAAATTTTACGCGATACAAACAAAAGAGCCAGCGATACGGGAATCACGGAAAACGGCTACATAAACCACGATTACTCTGAATACTGGTAACTTATTCGGATCATCCTTCTGAATGGACAACTTTCTACGAGATTGAACTGTCCAGAGCAACTGCTAAAGGCGGCCAGCGGATGTCTTGTTGAAAACCAAACGGTTCCACAGCAAACAACCACTCTTATCATCACAAACAGAGGAAGGCTGTCTAAGTGCACGTAGCGGCGGGGTTTTTGTCTGGAGGACAAATGACAATCCCTTATCGCGGACCAGATAAGACCGATAGATATATAAATATTGGGCAAACGGGGAGGCTTGGAAACGAGCGTACAGTCCACAGCAGAAGTAATGTGCGGTTTCAGTCATGCGTATGTTTTGCTTCTGAAGCTTAGGAACGATTAGCCAGACTACAATGAAACTTTGCTTGTAGCTTACATGTATCGTTACCTTTGCAGCTGCAACTTTATCTATTGACGTCTTCTTTTCGATCACTCCGCATTAAACAATCGCCAGTCAAAGCCATTCGTTGAGATTGGTAAAACCGCACATTACTTTAGCGGTGGGCTGTATGTACTTCCGGGATGACGTTACGCTAACGTGAAGGGTTTCGTTGTTATCTTATCACTACGTTGAACGTAGAGAAAAACACGTAAAGCGAAGAAATATGAGCACAACAAAAACACAGCGGCGTCTACTTAATTAATCATCACAGCTTAACGACATTATTTCACCCATGAAGAACGGCTAGCTTTATTCGTCTGAGCTGCCCACAGAGATTTGACGCGTTATCTTCTTCCTCACAGAACTTAGCGACAACGTTTATATTTACCACGGTTCAAATGCAATGTTTCCTACCGGCCTCACACCCGGAGTGAACAATAACAAACAGCGGAGGTCCGGTGATGGCCAAAACTACGGGACCAGCACCAGAATAGCGCCAGCGAGGTGCATTTCTTTCTGTTTGGAGGTCGATAGTCCAGGCAACCTTATGGTGGAAAGCAGTCACATAGGCACAATAATTTACAGCAAAACAGTGAATTGCAATGTTTTGCAAAGCTGCATTAAGATCACAGCTTCTCAAAGCATCAACATGCAACTTCCTAGTAAAAACCCCAATGCATCTTCCATCAGCTGAAGGTACTCACCCTCCATCCCAGATTCTCAAAGAAGGTGCTGAGTCTGGCCTGCCCAGTGGTTTTTCCACCACAAGGTCCTGAAACACATAGAACAGAAATCCATACATGAAACTATGCATTTTGCATTATTCTGCAATGCTTTGGCACAGCATCAAGGTGGGAGGTTGCCCCAAAACATCCATGGATCAAGAGCAAATGTTTGTTAAAAGGACTGCAATAAGAGGCACATTGCATATCATTTAATTGCAATATGATGCCAATGCTGATGCATGATGCATCAATGATTGCAAAGAACTCCCACCCATCACAATCACTGGATGTTGATTACAATGGGATGTGGGAAGGTTTGAAATTGAAATTCTGTAAGATCTGACATTCTTAAGCTACTGACTATTTATCAATAAAATGCCTGGCATGATAATAAGACTTTGATTCAAGATCATAATAACAATAACAGGCCTCTGGCCTTAGCCTGGGCCCTGGTCATAATAATTCACACATGCTAGGTCAAGGAAGATTAACAACAGCAGGTAGATAAGTACAGCTAAAATGCATATATTTTTCTGTGCACTTTCCTAATTGCTTTGCAAAAACAAATGAAAAGCAATTTATTTCACATAATCATAAAAATATTACAAACAAACAAGGCAAACAAGGCTTCAAATGCAAATAAGTGGCAACAGCAATGCACAACAGTAGGAACATGTTATACGGTATCCCACATGTCCCAGGTAAAATGGGTTCTTAGTTTTTAAAAGGGCACATTTTATCACTCACAGAAAACAGCATGCACAGCCCCACAACACAGCCTTTTTCATTATTGATCGCCATGATGTTGTTCTGGGTTAGGGCGCGTAGCAGCTTGGCTCTTGCGTCCAACGATCGCCATGAGAGAACCCCAACAGGGCGCCACAAATGTCTACGGGGCACCAAACACTCACCTCCGGTCAGTACCACCTTGTAGATGACGCGATTCATCTTGTTGAGGCTCCCTCTAAGCACACGCGTCCTGTCACCGCATCGTTCCGAACCGTTGTGCTCGTGGAGCACCGGAGCGCACGCCGTCGACCGTACACCGCGGAGCAAGCGCGCTCCCCACTTCACCGCCAGGGCCGCCATCAGCTTCAAACACTGGTCTGCCACCTAGCGGATAGTTCTAAACCTTCCCAGGATGTTTCTGCCATTTTGCGTAGATGTCGCTTGAAGCTACACAAACTGGCTTGCGAGGATGGGCACACTGGGCCTAATTGGGCAAATACCTGTCACGTATTTTTCCAGTTAGTTTTCGTAAACATTAAATTTCAGTGTGTAGCACTGGTGAACACAGATATTCTCAATAAAATCTACCATAACTTCTAGCAAGAGCAACAAACAGTGCCTATCTAGTGCTGCCCTCTGTGCAATGCCAGTGCCGAGCGCTGCCACCCCGACAAATACCGTCTCACTCTCAACTTCTAGCCTTGTTCCCAACTGTTTCACGCGATGAGCTTCCAGCGCATACCAATATTGTGCGAAGAAGCAAACTGGTTATGTGGGTAGGCACTAGAAAATCTTATTTACTACTGAAGAAATGAGGGGAGAGAGAGAGAGAGAGAGAGAGAGAGAGAGAGAGAGAGAGAGAGAGAGAGAGAGAGAGAGAGAGAGAGAGAGAGAGAGAGAGAGAGAGAGAGAGAGAGAGAGAGAGAGAGAGAGAGAGAGAGAGAGAGAGAGAGAGAGAGAGAGAGAGAGAGAGAGAGAGAGAGAGAGAGAGAGAGAGAGAGAGAGAGAGAGAGAGAGAGAGAGAGAGAGAGAGAGAGAGAGAGAGAGAGAGAGAGAGAGTCTTTATACAGTCGGATACAATTGTCGCCACTCTCGGCAAACAGAAGAAGCAGCGGTGTTCCGTTTCAGCCCTGCCGAATGTGCCGGCTCCCGTGCGGGGCGGTCTGACTGTTTGGGGAGTCTCCAGTCCAGTTTCCACAGGGATGTGGGCTCTGTCAATAGGACGGCCGAGTCCGGCCTGTATTGATCCGCCCACATCACCGTTACATCTCGGCAGTCTTTGAGCGCCAACAAAGCAAGAATAGAGTATTCGTGTTATGCGGCACAGTATCGCTTCAGAGTTCAGGCGTCAACTACTGGCGACATCTATTGAGGAAATCATAAAGCTCTGCAGCCCCGTAAGTCGCCCTTCTAATCCGGTCTTCTTCGAATAAAGAAAATACTCCCATTCGTTCAACCAGTGATCTTGCCAACACTCTTCAACGCCCACCACATTTCATCTACCACTCTAAAAAAAAGCACGCATCAATGCAGAAAAATAAACATTAAATGCATAAATGGACAAGTACCTAAATTGATCAATCCCGTCAAGTCTTATCCCGCCCCAGTTTAGTCCGTCCGATTCCATTACGTTCCATGGTTCGGTCCGTCCATACCATTCAATCCCATCCCATCCTATTGATTTGGACCGTCTCTTCTCATCCCGTCCCACACGTCCGGTACTACGGGTCTGGCCTGTTCCAGTCTCGTCAAACCCCCGGCCTGTCCTGTGTTGACCTGTTCCATTTTGACCCGTACTGACCTGGTGATTAGTTCTGAGATAACTGGCGCTATCTTTATTTGATCCCGTAACGTTTCGGCATCGTATGCTCCATACTCATGTGTTGGCTGTTTATCGGCCGGCCGTCTCTCTCTCTCCCTTATATCCCATTCACCTTCCACGCGATCGTTAAGAGGGAGGAGACGGTCGACGAGGTAAGGAAATGCAGGTAAGTAAAACCAACGCAGATGGTCATGGAGGGGTGGGCGGAGGAAACGTGCTCAGCAGCAACCGCTGCTGGTCCGCTTCACTCGCCCGGGCCGCGTTGAGTGGACCTCAGCCGTCCCGCTCACGGCCGGCCCGCTGGTGACGTCACGAACCCTCCGGCGAGGTCAGGTCGGGTCACCGCTCGACAGTGCCGGCCGGCGCGGCGTGGCTCTAGAGGCCACTCTGCGGATGCGCGTTTGAGCAAGGATGCGGCGTTACCCCTTCGCCCCAGTGGGGGTGGGGGCATACGTTACCACCCTGTCGCGTTTTTTGCGTGTGAATAAAAAAAAAAAAAAACGCGGCGCGAAGCGCCGCGCCGCATGAAGTATCTTTCTGAACATCAATTTTGGCCAATGTGTGATTTTTTTACCCCAGGTCATGTCAGGTCAGGTCACCAGGTCAAGTTAACTGACCAAGCCTAAAAAAGTTTGCAATCATGTCCAGCCTGCAGTGTTTGTCAGAGAGGTGTTAAACTTGGTGGATTGCATGATGTTATGGGCACCTATAATTTGTATATCTCGGATTTTTTATATCCGTGACCTAAGTTCAGGAGTCAGGACAGTGGTGTACCTTTCCATTATAAGTCACTGGAGAAAAATGAAAATACCTCTAGATCGGTGTGTACTCATAGGAACAATCCAAATATTTCAGAATCACAATGATTTGGACCACCCGTGACGACCAAGGCGTCTGTTTTGCTGATAGCCTCTAGAAAGGTCATCCGAGGTCATTTGAGGCTACAAACAGATTTTTGCCAATAACTCCCGATTGGAAAGAGATAAAACGCTGGGGATGGCTTCATAGTGTTTGTCTTGTCGAGACGCATCGAATGATATGCAGCATGACCTATTTCGGTCACCACGTGACCTTGACCTGAGGTCAAAATTTGACCTTGAACTTTCCAGGTAAAAAATATATGTTTCGAAGCGGCTGAAGGAGAGAAACACGATAGTGCCATTGCCAATTCTTCATCTTTGCTGGTTCAAAAGTTTTCGTGAAAAAGTTGTACCTACCTATCCAAAAACAGCTATTTTCATAATATTTGACCTATGGAGGCTTAACCATTGACCTGAGGTCAATATTGATAATTACCTTATCAAAAGAAGAGTTCAACAGCTATCGATTGCTTTTCTATGCGTTTTTCTCATAGTTCCTGAGATAACTGCATGTTTTCTGAAAAATATAATGACGTTTGGCAAATTTTGAACTTTGATGACCTGCAATGACCCCAATATTGCTCTAAGATGAAAAAAGATCGAATACTTTCAAACGTACGCATCGAGAGCTATCAACTGCTTTTTACCGCGTCTTTCTAGCCCTCTTAGTTTTTGAGTTATAGGTGGGTGGTAGCACATGCCACCCCCCCCCCCCTCACTAGGGCGAAGTTGGCTGAGACCGCCACTGGGGCGTGGGTTAACTGGCATTTGACCCGTAGTTATCTGGTCGGTGTCTTGCACTGACCTATCCTGTGCTGACCGGTGAAATACCTCCCTGACTGGTACTTCTCGACGAGGCGCTTTCCGCTCGTCATAGCAAATGCAGGTAGTTACTACACGCATAGCCGACATCGGAATAAAGGAAATGGCATGAACAATGAGCATGCTAGAAATAATAGCCAGCTTCATCACTTCAGTACAATAATAGACCGTCCCATTTCATCACCCTCTGATCACCGCATACGGCTAAGGGAGGGGGGGGGGACTAGTCGTCTGTTCTGCGACCCGGTCCGTCGCCCGAGCTGGCAGCGGAAAATGACCAGACCAACGGCCCATTACTGGCTGAGACTCATTTAGCCGCCGGGTGTCACCCCGCCAGACCGGCTGGTGCCGGGAGACACCGAGACACAGACTGTGGTCTGTAGGGTCTCGGTGGCAGAGTGATGCAAGCAGACTGGCGAGTGGCGACTGGGATGGGACAGCTAGCTGGGTTGCTGGGGTCCGGGGATGTACGGTGTAATCAGTACACCAGACAGGCTGGTGGCAGGAGTGGGACAGTTGGCTGGGTCGCTGAAGTCAGTGGATGGACAGAATTGGATCAGAGACGCAGTGCAGGGACGGCTGGAGTTATAGAGAGAGACTCCAGCCGTCTACCATATAGGGCGTGATACGACCTTGGCTACGTCTGTTCCCACTGCAAACCCTCCATTGCTCACGAACTGCAGAAGGTGCGACTGACCTCAGGCTGAGCTGTGTTTGATCATCGCGCAATGTCGTACAGTGACGCACATCAGTTCTCTTGGTGTCACTGCTCGCGCCTCGCACCAGACTACCAGACAATAGTCTCCCGGCACCGCGGCGCACTTGTTAATCCGACTTCAAACGATCTCCCGACACGTATAAGGATCCTTTTTATAAGAACCCAGCCTGAGATTGCAGCAACACGTATAAAGTGGCGTCAGCAGTGGCAGTTGCAAATAACGAGTATCAAATAAACAACGTCTCTCAATTGAATACACGACACATGAGTGCCAGACTGTAAGTAATTGAGCCAAACGACAGTAGATTAAAAGTATCTAGCATCTACAATCTACATACTATCTAGAATGGAACCACCCAAAGACAAGGCGCATATCACTGTGTATGAAAGATATATTTGTTATCCGTCCCCTTACTCACGGGTATGATTTCCTAAGCGATTTACGATCGTATTCGTACCTATCTTTAACCCTCGCCGGACCTATTGGTTTTCTACATACGCGCCGGCCGAGGGGGGGGGGGGGCGGGTACGACCCCCCTCGCCGTTTCGCCCCTGGTGGAGCTAGCGCGTCGCGAAAAAAAACGAGCGTGTGCGCCGTTACGAGACGCAGAGATTGGTACCCGATTTTAAGGTCCTAGGTCAACCGGTGACCTCTGAGGTCAGGTCAAGTGCCCCAGGGTACGGTTCAGTTTTTGGTGAATAACTTCGCAAAAAACGGCCGCAGAGCCGCGATTTTGGCAGCATCGTGTTCGCCTTGCTCAGGCGCGTCGAATGATATACTTTTTGTTCGGGTCAGGTCAGCTTAGGGTGTTGACCTCAGGTCAAGGTCAGGTCAGCACCCCCAGGTCACGAAGTTGGTCGAAAGAGGTCATGTCGCATATCATTCGATTCGGCAGGTCTTCCTGAGTCCATTGGTGGCTTTCCCGACTCGCTAGCTCAATTTGATCGAGAGTTATTGACGAAAAACTAATATGACCTTGATGACGTCATAAATGACGTCACGGCAGGTCAACATTGCAAAAGTGACGCATCTAACCTTGCAAGGAGTGCATCAAATCACGATTCTGTGTGCTGGAGATAGTTGGAGATCGTTCCCGGCGCCAGAATAGCAGTTTGCATTTTTCCCCATTGACTTATAATGGTGAGGTCACGAAAATGACCTGACCTCATATGACCTTTAGGAAAAATCCGAGATATACAAGTTGTGAGATTCATAATGGATACTATATCCTGCAAGTTTCATTTCCCTGTGACATCTCCTCTGGCAGTGAGGGCGTTGCGAAGTTGCGACATCTGAAGACCGTGCAGAGGTTCACATATGACGTCATAGGTCAGTGACCTGACCTGACCCAAAAATTCAGTTGGTGCCAAAAGATGCGGCTTGGATCAAAGGTCAGGTATGCCAAGTTTCAGCTCTCTATCGCCAGCGAGTTCGGAGCTATTGCGAAAAACCCTATGGGGGGCGGCACCCGCCCCCCCCTCGGCCGGCGAGGGTTAAAGTGTCTCTCTTGTTGTAAGTTGCAAAGTTCGCCCGTGATATGAAAAAAGCCATTCGCATGGATTTGATTATAGAAACTTGGCGGGTATAATAAAAATGAAATAAATTACCCCTCCACTAAAAATAATTGCTTTTCGTATTAGCACTGTGCGCATATTCACACTTATACCTACGCTTAATCCTTAGCAAGGCATGCAACCTATCGGTATACGGTATACCTATTCTGAAGTGACACGCATATCGTCTTACCATTGGGCACGCAACTACAATGCAATGAGGAAGCGGAAGAAATGAATGAGCTTATCAGGATACTGTTAATCTGTGCTTTGTGCTTGCGCAACATAAGAGTACCTACTTACTTACGCAATGTATGCAAGCTTCTCACAGATGCATTTCTCCAATCTACTCAAGCAATGTGATACTTAATCTCCATCTTACGATAATTTCCTCCAGGTTTAATCGTCGCATATGAAACAACTGCGTTTTACATAGTTGCTGGTTCGTACGCTTGTTGCCAAGCTAGGTATACCTATAGTTGCTAATCGATCCAACTGGAAAGACAAATGTCTTATTATTAGACATTTCCACTCATTTGCAGTTAGGTAGGTAGGCCTGGGCACTGGGCAGCCATATTTGTGGAGCGGGAGGAAGAAAACAGTGGAAGGGAGAGAGAGAGAGAGAGGGAGAGAGGGAGAGGGAGAGAGAGAGAGAGAGAGAGAGAGAGAGAGAGAGAGGGAGAAGAAGAAGAAGAAGAAGAAGAAGAAGAAGAAGAAGAAGAAGAAGAAGAAGAAGAGGAAAGGTAACACAGACTGTTGTATTATTTTCTATTGAAACTCATTTCAAAGAGCGGGTTTTCAGTGACTGTGATCCAATTAGCAATGACATCTCTCTCATTTCATCTATTTCGTCAGCATTTCAATTTGGCGGCAGATGAAATATAACCAGCGTTAACGTGATACCTGTTTGTGAAGAACGAGGCTATTCCCTTTCTAAAATGATACATTTCACAGCTATATTTTAGGACGTTGCGGGGCATCGAACGGTTAGTTAGTCCCAAGGCGGAACCTGCGCTGGCAGTCTATAATTTCCACTGTCCCAGTGGAAACAGGTCGGAAAACCATGAGGCATCATCAGCTTACAAATTAGACGCGGTGACCATCGGCGGAAATGCGTCGAAAACGACCGTTTTTACAGCGCCGGTACCTAATTGATCGAACCTTTTACACCGCCCTCACAGTGTGACACGCCGTACTTTCTTTCGAACCGAATTTCATGTAACACACTGTCCTATCTCCGAGCCGTGTTGGCCGATTGCCGATCGATGCCGATCGATACGCTCCGCTGCTCTCTATAAAAGCAGCGGCGACACGAGCGCGGACACACTCTGTCTCTCAGTCGGACACTCGTCACTGGACTCTACTGGTGGCGGTACACCGCGTGGGTCGCCGGACCATTCGGTCCGGGACATTCGTCCCGGACGTCAAGACACTACGCATTCGTTCACTCACGCTGGAGGACTGTCAGTCATTCGCGGTGTGTGATCGTTCGATGTGAGAATCGCCGTCGTTACCGGGCTGACTGGTCGGCTTCTTGACCCCCCTGCGACCGACAACTATCATGTAAGTCCGGCAGCGCGTCGCCGGTCATTCGGCGGCATTAGATTCTCCAGCCTATCGAATGCTTTATTTTTGGCCCACTAACATAAAATCTGAATCTGTCAATTGATTCAAATATCTCGGTAAATGGTCACTTACTCGTGGAGTTCAGACTTCTGCATCATTTTTGTGTGCGTACTGTTAACGTCGTTATAAAGAGTTGTGCAAATCTCGTACCCACTATAACGCCTTCGCTTGCTCTGAAGTTAGTTTATGTCTGTGTGCATTCACGTGTGTATGACGCGGATTGTGCATGTCAAATATGTCGTGCTCCAACTGCCACCCCTACTCCCTCCTCCTGAAATTAGCACGTAACATACAATATAACCCACTGACGAAACTAGACTATGATGGCGAATGAGGGGCTATAACGAAAGGGAGATGATCGAAGCGATGGGTTGACGAGGTCGGGTAGATGAGTAGAGTAGATCGGGTTTCAGAAATTGTGGTCTATAATTGGGTAGCAAGGCTAACAAATGATATATCTCGGTCAAATATCAAGGGGAGTGGGTCGATTTGAGCGTTGAGGATCTGGGGGTTGTCCTCTTATCACTTTGCTATTAACCTGTCGTCATTAGCTCATACTAACGCTTGGATGACGTCAACTGACAATACCAGATAATTTCCGTAATCAACATCTTGTTTTAAAAAAAAAAAATCTTCAGAGCTCAGCATGCCATTTGACGGTAGTTTTCCTGTATGCATTCGCAATTATCCGGATAGTTGTTACTTGCTAGTAGGTCTCAGTTCGCTTATTCATCAATTGCAGCTCAAGGAGGTTCAAAATGAAACACCTTCCCAGATTTGAAGTAATGATTCAAGTAACCGGCCCTACCGATTTACTGAATTCCGCGGTTCGAACTAAACATGTTTCGCCACATTCCCTCCTACATTGACGAGAGCCATATTTCATTTTGTACTAGCATACTTTACAATGGCGTGGTACTCAGAAACTTTGCAGTAAGTTCATTGTTAATGAATTAAAAATCAAAGGCTGATTTTAACAGAACTGAAGTAAATAACGAAAAGTAATGAAAACTTGAGTTACAGACCGTAATTACTAACAATCGTGATTACAATCCACGAAACCTCTCAACATGTTACAAACAAGTTACGACAACCTTATAAATTACTAACTATTTCACCAAGAAAACCTTGCAAATTGACAACGAACCCAGAACGCTCTATTATACGAAGTTTCGGAAGTTTAAGCAAACATGTCAGGTAATTTCCGCCATAAACTGAAAATCCCCCCTGGTACTACTTTTTCGTAGTTACAATCGTGCGAACGGGCAGCGATGTAAAACAATGAACCATTCTGGCTTAATTATTTATTACTATCATTTAAACTCCTACGTTTCCAACAAAGCAAATTACGCAATGCTGTCAGTCAATTACGCCCTATACACGCATTCAATGTTTTGCGGCTGAACGTTTTGCATTCTATTTCATATAATACGTCATGGTTAAGTGCGGAGTACGTTGATTTCCAACTTTACTATTTCTCGGTAAAGGCACGTTTTCTAGATGCAACCCAGGCATAGAAAACGCATGATCAGGAACAGATATAGTGTCTAGTTTTATTACTAGTTAACTTCCCCTTTAAACGTAAAGCGACGCCCGCTTTAATTTTGTGATGAATGCTACATTTCGGTACAGTGGCTCTCAGCAGTGAAATTGATGCCAAAGGGGCATTACGTAGAAGTCAATTTATTCTATTGTCAACCTGTTCTGTTGTTCTTGTTGAAGAACCCTCTTATTGTCATTCAGTGTGACTGGTAAATTTGGTTAACTACGTCAATATAACTTTGCCTAATTCAGTAATCTCCAGACGCGCCGTTCACCCAATTAGTCGCAGCCGCTTAGTTTCGGGACGCCGTATCATTATCATTTAGTAATGTCCTATACTTGCTTAAGGACTATTCACCTAATTGACATTCAGTGCGTCTGGCACATTTGGTAAACTACGTCAATATCACTCCGCCAAACTCAACAGAATTCCAGGCGCGCCGGTTCGCCTATTTAGCGTCAGCCATTTGGTAGGGGACGCCGCATCGTTATAATTTATGTAAATTGTTAGTGCAGCAGATAACCGAACGATTTTGGGACCAAGTCAATAAGATAAACAATCATTGTCAGTTGGCTCCATTCCTCTATTCAGCGACTAATTTAGGACAACAATTGTAGTGGTTAAGAGAGACATACGGCCTGGCGTTACACCAGCCGCCCTTACCAGGAAAATATTCCAGTCATTACCATTATATCGAATGGGGTAGATTATTACTACTTATTGTCATTGTCGACATCATGCCCTGCACCAGTGAGAGCTGCGACGAGTCCACTTCTAGGACACATGTAATGGTGTGTGACGCCTATTTACTGTAAAGTTCTACAGCACCAACCCAGATCTCCCGACTGCTCTGTGAGCGCTGGGTTTACTGCCCCCCCCCCCCATAAATGAGACAGCGACGGCTGGCCATGCGTGGCCGTAATTACCTCTCTATGGAAGCGAGCTGAAGCGTGGTGGTACAGTATACACGATCGACTGGATTATACATTTAAATTGCCAGGGAATGAGAAATAAGATATGGTTCTCTCTGTTGGGGTCAGAGCAGCGCATTCGTACTTAAGGCAGTGTTGGTTGTTACATGAGATATCAGCTGCATGTCTCCACCCATTTCCCAATGTCTGGGGTCATGCCATTGGCTGGCTGAAGGTCAGATCCAGTTTTGGGCCCGTACCGTCGTAATACGGCGGCGAGACGGGCAGGCGTCGTTGTTCGATTCCCTGCGCCGCCCCTGGTGAGAAGCGGCGGCGCAGTGTGCGTGTCTGATTCGCTCGCCCAGATGAGGGGTGATGCTTCACGTTGACGCCGTTGTTTGATATCCGGGTGAATTTCGTGGTGGTTATTCCGGGCGATTCCCGAGGTGTTACAGATGTTCCGGGCGTACTCCCGAGGTGGTAAGATATTCCGGGCGATTCCCGAGGTGTTACAGATGTTCCGGGCGTACTCCCGAGGTGGTAAGATATTCCGGGCGATTCCGAGGTGTTAAAGATGTTCCGGGCGTACTCCCGAGGTGGTAAGATATTCCGGGCGATTCCCGAGGTGTTACAGGTGTTCCGGGCGTACTCCCGAGGTGGTAAGATATTCCGGGCGATTCCCGAGGTGTTAAAGATGTTCCGGGCGTACTCCCGAGGTGGTAAGATGTTCCGGGCGTACTCCCGAGGTGGTTAGAGTCCCGTGACCCACAATAGGTCACAACAAAGGGTATATCACATGTAACGGGGCTATATGGTGGTGCCATAATCAGCCGCATGGAGGGGGCTACTAATTTCTGGGATCCACTTCCGAAGTATGGTTGCTGTGTGAATGTGGTTATTACTAGCTCATCACGGAAGCTCCTAATTGCCTTCAGAGTAGGCCCACTCTGTAGTCAATTTTGGGCTATAGGCTGCTTCCAGGATGACCTGGATAATGAACGAGAGGTGCATGAATGTAATAATGTCAGTTGCGGAAGCCCAGAGATAATGATGCTAGCTGCCCATCCCGACCATTAAACACTTGCCAAAAAGTCAGATGAACTACCCTTGATCGATATTGTTTATGACCGCTCTGAGTGGGCCTGTATTGCCCGGGCGTGTCCACCAGTCGCACAGCATCACCAGCTGCTCGTTTATGACGCTGAACAGTGAAATCGATACGCAATCCCAGAGAGAATAGCACGGCTCTCAGTACAGCCGACCGACAGTGTGCCGGTGCCACTGCACTCATCGCTTGGTAACAATCCAAATCGGTAATCGTTTGTTAGACGCGCGGAGAGAACAGGCTAAAGGCAAGTTACTAATTCGTTCGTTCCGAGCTAAAGTTGCATCGGTCAAGTACGTGTGGTGACACTTGTCAATTCTGTACTGGGTGGAACGAGACAACAATCACAATAAAATGACGCCTCGCCGGTCCTGCGGCGCGCGCGGCTCGGCGCGGCTGTAAAACGATTACCGATTTGGATTGTTACCAAGCGATGAGTGCAGTGGCACCGGCACACTGTCGGTCGGCTGTACTGAGAGCCGTGCTATTCTCTCTGGGATTGCGTATCGATTTCACTGTTCAGCGTCATAAACGAGCAGCTGGTGATGCTGTGCGACTGGTGGACACGCCCGGGCAATACAGGCCCACTCAGAGCGGTCATAAACAATATCGATCAAGGGTAGTTCATCTGACTTTTTGGCAAGTGTTTAATGGTCGGGATGGGCAGCTAGCATCATTATCTCTGGGCTTCCGCAACTGACATTATTACATTCATGCACCTCTCGTTCATTATCCAGGTCATCCTGGAAGCAGCCTATAGCCCAAAATTGACTACAGAGTGGGCCTACTCTGAAGGCAATTAGGAGCTTCCGTGATGAGCTAGTAATAACCACATTCACACAGCAACCATACTTCGGAAGTGGATCCCAGAAATTAGTAGCCCCCTCCATGCGGCTGATTATGGCACCACCATATAGCCCCGTTACATGTGATATACCCTTTGTTGTGACCTATTGTGGGTCACGGGACTCTAACCACCTCGGGAGTACGCCCGGAACATCTTACCACCTCGGGAGTACGCCCGGAACATCTTTAACACCTCGGGAATCGCCCGGAATATCTTACCACCTCGGGAGTACGCCCGGAACACCTGTAACACCTCGGGAATCGCCCGGAATATCTTACCACCTCGGGAGTACGCCCGGAACATCTTTAACACCTCGGAATCGCCCGGAATATCTTACCACCTCGGGAGTACGCCCGGAACATCTGTAACACCTCGGGAATCGCCCGGAATATCTTACCACCTCGGGAGTACGCCCGGAACATCTGTAACACCTCGGGAATCGCCCGGAATAACCACCACGAAATTCACCCGGATATCAAACAACGGCGTCAACGTGAAGCATCACCCCTCATCTGGGCGAGCGAATCAGACACGCACACTGCGCCGCCGCTTCTCACCAGGGGCGGCGCAGGGAATCGAACAACGACGCCTGCCCGTCTCGCCGCCGTATTACGACGGTACGGGCCCAAAACTGGATCTGACCTTCAGCCAGCCAATGGCATGACCCCAGACATTGGGAAATGGGTGGAGACATGCAGCTGATATCTCATGTAACAACCAACACTGCCTTAAGTACGAATGCGCTGCTCTGACCCCAACAGAGAGAACCATATCTTATTTCTCATTCCCTGGCAATTTAAATGTATAATCCAGTCGATCGTGTATACTGTACCACCACGCTTCAGCTCGCTTCCATAGAGAGGTAATTACGGCCACGCATGGCCAGCCGTCGCTGTCTCATTTATGGGGGGGGGGGGGGCAGTAAACCCAGCGCTCACAGAGCAGTCGGGAGATCTGGGTTGGTGCTGTAGAACTTTACAGTAAATAGGCGTCACACACCATTACATGTGTCCTAGAAGTGGACTCGTCGCAGCTCTCACTGGTGCAGGGCATGATGTCGACAATGACAATAAGTAGTAATAATCTACCCCATTCGATATAATGGTAATGACTGGAATATTTTCCTGGTAAGGGCGGCTGGTGTAACGCCAGGCCGTATGTCTCTCTTAACCACTACAATTGTTGTCCTAAATTAGTCGCTGAATAGAGGAATGGAGCCAACTGACAATGATTGTTTATCTTATTGACTTGGTCCCAAAATCGTTCGGTTATCTGCTGCACTAACAATTTACATAAATTATAACGATGCGGCGTCCCCTACCAAATGGCTGACGCTAAATAGGCGAACCGGCGCGCCTGGAATTCTGTTGAGTTTGGCGGAGTGATATTGACGTAGTTTACCAAATGTGCCAGACGCACTGAATGTCAATTAGGTGAATAGTCCTTAAGCAAGTATAGGACATTACTAAATGATAATGATACGGCGTCCCGAAACTAAGCGGCTGCGACTAATTGGGTGAACGGCGCGTCTGGAGATTACTGAATTAGGCAAAGTTATATTGACGTAGTTAACCAAATTTACCAGTCACACTGAATGACAATAAGAGGGTTCTTCAACAAGAACAACAGAACAGGTTGACAATAGAATAAATTGACTTCTACGTAATGCCCCTTTGGCATCAATTTCACTGCTGAGAGCCACTGTACCGAAATGTAGCATTCATCACAAAATTAAAGCGGGCGTCGCTTTACGTTTAAAGGGGAAGTTAACTAGTAATAAAACTAGACACTATATCTGTTCCTGATCATGCGTTTTCTATGCCTGGGTTGCATCTAGAAAACGTGCCTTTACCGAGAAATAGTAAAGTTGGAAATCAACGTACTCCGCACTTAACCATGACGTATTATATGAAATAGAATGCAAAACGTTCAGCCGCAAAACATTGAATGCGTGTATAGGGCGTAATTGACTGACAGCATTGCGTAATTTGCTTTGTTGGAAACGTAGGAGTTTAAATGATAGTAATAAATAATTAAGCCAGAATGGTTCATTGTTTTACATCGCTGCCCGTTCGCACGATTGTAACTACGAAAAAGTAGTACCAGGGGGGATTTTCAGTTTATGGCGGAAATTACCTGACATGTTTGCTTAAACTTCCGAAACTTCGTATAATAGAGCGTTCTGGGTTCGTTGTCAATTTGCAAGGTTTTCTTGGTGAAATAGTTAGTAATTTATAAGGTTGTCGTAACTTGTTTGTAACATGTTGAGAGGTTTCGTGGATTGTAATCACGATTGTTAGTAATTACGGTCTGTAACTCAAGTTTTCATTACTTTTCGTTATTTACTTCAGTTCTGTTAAAATCAGCCTTTGATTTTTAATTCATTAACAATGAACTTACTGCAAAGTTTCTGAGTACCACGCCATTGTAAAGTATGCTAGTACAAAATGAAATATGGCTCTCGTCAATGTAGGAGGGAATGTGGCGAAACATGTTTAGTTCGAACCGCGGAATTCAGTAAATCGGTAGGGCCGGTTACTTGAATCATTACTTCAAATCTGGGAAGGTGTTTCATTTTGAACCTCCTTGAGCTGCAATTGATGAATAAGCGAACTGAGACCTACTAGCAAGTAACAACTATCCGGATAATTGCGAATGCATACAGGAAAACTACCGTCAAATGGCATGCTGAGCTCTGAAGATTTTTTTTTTTTTAAAACAAGATGTTGATTACGGAAATTATCTGGTATTGTCAGTTGACGTCATCCAAGCGTTAGTATGAGCTAATGACGACAGGTTAATAGCAAAGTGATAAGAGGACAACCCCCAGATCCTCAACGCTCAAATCGACCCACTCCCCTTGATATTTGACCGAGATATATCATTTGTTAGCCTTGCTACCCAATTATAGACCACAATTTCTGAAACCCGATCTACTCTACTCATCTACCCGACCTCGTCAACCCATCGCTTCGATCATCTCCCTTTCGTTATAGCCCCTCATTCGCCATCATAGTCTAGTTTCGTCAGTGGGTTATATTGTATGTTACGTGCTAATTTCAGGAGGAGGGAGTAGGGGTGGCAGTTGGAGCACGACATATTTGACATGCACAATCCGCGTCATACACACGTGAATGCACACAGACATAAACTAACTTCAGAGCAAGCGAAGGCGTTATAGTGGGTACGAGATTTGCACAACTCTTTATAACGACGTTAACAGTACGCACACAAAAATGATGCAGAAGTCTGAACTCCACGAGTAAGTGACCATTTACCGAGATATTTGAATCAATTGACAGATTCAGATTTTATGTTAGTGGGCCAAAAATAAAGCATTCGATAGGCTGGAGAATCTAATGCCGCCGAATGACCGGCGACGCGCTGCCGGACTTACATGATAGTTGTCGGTCGCAGGGGGGTCAAGAAGCCGACCAGTCAGCCCGGTAACGACGGCGATTCTCACATCGAACGATCACACACCGCGAATGACTGACAGTCCTCCAGCGTGAGTGAACGAATGCGTAGTGTCTTGACGTCCGGGACGAATGTCCCGGACCGAATGGTCCGGCGACCCACGCGGTGTACCGCCACCAGTAGAGTCCAGTGACGAGTGTCCGACTGAGAGACAGAGTGTGTCCGCGCTCGTGTCGCCGCTGCTTTTATAGAGAGCAGCGGAGCGTATCGATCGGCATCGATCGGCAATCGGCCAACACGGCTCGGAGATAGGACAGTGTGTTACATGAAATTCGGTTCGAAAGAAAGTACGGCGTGTCACATCAGAAACAACCTTGGAAAAATTCCGTCCTCGGAATTTCGAAAAAAGGTGGTAACATCGATATCGAAAGAAAGTACGGCGTGTCACAACAGTTTTCCAAGCGCCAACAGTTAATTCAATTCTTATGTTTCCTATACATTGTAAGGCGTTGCTAACTATTGGATATCTTAAGCAATGTGGACATTATGCATTTGTGTGTGAAGCCCAGCGGTGATACTTCATTGCCTATATAAGACCGGGGAGAATCTCAGAAATGCTCTGATAAAGGAAATAATGAGTTGCAATTGCAGCTGCGTGCAATTGGCTGCGGTTGGTAACATGGTTGCATGTATCCGAAGTTAAGCCATAAATTGCTAACATTCAATTTACATTTAGCCTGCTAGTGCTGTAATAAGACAAAGTGGCGGGATTTACGTAACTTGAATTTACTTGGGTTTGTTTGTGCCTTACTCAACTTATAAAATGCCACAACATAAAACAGCCACAGAAGCATCGGTCTAATCAATTACGAGTTTAGAATGACATTATTCCGAGGAAGGCCCAGGTTCAGCGAATCTCTGCAGTGCTCGGAAATAAAAATACTTTTATAGAAAACGGAAAACGGAGCTTTATAGAAAACGGAACGCAACATAACTACATTCGCATCGATATGAGTTTACTTACTTGTTGCCAACGGACCACGCAATTTAGAAACAACAGAAAATAGACTGACGAAAGTGGACGGACTTGGACGGACTTCAGTTTATATATGGTACCAAAGTCAATTATTTCAGAATACCATAACCTCGGCGAGCTTGGGTGCAGTGGGATCAGATGAACAGGTTGAAAGAATTTTCACAGCTAGCACAACTGAAGTCTTTTGCAGCGAAAGGCCTGTAGACTTCAAGAAAGTTGATGCGACGTGAAACGGTGAATGGACAGTATGTAGAAACACTGAGCAGTGGACAGGCCTTGTTCTGTCAGCGTTAAGATTTCAAATAGTTTTCCAAAAATGTAGGCGAATATATTTGCCGCATCTATGCATATTTCCACGCTCGCGCTGGACCGACGGACGACACGTGTCCACTCCTGCTAACATGCGCGTCCTCATCCTGGCAAGAAATATTCCACATGCCCAAGTCCATATCTATACCTTCCTGTCAACTGAGCCATGCTCAGCATGAAAGAAATTCATCTATTTATCTATCATTCATCTATAGGGATATATCAGCTATTCGTCTCGCTGAAGCGGACGCGCAGTTCTGTCCCGTGCCGGGCCGGACACTGCGCGTTAGGTCAAGCAGTGTGCTGAGGTCATTGGCGGCTACAATAGACTCCTGCACGCCACTCTGATGAGGGTGAACCCCTACGCAGTCAGAGAGTTGATTGGCGCAGCCCGGCCCTCTCTGTGCGCTTCTGACCCGGTGAGGTCTCGGAGTAAATCACATCCGGGACCGGGCAGACCGGGCGCAGTCTCGGCGGCGCAGGGGTAACGCACTCATGGGCAATTGTATCACAGTTTAGTGAGCCGGTGGTCCTCCGAAAACGACTGGGTCAGACACAAATAGCGATTTCCAGCGAGCAATCAGATGCTGAGAGGGATAAAAATTGAATTAATTCATCATGAATCTAATCAATTTAATAACGACTCTAACTCGCATGTAGAACTGCTGGACTCGGAATAACTCCGTACCCGAAATCGACTCTGCCTCCCCATGGCCCTGGCTATTGCTGATGTGATCACAGCCAGTAAACATGGTGCCCTCTTTGGTTTTAGAAACATGTTTTCAGGCTTCTTATATAACAGCCCTGTTCTCGTTTTGAACGGCTAAATCCGTCTATAGCGTGGCATCGTAACTGAACTCTCAAGCCAATCTTGATGACCCTGAAGTTACCTCAAAATTAACTTCAAACTTGGCTTTTGTTTCGATTTGAGCTTAATGTTATTGCAATCCGTGGAAACCAATCAAATAGTTCCTGGTGTTTGAAAATTGTATTCTGTGAATTCTGAAACAACTGCTGAAATATCGAACCTTCACATTGACTAAAACATATGACGTCATTGACAGGCCAATTATGGAAAACGAGCGCCAGCCATATCACACATTTCCTCAGTTTTCGAAATTCCATTGGTAAAAAGACATGTTATGGCAAAGAAGACACAGATCCATGACAGACAATTGACAGGACGAGTCTAGACGGCGTCTGTAATCCAGGACCACTGCAATTCTCGGTGACATCTGAGACCGTGTCACGTGCCCGCACAGAGCTGCGATGACAGCGCGTGGCAGGGGGCGCCGACGCGGAGGTCGGCGATAGAGGTCGGTGGACAGTCTCCACGCCCACAATTAGCACCGCCACAGACGGCAGGTCTGTGCAAAACCCTCCGCGCCGCCTGAGAACAGCGACCGATAGTAGTCGGATGATGTTACAGCCTGGGTGCGCTGTTCGCTCGGACAGCTGACAGATAAAGCGGATCTGGAGCCAACAAAAGGCCGTCCAATTTCGGATAGAAGGTTTGTTAAATAATTTGGCGATGTGATTGGATGTAATCCAACACGCTGTAGGTAATGCAGTGGTAAGGTAGGTCATTTGTAGATGAAAGTTGCCTTATGATATGTATCACAGCTCTGTAACTTCAGAATTCAGATACCCGAGACCGCACTACGTACATTGCTATATGAAAACGTTAATTGTATGCAAAAACATACCAAAACACTCGAACCATTCAATTACAAAGCTACTCTATGTACATGTAGTGTTAATGGCACACCAAAGTACCTATGCAGTCACTTCTCTATAATCGGGCAAACTAAGCACCCTGCCCTATTTATACCTGTGACGTCATCAGACGGTCTCTGACGGTCTCCAGACACGCCAGTCAGTCAGTCTATCCTGCTAGCTCCACAGCGATGGTCACGTTCAGGCACTCACTGCAGACATTCGATCGAATAGCCAGTCTGCGTGTACGCATATTAGAGCGGCAACACGCACTCAAAAATACGCTGAGGAGATCGTCATTGATACGGCATGAAAGCTATTTTAGCTGTATCCATTAGGAGCTATGAATACCTACGGTTAGGTCTATCGTATTATTATTATCGGCTTCGTTCGATGACGGTGGCATGACTTGGACGCAGTATGACTAAATATTGAGCCAATCCGTGCATGCAATCCACGGTTTTAATGATGAATACACGAAATTAGACCATCATCGTCCCATATCAGCATCCTATTTAACGATTTAAGCGAGCACACCGAAACAATACGGTTGATGACATCATAATCGATAAATAAACATAAGACAAAACACAATTTTAAAATGTCATGACATTTTAACCCGGTAGGCGGTGGGCCTACCAGCCACCTTCCGCGCGGTGGAGGGGGGGGGGCATTTTTTTGCCCCCCCCCGTATCTCCGAAACTACTGGATGGATCCGGAAAATTCAAACGGCGTTCGATAGCCCTGTCAAATTTGTCGAAGGGAACCAAATTTTATTGACCTCGGGGTCACCGATGACGTCACAGTTCAGGTCAAAGATAAAATGTTAAACCGTTCACGGGGCTTCTAGGGAAAGCGCTATAACACCGAGTAAAACGCATTTTGTCGAAAATCAGCGATAAGGCGTCAGTTGTCTAGTACATATGTTGCTATTAGAGGTCACTGGTCATACCAGGTCAGGTCACAGGTCAGGTCACCAAAGGTCACCAAGGGTCACCACATGAGCCCAACTTTACTCAGGTTATGCGATGCATGTTTTATGGCCAGTTTTTCATTTCCAACTCAATGGTGTTGGTTATAAGACCATCAGGTACGGTTTAGGTCACTTTCTGGTGGAGGTCAGGTCAAGGTCAGGTCAAAAAAGGTCAAATTTCAAAGTTGATATTTTTGCATAAAATGGGTATCGATTCGATGCAGCTCGTCACGGGGAGTCTAATGGTGGCCTTTGTTTTGCGCTACGAGGTCTAGAATTGCTAAAAATTGAGTTTGAAAATTTGATGTCATCAATTTTTGAACAGTTTTTTCGCTATAACTTGGCCAAAAAAAGAGGTATCGATCTCAAATTTGGTATGTTGATAGAAGGCGGTAGGGACTATCACATATATTCCGTTTTTTCGAAATTCAAAACACTTTTTGGATTTTTTGGCTATTATATTCAAAAAATCTATTTTTTGATTTTTTGGGTCAAAATCCAAAAATTCGAAAAACCGAAATGGCAGTTTTGTAGCCCTCTTGATTTCACACCTTTTATGTCTGAAACATTTTTCTGTATCTCTAAAGCTGTAGGCCTGACAGCTCTTCCCGCGAAACCTTTTTTTTGGGTCGAAAATGGCAAAAATGACGTCACTCTGACGTCATTAGCGGTCAACCTATCATAGCCTTTGGAAAAATTTTTGGTCACCATGTGCGCTAGCTGCTCCCGGGAGAGTACTGAAAGTTTGGTGACGATCGGCGCAGCGGTTCTCGAGATATATTGAAAAAAAAACTAAAGGGGGGGGGGGCAAAAAAATGCCCCCCCCACCGCCTGGAAGGTTAACCCACGCTCTAGCGACGGTCTAATAAAAAACCCAAGGACAGCAGCAGAGGTGTTTCACTTCCCCACTGTCCTGTAGGCAGTAACTAGTAAAAGCACTAACTTAATCAGAGATGTTCCACAACTCCTGCCTCATTGGCTTCTCACAGCACGATTTCTGGGTAGGTATATTCTGAGTTCCCTGCAAATATATTTCCATGACTTCCGTGCATCTTTACGCGTCACGTATCCGTCCATCTGCGCATACCCGCTCGCTGTGTCACCGTCGTCACTCCTGGCGTCAGCAATGACGCCCCTCTGTCCGGGGCGCCACCGCAGACGGCGCCGCGGGTCACCGAACAGCCGCCTCCTGCACTGACCGCAGGGGTCGTCCCCCGGGGGTCACCAGTCCCCGACGGGTCACGGACGAACGCGAGGGGGCGCGGGGTTCCGACACCACAAACCTCAGCGTTAGGTATGTTCAATGTGGATTCGTGTTTACGCGGCTGTGATGGAGTGTCGGTTCTGGCGACTGAAACTCGCTGCGTCTGGGGCGGTTCCCTGCCCACTCACGGTCCGGTCCGGAGATGGACGATTATTGTTCAATGAAAGTGCACGTGATACGGCTCCTGCGCCGACCACACTGTCTGGACACTCCGCGTGATGAATGTAACGAGACTAGTTTCGGGGTTCGCCGGTGCTGGCGAATTTCTGTCTCATCACATAGTTAGCGGAAAAGCTACTGACAGGAAAACTTTGGCTGCCAGATAGTCACTTTCGCGGTAACCGCAAAAGAAAATAAAAGGCAGGGCTTGAGCAAATGACTGGCTATTTATAATCCAAGGAATTTTCTTCGAAACACTCTTAAAAAACTTGGACAGTGGTGTGGGTGTTAACTAGTTATAAAGTGCAAACTGCAAATAGTGTTTAACATTCTCATCAGTCGTTTGGGTATTATTTGGCATCACTGGCGGCTTCAGGAAAGGAGCATTCGGGGCAAGTGCCCCCTCGCCCGCAGCGCCCGAAATCGACAAAATTTGCGATTTTTCGAGAACAAAACGAAAACCAAACAACCTTTAATTAGAACAGTTTGTTTTAAACTGCACAGCAGTGCGCAAGGAATCAAAATCGGATGACTTTTTGGAATTTGGAGTTTTTTTTTTGTATGCCTCCCCCGTAGCTTTCAAGACTCCTTTCTAGATCCGCCAGTGTTGGGCATTCAAGTAGGTATTCACTTAATTATCCGATAACTATCTGCCATTCATTAAATAAAGTCATCTCGTTGATGATAACTCGACTTAAACCAACTGAGCACTCGCCAAAACTGTATTTACCCAAGAACAATTGAACCATCGGAAAATGGGCTCACACGAATTCCATGAAAAGTAACATGAAATTCCATGGAAAAATTCCATAAAAAAAAAACAAAGTGAAACGCTAAAACAGATGTCACGTCAAAACTGACGAAACGGATGAAACGCGCTTGGAGAAAACGTGTGTGCGCTCAGCCATGTATTCAAAAGCCGCTAAAAGAAAGCTAGAACACTGCTAAGGCGAAGTCTTACTATCGTATCACTATCGTAATGATCAAAATGGTAAAAGCATTTAACCAATTTTCATATTTCTCTTTACTTTGAGGATTCCGAACATTGCAAACTCATTACATTATTGAAAGTGACTTGAACGTGTTCCGTTTCATGATAGGCTAAGATGAGAGCTCTCTGAAGAAGCCTTTTTTCAGAAGTCAGGAAAGCTCGCAGGGGCAGTTGGTTTAAGTTTTCTTTGTGAATTCCGGAGCCCGCGCAAATATGTAGGGGAAGTTGGGGGAACGCCGAATACTTTTTTTCTGACGCCCGTAGCACGCAAGGTAGACAACATAAGCTATTCTTGTTGGCGTCATTCGAGAGGCCAGTCTTTTGCCTTTCAAACATACCAGGCGCATTTGATGAATTCGCATACCGTTAAAGGGAGATAATGAGCTTTCTTTTTTCTTAAATAAAAACTACTCGACATCTATACTATTTCTAGTTTCTACTGTAGTTTCTATAAAATATGAAAATTTCCTAGCACATTTTCGTATGTGAAAAAGGTTTTTATTTTTGCAAAAAAGAAGCAGTACTTGCAGTACTTGTAACACCCACCGAAATGCGTTGTCCTTCTCTATAAAAAAAAGTCGCAGTATATGGCGCTTTTGTTTCAAACAGCGACGCTTGGGTTTTTGTTTATGTTATCGCCTTGTCGTTGCTTGGTTGTAAGGATTCTAATTTGAATTAGAGTTAATTCGGTTTAGAATTAATTAGATTCTAATTCGGGGGTACATAGTGCCTACTCTTCTTTGTTTCCAAGTAGGTAATAGGATATTTTGCGCCACAAATGAACGGCATGCGCCAGAAACGCAGCCAAATCTTGCGATTGCGACTACGAAATTCATTATTTTGGCGTCAGAGCCTGAAGCGAAAAATACAAGCATATTTATTTCAAAAAGACTTCAGGTTTGTCGAACGGTGTTATGAGAATTTTGATAACAGTACTGCATAAGTTTTTCAGTGATGCCGCAAAAGTGTTGCATCCATCTTCTTTTATTGTGCAGTCGGCGGGACCGATTCAAAATTGAGTCGTGTGCTCCATCTTCTTTTATTGTGCAGTCGGCGGGACCGATTCAAATTGAGTCGTTGCTACTAAAATAGCAGCATACTAGGGTTACCCGCGTGCTCCGCAACGCGAAGAAGGGCTCAATTTTTGACCCGTGGGTATTGGTTGGTCTGTGTCGATTTGGCTGGTATCCATTTCGTTCGATTGCTTTTTGACGGCCAAGCATTTTGTATAAAAGATACATCGCATCGAGGTGCCCGTGTCGTATTGTCAGGCGTTCTACTACTTTAGAATGATTCGAAAACTGGCGTGAAGTCTTTTGAGGGCCATCGATGAATTGTGCTAAAAATGACGATGCAATGGTTTGGAACATTTACATTTTTAAGAATACTGTTGCTCATCATGCAAACATGAAGAGTGAATCTTGGACAGAATTGAATGCTCTTTCCAACGTGCCATTTTCAATTGCCAAACGTATCAGGTTATGCAGCAAAACCCGTGTGAATAATAAAGTGGCACATAATCGACAAACACCATTTTCTCCCGTGATTTGTACCACTTTGGCGTCGATCAATTAGCTATTCACAATTTTCCCATGAGAGGCGGTACATTTCTCTTGCCAACAGGCGTTGTTTCAACTCGCTCTGTTTAACGGTCACCTAAAAATAAAATCAATTCCAAAATCCGTCAAAAACCGCATTTTTTCAACAAAACTGCCCTCACGGGTGCACGTGGCACGTGCCATCCTCTACATCGTACACCATTCGACAGCCCGCTCAATTATCTACACGATGCTGTTTTCCCCGTGCCGATCGGACCCCTGGTCACCAAGATATTGCACGGGGACCGGACCCGTGTCGGGCAAATTTGGCCGTTTTCGCCCGATTTCGCACGCCAATTTATACACGTAAAGTCTATGACGCGATTTTGCACTTTTTGGGCACGCGCCACGCGCTCCCTATCAATCCGATCGAGTTGAGACCCCTCAAAGGCACGTCGCGCATCCTTGATCTATAAGTTGTGCAAATTTCAGGGCGCTAGGTGCAACGGTCTGGCCTGTAGTCCACGCAAAGCAGCACCAAGTCGGGACCTCGGTAACGGACAGACGCACCCTCCTCAAATAGTAATATAGATGGCGTCAGATGATGAACAGGAAAAATAGTTGCGTAAATTTAGACATAAACCACCCCCAAACCATGAATATCTTTTGAAGGCACTATAGACAACCATTAACTAACTAGATGTGATGAAGATCAAATGTAAGGAATACGCTCATTTTACAAAATTACATGCAAGTACCAAAAAGTGATGTAAGTACTTATTCAACGGTCATTTTCAGCGCTCCCCGCTAACGTGACTTCAAGTTGAGATATTTGCGGCAAGGTACCGAATTGAGCAAAATGGTTTTAATTTACATAACTTGTTGTGTTTTGTCAGAAAATGCTCCTAACTCAGATTTTGTGGAAAAAGGTCATTATCTCCCTTTAAGCGCACAAACTAAAAATATCAAAGAAGTGACTTTTTCGGCGTTGCCCCGGACTGCGGGGAAAGCCGAAAATGGGAGAAACTAGGGTTACCCGCGTGCTCCGCAACGCGAAGGGGGGATTTTTTGACCCGTGGGTATTGGGTTGGTCTGTGTCGATTTGGTTGGTAGATATCCATTTCGTTCGATTGCTTTTTGACGGCCAATCATTTTGTAAGAAAACAAAAAGATACATCGCATCGAGGTGCCCGTGTCGTATTATCATGCATCCTACTTTAGAATGATTCGAAAACTGGCGTGAAGTCTTTTGAGGGCCATCGATTAATTTCGCTAAAAATGACAATGTAATGGTTTGGAACATTTACATTTTTAAGAATACTGTTGCTCATCATGCAAACATGAAGAGTGAATATTGGACAGAATTGAATGCTCTATCCAATGGTACCATATTCAATTGCCAAACGTATCAGGTTATGCAGCAAAACCCGTGTAATTAATAATGTGGCACATCATCGACAAACACCATTTTCTCTAGCGATTTGTACCACCTTGGCGTCGATCAATTAGCTATTCACAATTTTATATGAGAGGCGGTACCTTTCTCTTGCAAATAGGCGTTGATTCAACTCGCTCCATTTAACGGTCACCTAAAAATAAAATTAATTCCAAAATCCCTCAAAAAACGCAGTTTTTCAAATAAAAGTGCCCTCTCCGGAGCACGTGGCGCGTGCTATCCTCTGCATTGCACACCATTCAATAGCCCCTTCAATTCTGTACACGATGCTGTTTTCCACGTGCCGGTCGGACCCCTGGTCACCAAGATATTGCACGGGAACTGGACCCGTGTCGGACAAAATTAGCCGTTTTCGCCCGATTTCGCACGCCGATTTATACATGTAAAGTCTATGACGCGAATTTGCACTTTTTGGGCACGCGCCACGCGCTCCCTAACGACCCGATCGAGCTGAGACCCCTCAAAGGCACGCCGCGCATCCTTGATCTATAAGTTGTGCAAATTTCACCGGGCTAGGTGCAACGGTCTGGCCTGTAGTCCACGCAAAGCACCACCAAGTTGGGACCTCGGTAACGGACAGACGCACCCGCCTCAAATAGTAATATAGACAAGCGGCTGCGCCACTTGCTTTGCTGCGTGGTAGAAAAATTGCGGCACCAGCCAATTTGCTTTCGAATGGTGTTTGATTCATGTCGATGTGTTGTCTAGAAGCATAGATATGGACGGAAATGTGAAGAGAATTTAAAAAAGAACTGTTCTGAGGGCGTTGTTGGAAGAAATTTGGGTGATACGGGGTCAATACGGGTCTAAGGGGTCAGCCCCGGTCACTTTGGGTCAGGCCAGGTCACATAGGTCACCTCTCGTCCAGCTGGGATCAGCCCGGGCCACTGTTCTGCTTTTGCCTCCACCACTACCCCTACCCCTACCACTACCCCTACCCCTACCACTACCCCTACCACTACCCCTACCACTACCCCTACCACTACCCCTACCACTTCCCCTACCACTACCCCTACCACTACCACTACCCCTACCCCTACCACTACCACTACATCTACCCCTACCCCTACCACTACTACTACCCATACTCCTACCCCTACCACTACCCCTACTACTACCCTTACTACTACCCCTACCACTACTACTACCCCTACCACTACCCCTACCCCTACTACTACTCCTACCACTACCCCTACCCCTACCCTGCCCCTACCACTACCCCTACCCCTACCAACACCGCCGGGTCATGTCGGGTCACAGAATAATTGGATCCAATCAGTACTAAAATATCAGACTTAAAGTGTTCCCAGCCCTGCCCCTATTCGTGCCATTCCATTACGCTTCATCGTATTTGTCGGAAATGGCGCTTTGTGACAAATGTGGCGCATTGCGGCAAACGCGGCGCATTTTCACCCGGTAATTGAGCATGCATCTTTGCACCAAATTGCACCCATATCGGACGGTATTTGACAAAACTGTGCGATTTGCGGCAAAAAGGGCGCCTTGTGACCAATGTGACGCCTTGCGGCAAACGCGGTGCACTTTTATACTTGTATCACAAACTGCTCCCATTGAAAGAAAATCAGCACATTCTCTCGCCACTTTTTATTCAAATTAAAAACTTGCCCATCCGCCAATGCGAGGCACCCGTCGCCGATCGGCATGCATTTAGTTCACAAAGTTTGTCGACCCCGGCTCTCAATGAAGATCTGCGAACCGATCAAAATTTCATTGGCGTTCTTCCGGCGCCCGCCACGTGCCAACCGTGCACCCCAGCGAGTCGGAACCTAAAAAAGGCGTTGACCCGCTCTGTCACCTAGAAGGTGTGCAAATTTCAGCCCCCTACGTCGTACCGTCTGCCCTGTAGGCGAGGTCAATTGAACCCACTACACGATGTGCGGACACACAAACTCACAGACGGATTCTGTTTGAATAGTAAGTTAGATAATCTACGGGGAATGCCGACATTGATGTTTTGCCACTTTATCTCAAACCTTATCCAGAATTTATCAAAGCTGACACGCGTTTTAAGAGCTTGAGGACGCTTGGTGCACACTGGAAGTTATAATTGTGTGATATAGGGGAAGTTGGGGCAATGCCGGAGTTGGGGCAAAGCCGAAATTCGAGATATTTCGAAAACCGTAAGACATGGATGCCACCTGTCAGTGATGCTCTGAAGCTTAAGTGACTACAATTATCGCATGTTTGTTACGAGTCGTCATTCGGAATACTTCGACTGTGAGGGCGCCAAGAGCGTTTTCAAGGTAAGTTGCCCTTGTACTACATGCGCCTTTGAAGCTGCATTTTTTACTCATTATGCTACCGTTTGTCTGGCCAATTCGGTCAAGTAATCTTTAGCATGTCTTTGCATAAGTGTGCTGCCTATTTGAAATTTATACAGCACGTTGAAAAGTTATGGGCCTGCAAATGAAAGTATGACTGGTTGGGGTAATGCCGAAAACGTGCGATTACGCACGTGTTAAAAGCACGCTACGTGGACTTTACTGCTGTAGAATAGCAACGCGTATTTTTAGTCACACAAATTACACTTTCAACCGACACAACGGCCTGTTACCTATAAGGAACGATTTACCTGGCATTTTCTTATTATATCACACAATTATAACTTCCAGTGTGCACCGCGTCCTCAAGCTCTTGAAACGTGTGTCAGCTTTGATGAATTCTGGATAAAGTTTGAGATAAAATGGCAAAACATCAATGTCGGCATTCCCCGTAGATCATTTCTCCCATTTTCGGCTTTCCCCGCAGTCCGGGGCAACGCCGAAAAAGTCACTTCTTAGATATTTTTAGTTTGTGCGCTTAACGGTATGCGAATTCATCAAATGCGCCTGGTATGTTTGAAAGGCAAAAGACTGGCCTCTCGAATGACGCCAACAAGAATAGCGTATGTTGTCTACCTTGCGTGCTACGGGCGTCAGAAAAAAAGTCTTCGGCGTTCCCCCAACTTCCCCTAATAAGAAAAAGTGCCAGGTTAATAATTCCTTATAGGTAACAGGCTGTTGTGTCGGTTGAAAGTGTAATTTGTGTGACTAAAAATTCGCGTTGCTATTCTACAGCAGTAAAGTCCACGTAGCGTGCTTTAACGTGCGTAATTGCACGTTTTCGGCATTACCCCAGCCAGCCATACTTTCATTTGCAGGCCCATAACTTTTCAACGTGCCGTATAAATTTCAAATTGGCAGCACACTTATGCAAAGACATGCTGAAGATTACTTGACCGAATTGGCCAGACAAACGGTAGCATAATGAGTAAGAAATGCAGCTTCAAAGGCGCATGTAGTACAAGGAACGTGTACCTTGAAAACGCTCTTGGCGCCCTCACAGCCGAAGTATTCCGAATGACGACTCGTAACAAACATGCGATAATTGTAGTCACTTAAGCTTCAGAGCATCACTGACAGGTGGCATCCATGTCTTACGGTTTTCGAAATATCTCGAATTTCGGCTTTGCCCCAACTCCGGCATTGCCCCAACTTCCCCTACATAACATGTTATGTGACAAGTGCACCAACTCCAAAGTCCAAAAAGTAAGCGTGGAATCTTGTCTTTGCGTGGGGAAAAAATGAGTCTTCTTCAGTACCATCAGCAATTTTTGTGAATGCAATGAGACGAAAGAAAGATCACTTCTAGCTCAACCTTACTCGTTCGACGAAAGCACGGTCGTAGTGAAAGAACGAACCATCAATCCTGACCGCGACTTCACACGCATCCCCGCTCGGTCGGCGGTCTCGGTAACACCTAATCACCGCCTCTGGACCGGGCGTGCAGCTGCCGGAACGGCGTGCCGTCCGAGGTGGGAGGCGCCAGCCACCCGGGGCGTCCTCCGCCGCCGGCGGCGCGCGGCGCGTGCGCTGGCCTGCCTATATGACGGCGGCGCGGCGCGGCAGCAGCTCAGTGCCCGGCACGTCAGAGCCGCCCACCGTACCTGAGGACAGCTCCGGAGGACCGCCGCCGTCCCGTCAGCCGCCACAGACCGCCAGCCAGCAGACAGGTCAGTACACAGAGGGGACGGGCCGGCTGATCCGCCGGTCTGCAGGAGACGGGGGCGAGCACCTATGCTGCCCCTAGTTCGCCCATGTGCTGTCCCTGGGTCGTCTTCTTTTGGGTCATGGGTGCCACGTATGTAGGTGTTAATTGTTTTTCATTAGTGCGGGCATGCATGTTAAGAATAAGCAGTCAAAGACCACATATCACGAAACAAAACGTTACACAATTCACAAAAGTTATAAATTGAGGCCAGCAATCATTTCATGGAAATATTGTTTTGTATTGTATTTTTGTATCCTATATTTAAAAGCTCGCCAACAGATGTATTCGAATGTCCACTTATGTATATACAGAAGAAATTAATTCATGGAAACAAAGCTTCAAACACCGTGCATGAATATGCAAAATGTTAGAGGGTGACAATCTCAGAAATATTTTCCATTCATGGGAAATATTTGATGTTTTTATCATGCGTTTCGCTTATCGCTTGGTATCTTCATCATACCCACCATCCACCAAAATTGCGTCATTGAAATGTTAAATGTTGTTCTTGAAGGTGCATTTTGGCAGAACTTAAGCCAATAAATAAGAAGAAGAATTAAGCTATCAATCATTGAGATATAAAATACGAATCTGTTTCGAGAGTCAGGGACTCCGCCACTGGAGAAGGGTGATCGCAAAGGTTCGGACAGCCCCATAATTTCATTTCCATTTTCAGTTCGAAAACCCCAATTCGGAAACCATGGCGGAGGCTCAACAGGTTGTTGAATAAAGGCTATCACGGATGCCTCAACTCTCGTTCCTTAAAATCGACCGAAATTGTGCTCTATTTGTTATGTGAATGATTACTGTAAGAAAAGAAACACAATATTGGTTTCAACTACAAAGCTGGCCAATCGGCAATGAACTCGAACCATTCTTAAACTTGCATAATCACACGAAGAAGTTATACCTAATTGCTCGATAGGTTGCCGGCCACTTCAATGGCATGGCTTCTGAAATGGAGTATGAACAATGAACATAACGTACTCCTACGTAAGAAGATAATCAATAAAATAATGTTCAACAAACATTTGACTCCTGTCAAGAGTAGTTCGTCTTTTCTTTGAATCGCAATCGTAAGGGAACTTTTTATGTGTGACTTGGCACCGTTATCTTAGCCCGTGGCATTTATTGCGAACTTTATTGCGCGTGTTTACACTTCCAGCTTAATGCTGCCAGTCATGCTGCATTCACAGTCTCGGCAGCCCCCATAGTAACATCTCTCTCATGGTCTGGGACCGTACCCACGTCCCCTATTGTCGACTCAGCTAGCTCCTATCGCCGGCTGATAGTGCGGCTACCCGAGGTGTCACGTAACCGGGCCTATCACCGAGCGAGACTGAAGGGTGGGGCTGAGATTACCACATTCCGTACCCATCGTACCCACCTGGAGACCCGTGTGTACCCAGCGCACCCACCGGAGTACCCCTGCGCACCCACCGGAGTACCCCTGCGCACCCACACGAGTACCCCTGCGCACCCAATGTACCCACCGGGGTACCCCTGTGCAGTGTGCATCCACCCCCTCCGCGAGCGCTGTGGGAATCGGACCGTCCACTGTCCAGTGTCCAGCCCCTCCCGTCCCGTCGGCCGGAAGGCAGCAGTCGCCACTGCCGCCACTCCTGTCATCATTCAGCACCGAGTGGACCCTCGGCGGCGCCGGACCGGGTATCCGGTGTCACCACTTCTCGGTAGCACGGGGCGGCACCGCGGCCTCAGACACCTCAGACCGTTCAGCGGGCGGCGAGACCGCCATAAACAGGGCATTCCGACGCAGACAGAGATCATTACCAGACGTGATTCAGACTAATTAAGGCGCTGTGGCAGCGGAAGGCGCTGAATGATATCGTGCATGGTTCGTAAGAACATGTTCAGAAGGGGTCACCAAGCTACAGCTAAATACCTAACTTATATTACTAATGTCGGCTTGAAATAGTGTCGGAGGATTGTGGTAGGTAAAACTTTTCTGAACCATGGCTTTTCAGCTGAATAACTATGCCATCTTATAAACTTATAAACTTAGAGCTTCCAGCATCTTCATAAATGTGGTTTGCGTCTCAATTTGAAGAATGAATTATCATTTTTCTACGATGAGCATTCATTTGCTTATCCACCTCATTCATTGCCGTACTGGTGCAGCGGTCACAACAAACTGCATACCGCACCACCACACCGTACTCCGCGCGTCTTGAGTTGGTCACTGGTCGGCCCGCAAGACCGCATTGCGTGGTGTCTGCTGGGGACCCGCGGCGCCGCTCTGCAGTCTGCAGTGGTGCGGACCGCGGCTGCTATAAAGGCTATCGAAGTCACCGCCTAGGTTACTACGTGACCTACGGCAGAGAGCGAGAGTAGGGGTCATCGTCCCCACCCTCCCCTCCCTCCCCCGTCCCCACTGACCCGGTGTGGCGGCGCGGCCCTCTCTCCGCCGCCAGTAGAGAGAGCAGGAGTGTTTACGCACACAGCTGCTGCGATAACCCCGCGCCCCACGGTCATTGTCACAGATTCGGGGCTGGTTACACCGGTCTGACCGGCAGCAGAGGATAGTGCGAGCCAGCGCGTATCCGTATACGCGTGCATACTTCACACGCGTTCAGAAATGGAATGTGGCGGGACGAGATAGAAGCGGGATGGACGGGATGGACGGGACTGAGTGGCGAGTAGATTGGACCGGAGTGGGACGGGATAGATGAATGGGACGAGATGTGGGGGTGTGGGACAGCAGGGAGGATGTGATGGGACAGTGGGACAGGGAAGAGTGGGAGCGGTGGGAAGTGGAGCGGGGCAGACGGGTAAATGGGAAGATGGCGTCCCAGGAGATAGCCAGTTGCGGCAATGAAGTCTCCCCGCAGTCTCTGGTCCACTGCCTGGTACAGCTGTGTTTTTGAGAGTAGGTAGCTAAAGGTGCACTGCTTATACTGCGGTCACCAAGTTATTTAAGACACTAGTTACTAAACGGGTTGTCAGAAATTAACAGAATATTGAGGGAACAGTTTGAAAAAAAATATTCAATCTATATTTTGACCTTTGCCGGTTCCGTATTAAAAACTAGATTAACTAACTACATGTTTGGATAAAACACAATATTTTCTCAGCTACCATTCACGTCTGACGTCACAAAGCCGCTTAATACCCACTGGGCTTATGTCGCTGTTCAGTGGCGGTATCAACCAGCCGTTTCTTCGTCTGCATTGTGTCGCTATAGCAACAGACGCTGGCGCCTTAAACTATATGCATGTTCCGGTGCAGATGCCGCCTTAGCCTGAGGCAGCTCAGCCCGAGCGGTCATCTGGCGTCGACTATTTGCGCCTTACACCCACCTGACGCTAAACGGAGCTGATAAACTGGAAAGCAATGGCACCAAATGGATGTCGTGAAATAAAACGACCCACCATAGTCGCCGCAGTAACTCTTGACAACCAGTGTTAGCTATTTGGAAGGCAAAGTTCTAAACTTCGTTGCATCGGAATTCAGCCGGCAGTGGATGTCTATATTTGGAGGAGGGTTCGTGACGGTATGAATGCATCATGCACGACAGTCTCTAACTGGTAATAAGCCCACGCTGGTTTGCAGAGGCAGTTTGGTAACGTGGTGCCGTGTCACATTGGAAACCAGCCCGATATTACATTTCAAGGTGGGGCTCGTACTAAATTGCTTCATTAGGCTCGCTATGAGTTTTCATGCATTGAATCATGCTACACCTTGTGAGTCATTGCCATGTCATCATTAAAGCTGATGTAACATAAAGATATTCTCCTTTGTTCATGAGAATAGCATACATAAAAATGTCTTGAGAATATGATAATTAGAAGTGATGTGAACAGACTTAACTTTAGCTTCTGCATCATATAGCCGCAACTTTCAACCCCTTGACTTGCGTTTCATCACTACCATTCCAGGATTAGCACGACATACTATTTCGTACCCATTCCGATAATCAAATAAAACAGTTTTAAGGACTTGACGATCAAGTGCGAGTCACAGTGACTTTCATAGAAATTAAAAAATTGATTACATTTAGTCTGTGATTATATCCCAGTTTGAAATACCAAGAGACAAGCATACCTACTCGTAGACCTAACCTGTCCCTTGCTATCAGGTCGATGATCAACTATAGGTTTATTGGGTATACACAAATAGAGCCGCGTCATCTCTGTTAAAAAGTACCTTTCTGCTTATCATGTTCTTATCCTCTCAGTATTATGCAATTCCAGCCCCAAGAAAAAGCTAATAGAAAACCGCAAAAATAATAGTTGCCCGCCGCCAGCAACCGATGTATTCGTCAGCATGTTTACATTCGATTACCCTATCAATGGGTCCCATGACGTAATGTTTGCTATGCTATATTTTCTGTTAAATAATTGATTCGTTCAGTTCTCATTACGGACATGATCAATTATGCACAATAAGATCGCTAACAGCTAACAACTTTTTCTTAGTCTCTGGTGATTTTATTTTACGCGAAATCCGGAGCTAAGACTAGAATATTGGCCTCAACCTTCATTGGACTAGAAGAAAACCCGCGATCTTTCTCTTTAATTAAAGGCCAAGAGTTTGTTTTACAACATGTCAATCCAAAAATAGCAGTTTCCATGAATAGTTCCGCAATCATTACTCATACTAGGTACAGTACACGAAAGTTTGCTTAGAGCCACACCAGGCAAAGCATTTCGAATATGTCACTTGAGTAGAAAATATAGGCATTTTATGTCGTTGTAATTCGCTAAAAGCAACATTCATCACCATCACACGATAGTACACTGTTTTGTACTGCTATTCACATCGACGGATACGCAAAGCGCTATGACATTCCACCCGTAAATTAGCCCACACCCAATGACTCGGAATTCAATTAGCACATTTTGAACGCACTCACGCTACGGCCAATTACCGGTTAACTCGGGAGTAAACTAATTACCTTTTCGCCGTATGACTGCTGGTGAAGAGGTGCGGCCGATTGGCGGTGACATTAGGGGTCGGCGGTCGGTGGTCGGTCGGTCGGTCGGTCGGTCGGTCGGTCGATCGGTCGGTTGGTCCGTTGTGTTGGTCGGTCGGCCGGTCGGTCGGTCGGTCGGTCGGTCGGTCGGTCGGTCAGTCAGTCGGTCGGTCGGCCTGCCGCACTGTGCCACCGGCAGTGTCCTCGGGTCAGTGTGGGTTACTGACAGATGTCAGTGATGGTCCGGGACGCGGCGGAAGGGCGGGGAAGGGAGGACCGATATGGACGGGTGTGGGAGGACCGATATGGGCGGGGGTGGGAGGACCAGATATGACACGTGCCACCGACAGCCGCCATTGAGGTCGGCAGGGGCGCGGCTCAGAATAGCCGCCGATCGAGCAGAGAAGAAAAGGTGTGTCTTACCGAATTATCTCAAGCTTGTGACTATAGCCACGAGATAGCATATTGAGCTTAAGAAAAGGAAGACTGCAGCTTGTACGGTTTGTCTATCTATTCTCAGAAATAGTTTCACCTCCCAGCTTGGACAATATTTGTGCTAAAGCTTTTAGTCTCAGATGAACAGGCCACGGCGCAGACACACTGCGAGCCGAGCAGCAGCTATGAACGATGCTTCATTGTCAAGATTCATTCTCCGAATGAATGAAAGTCCAAAGATAGCACCGCCACTGGTGTTAAACCATAATCGTTAAGCCCGCGTTCTGCATCCGCCCCGAAATAGAACACCTCGAGCACTGTATAGGTGGGTCCATCCATCCGCTGCCACTGTTCAAACCACATATTACCGAGGTCGTTTTTAATCGCGACCGCTTCACGACCACTGGACAATGTAAATGTCATTGCAAAGCAGCCAAACAACGTATTACATCTACAATGGCCTGTATGATGTAATGAGCTTGTACCCGCTGACTTCTGACCACAAAGTTTCATTTTTCATCAACGTTCCCGTGGGTGAAACCTTGAGGCACACGCCGCATAACACTGACCGAGTTTCATTGCGTTGTTTTGCATCATTCCGGCTAGTTAGCATACATAATGCGAGTCCAATGGCGGTCGAAGCGCGCTTCGTTTTATTTATTGGACCCCAACGTGTAACGGATAAAACAATATTTCAGAGGGATGCATCACACAGTACTTTGCAAGGGACCGAATACGGACCTAATTTTAAGAGCTTACCTACTTTTTTGGGACAGAGAAATAACTTTTTCAATTTTTTTTTTTTAAAACTATCACATATTGTGGTATTTCTGTTGGTTAGTTTTTTTTTTCAAGCCACAAAATCTTACCATTGATAGTACTTATTGAAGGTTCTGGTTTCTTTGAACATTGGACTATTGAAAAGCAAAGCAGAAGCTTTACAATCACAAGCTATACGAAACTCACAGAAAAACACACAAAACACAGTCGATATTACATTAGCTCTCGCTTTCTTCAGTCAGAGGCGGCCTCCCACGCCTCCATGTCCCCATACCGATCACCTGCACGATATAAATGGCCCATGTCGCCGAACGGAAGCCGTTCCGCTACTGATATGTCACAATGACGTCATAAAGGGACCATTTAGTGAAGCCGCGCCGCCGCCAACCATTGCATTGGTTACATAACCGCGGCTATTATGGGTCCTCCCCCAGGCCATAGTAGGGAAGTGATAACACTCGCGCGCAGGCAGGCGGTGGCGCAACGGTGCAGCGGCGCACCGCGGACCATTCTGGCGCAGAGCTGGTGAGACGATTAGTGGCGCACCTGAGGCGATTAACGGCACAAAGCTGACCCCGATCTGCGCAGGGAGAGCGGGGGCGGCGGCAGGGGAGGAGGCTCGGGTGCACAGCGACTCTGTTGGGGAAGGACTGTGAGGGATTAACGATTGGGTCGCAGAAGAGCTGAGACGCGACCCGTCACAGCATCGGCGTGCCGTCCACTTGCGGCCCAACTCGCACGTCTACATACGATTACATCGGATAATTTGGTCAAACGAGCCTCCGACCCGCGAGGGTATGCGCTTCCCCCAAATCGCGACTACAAAGACAATGTTCCAAGACATTTGATCAAGCACATGTCGAGGTCTCTTGATAAGGGAACGTAGAAGTCCAACATCATCTATCACGAATCGTTTGCTGTTGGGACTGGCCTCAGTCGATATGTCTCAGACTGGGATTCCCCCGTCACGATCCGACATTCGCTGACACGGTGAGACGCTGACAGACGGCCAGATGCGGGTCCCAGATCGCCAGTCTGGCGGCCGCTGGGCACACCAGACAAATGTTTTAAACGGACTAAAAGGTTGCACAATGCACAGTCATCCAGAGCACCACTCATGTCTTTGTGCTGCTGTTGTAGCGAAGGTGTGCCACATCAAACTATTCGGGAACTTAGAGAACTACCAACACCAAAAGTCATGACACAGAAACATAAATTGCACCCCGCGGACGGAGAGACGTTTTTACACTGTTGTTACGAAATATGGTTTTTAGAGCTGGTCGCGGGTAAACTGAAGTTGCTGCCATTGAAAAAATCCCTGTCGCGATAGCCTGCAGCGCTGCAATCCTAAATCGCTGTACCATTAGTCCGACATTCCACCCGATTGACCTTTCATGACTGCGCCGTAAACACAATCGGTCAATTTCGTCCGTAGGGCAAAGGAAAGTGACAACTGAAAAAACAGCGTGCGACGTCGAAGCATTCCGCCGCTAACCGTTACATTAAAAAATACCTTGACTGATTTGGCGCTTCGAACGTTTTTCCTTGACAACAAACTTAAAACTCTACGTATATATTGCGTCAATGGACTTAGCGACAGCGTTCTGAATCACATTTGCCATAAGCATGCATATGATTCATCGCACCGCAACGACGTTGCATGTGCAGACATGCTTGGAAGTGGAATATCCTCAATGACTGCAACCCCTTGCCAACATGCTACAAATGAATTTGCAGGTACGAAGGCACACGCCGTCGGAAATCTGATACGGGTTCGATATTCATTCGCACACGACGCGTGGATACTGGATAATCAAGCGTATATTATATGTCATGCCATCCAAATCTGAGGGGGGGGGGAGATAGACGGAGAAAGTGCGTCACCTTGGCTGCCATACACGAATGGCGATGGATTTTGCCATTGTTGCCACCCCTGCATGTTCCCGAAGTCACACAAGGTGACATTGGCCGGCCAACTGGTATGCTACGGCGCGGTTTGAGGCCACTCCAGGGGTAGTTACAACCGTTACAGGGGCCACCCACCCCCCCAGGAGGATAAATCGCCGATAAAAAGACACATATCGTCAGACATATCAGAATACATGCAACACTGTGAATGCTCCGCCGCGACTCGCAAAAAGAGGGGTTCCTCCGATGCACGATACGACATAAGCACCGACGTTTCTCCAGGAATCGGCCACGGTCGGAGGACCCCCATGCCGATATATGGTGCTACCCTGCCGACCGTGGTGGGCCAGCGACACCCAAACATCGCAGAAGAATGAAATTACAATGATAAGTCTTCCAGAACATGCAGAGAAGCAGCGTCGCAACAACGTGGTTGGCTGTGCCGCAGACAACATCCGCTAGAGCTAGTTGTGAATTTTGTAACCTTGGCCCATAATTGGTGAAGCACGTTCATGCAACGTGCTTAAGCTTGTCTGAATTTAAAGGGCAAACATCGGTAAACCAGCGGACCGCAGCTCATGGAATTTTACAGATAGCAGTGTTCGTAAACCAAGGGCTGATACTTAATAAAAGACTAAACTTTAAGCCATTAGCATGGGACACATTCCAATCCTCAAATGCCACCCCAACATCCATTCGAGGAGCGATATTTTTGAGTTGCGATATTTGCCACGGCCTGTTTCTTGAAAGTTAACCCTATTAGTGGCAGGGGGGTTGTTTTTATCCACCCCTCAGGTTTTTCGGGAATATCTCCGAAACCGCTGAAGCTACGATGCTGAAATTTTCTGACTTTTCCTAAAACTAAATTGGGCACATTCCCTGAAAATTTCAAGTTCATAACTTTACCAGGGGCGGCTCCAGAGCACTGGGAATTGGGGGGGGGGGGGTCCTATTCGTGAAGCGAGTCATTTGGGCGAAGATCACGATGCTGCACCAGTTCTACGAACAGTGAATGAAAGGTATCATGTGATAACATATATAGTTATTGTGCATCCTCTTTTGACACGTTTTTGCTATAATAGGCGGATCCAGGCGTCCAAAAAGGGGGGTTATGTTTTACCTCCCAACATAGGTGCCCTGACACCGCCTATGCATGACCAATACAATTGTAGTCGTTCTCTCATAAGAAAATTGTAACATAACCGTAACAGAATTGTAACACAAATTGTAACATAAATTGTAACAGAAAATTGTAACAGACCATTACCACCCTTTTTAGAAACAGTACCAACAAAAACCTTATTTACTATACTTTTTGTGTACCCCCAAGCTCAATGATCTGTATCCGCCTATGATTTTTGAAAATGCATATTTTTAGGATCCATGTGAATTCCTGGTTCATTCTCTATCGATCGGCAAAAGTTGCGTTAAGATTGGTTCAGAAACCTGGCCGTGATAAACAGTCTAAAATGTATCTGCAATTTGCCCGTTTTTACCCCCCTCTACCCCCCCCTATTGACATTTTTTTAATTTTTATTTTTTAGAAATGTAGATCATGTTGAGCGAAATCGAATGCCGTTTGAATTTTGAAAATCGGCCCGTTAGATCTCGAGATATCAAGGGGGGTCGTAAACAGCCCCCCCCCCCTGCCACTAATAGGGGTAGCCAGGAGCCTGCCACTAATAGGGTTAACAGGCGATGAAACAATCAAGAATTGCCGATCAGGATAAGGATAACCACAGGATAAATAGGGCATTATCCTGCGCAGGCCTTGACAAATGGTAAATAAAGACGCACATTGGGATCTCTGTCGGTATTCTGCAGGTGTTGTGTGCTCGCTGTGAGTCCGTGTTAGGTCGGTCACTCGTCCAGTGTCCCCGTGAGCTTCTCTGACGGTGCCGCTGTCTCTGTGTACCGGCTGTGAGTCTATGTTAGGTCGGGGTCAGTCACTCGTCCAGTGTCCCTGTGGGTTCTCTGACGGTGCCGCTGTTTCTATGTGCCCGATGTGAGGTGAGCCACTCGTCCAGTGTCCCCGTCAGTTCTCTGGCGCCGCTGTCTCTGTGTGAGTCGGCTAAAAGATCAGGGGTCTATCTCTGTGAGTTCTCTGACTCTGTCTCTCTGTCCCTCCCAGGATGGGCGTCTGGTCGTGCCTGCCGGCGCTGCTGGCCGTATGGAGTCTGGTCAGCTGCCAGCCGACCGGCGTCAGCCGCCAGCAGCTGCAGCCCGCCGTGAGTTCAGCTGGTCAATCCTCACCACAGAGTCGGGAGTTTATACCAACTATCCAACAGAGCCGGGAGTTCATTGTCCATCACCCGTTGTAGTTGACACCCAGCAGAATTCACCCCGTTAAGTGATACCCAATGCCCAGCGCACTAGCAGTCTCCCACCAACCAAATATTTGGTTTTGCCTCACCGAAACCCCAAGTATCCGCTAACCGTTCATCAGAATCGAAATATCCCCACCAACCGGCCGCTAGAGCTGTAATTTAGGGCCCACCGGCCCCCTTCTTAGCCGAGTTCGCAGTTCACATCCCGTCTCCCCGAGCCGTGAGTTTAACTCAGCATCCCCACCCACACGGCACCGTTTGCGTGTCACCCATCAGACGCAGCTGACAGCGCACCCCACACCGAGCGGGCGGAGCCGGGCCCGACCGATCCTCATCCCATTTACTCAATGGACCCCGGGGTGCATTAGTCGATACTCAATCAAAACGTTATTGGGCTTGGACCGTTCCCGGAGTCGGTAAATTGTTCCTCCCTGGTATTGGCAGGATAAGAACAACCCACGCCGAAACTAAACAAAAAAGGAAAATTACGGCAATCATCTCAGGACTCGTCGACGCTGTATTCTGTCACACTCGTCTACAAATATCCATCGACCTAGCTCGTTATCCACCGCGCTGCCTTTCAGCTCCGATACGAAGCTGACCGTCCTCTGACCGTTTCCAGGTGTCCTCCCATGACGGAGTGGCGCTGGCGCGTCTACGGCGCTCCAGGACACCGCGATCAGGTGAGACAGGGGTCAGGGCAGAGTAAGGTCAGGGCCGAGTCAGGGTAGGCTCAACAGGGCAGGGCTCCTGAGAGGTCCATACCTCGGCATACTGACTGACACTCAAGGTTGGGTCCCAGTCAGGCAGGAACTCTGACGCTCATCAGCGGGGACCAGAAAAAAACATCGATTGATGATATAGAAGAGTAGATTTCACTTTTCATGCAGGCTCAAGGGATGCTGATTAGAAATGTGACCCTATGAGAGTGCAACCGGGTCAAAACCCGCTATAGGTCCCGGTATCTGTGTGTTACCAATGTGTGACCCGTGTGTGACCTGTGTGACCTCAGGAGGCGGCACGGGCCGGTACCTGAAGGCCGGCTCGGCGGTACCGCCCCCGTTCCAGCGGGTCAGTCAGATGGACAGCGTAGTGATCGAGTGCGAGTTCCGTGGCGCGCCGCCGCCCGTCATCGACTGGCTGCGAGACGGGCGCGTCATCCACCCGGTGAGAGGGGAGGGGGAGAGAGAGAGAGAGAGAGAGAGAGAGAGAGAGAGAGAGAGGGAGGGAGGGAGTCTGGGAGAGAGGGACGAGGGCGAGGGCAGGTGAGGGAGACAGCAACTTACGCCGTAAAACGTACACAAGTGCCCAGTGAGGTAAAGGTCGCTGCGACACTTTCTAACTCGCGGTAACAGAGTCTCGTCAAACATGTGCGGAAGCCAGATGAAATGCTGGTTTTATCGGCCGGTTAGACGGGCGAGACTGGAAGCCTGTCCCATTTAACACAGAAACAGGATTATCCTGTCGGCGAGCGGCGAAAAAAACAGACGCGATGTGGCGACCTATATGAAGGAGTATCATAACAAAATATCATTCATTCGCCTACAAAGAGAGAAAGGGATGTCAGAAACAGATGATGAGTGAAAGTGTGCCGGACGGAGGCAAATAGCATTGTTCCGTCCGGTTTCCACGTCTAATGGAGCTATGTCATCGCAGGTGTAAGGATTGTCAGTGCAGGCCACTTCTTGGAACACAATTGAAGAAATCGCATAGTCACACAATTTGTATTCTGTTCACAAATACTGGGAAGGGAGACTTGTTTACACCTTCATTGTATCTGTTTTGTTCCATCCTGCCTTACTCTTACAAAGGTAATGCTTTCAGACTTCAGCATGCATATTATTTACCTTAAGTATTTACCTTAAGTAAAGGTCATTAGGTACCCTTTCGAGTAATCAGACCCTTTACTCAAGAGATGCCTCCTCTTCTTCTGACGAAGACGAGTAGGCTGCCATGCTAGGTGAGGCCATACATTGATGGCCACGATGATCATTAGTATGAGAACTTGTAGTTGAACTTTTCAGGGTGGTCCTTCCATTCCTTCCCCAGTCTGTACTTGAACACATCGACATTTGGAGCATCGATGGTGTGGGTTGACAGCTTGTTCCATGTCTGAGTTACTCGTGCCGCAAAGAAGGCTTTTCTGGGTCCCAATTGATGCTGAACTTGAAGTTTTTGATCGTGACCTCGGGTGACACGGCTGAGAGAGTTCTTGAACATGCTGTTGTGACAACACGGGCACTCTCTTTGGAAGTCCACCTTGTCGAAGCCTTTCAAAATTTTGAAGGTCTCGATGATGTCCGACCGTTTCCGTCGGAATTCCAGAGTAGGTAAATTAAGGCTCCTGAGGCGATCTGAATATGAAAGGTGAGACAGTCCGTTCACCAGCCTTGTTGCCCGCCGCTGCACCTGTTCGAGTGCATCTTTGTCCTTTTTGAACTTGGGACTCCATATAACAGTTGCATACTCGAGGTGGGGCCTGACAATGCTTTTGTACAAGGCTTTGAAAATGTCGCTGTCAATGTTTGCAAAGGTATGCTTGATTGCACCAAGAATTCTATTGGCCTTGTTAATCTGGTTAGTGACATGTTTTGAGAAGGATAGCTTCATGTCTATAGTGACTCCCAGGTCCTTTTCCTCACAGACTGCTTCAAGGGTATGTTTGCCTCCACCCATAGTTGTCATGGTATACTCACTTCCAGGATTTGTTGGTCCTAGATGCATGACCTTGCACTTGAGTGGATGAAAGATCATCTGCATTGTTTTTGCCCAATCTTGCAAAGAGTTGATGTCCTCTTGCAGATTGTGAAGTTCACCATCGCGCTCGTTGATGACTTGGTAGACCTTGGTATCGTCCGCAAACATAGAGATATGACAATTTAATAGATTGGGAACATCACAGACAAACATGGAAAACAAGAGAGGCCCGAGCACTGAGCCTTGCGGCACTCCACTTGTTACAAACTCCCAGTCTGAGAGTGATCCATTGACGTTCACTCTTTGCCGCCTGCCTGTTAGAAAACTCCTTATCCACTGATGAGTCTTTGCATTCACCCCTAGAGCCTGGACCTGGGCTAGAAGCCGTTCATGGGGCACAGTGTCGAACGCTTTGGCATAGTCCAGAAACACAACATCCACTGGTAAGCTGTGGCTTAGCGCTTCCGTCCAAATATCAAGAGCTTCCAGTAGGTTTGTGACCGTAGATTTCCCTGTGATGAAACCATGTTGTTGGCGAGCGATAAGATTGTTTGTCTTCAGATGAGCGATGATGTCCTCGCATATGATCCTCTCCAGAATCTTGCATAATATTGATGTCAGTGACACTGGTCGGTAGTTCGCGGGATCACTTTTGTCGCCTTTTTTAAAGATTGGCGTGACGGTGGCCACCTTCCACTGCCGTGGAACTTCTCCAGTTTCAATACTTTTACAGAACAGAGATGTGATGGGTGTCGCAAGTTGGTCAGCAAGTTCGTGCAAAACACGAGGGTGCATGTTGTCGGGGCCTGGCGATTTATCAATATTCAGTGTTTTCAGCTTGGCATGGACTCGCTGAACAGTTATCGCAACTTGCATCTCTGCCTCCAAAGGCTTTGGAGCTAGCGTTGGGATCGATGACTTGTCTTCCTTTGTGAAAACGCTTGCGTACTGATGATTCAATATATCAGCCTTGTGCTTGTCGTTAGTTGCCAGTTCACCATTAGCACTACGCAAGTCCGAGATACCACATTTTGATTTCCTGCGACGGTTGACGTAGTTCCAAAACACTTTGTGATTTCCTTTGACTTCTTTAGCCAGCTTCGACTCGAATTCCCGCCTTGCTTTCCTGGTCGCGTGGGTAGCTTCATTTCTTGCCTTGACATAACTTTCGTAATCATTACTGTCCTTGGTGTTCAGAAAACGAACCCAAGCGTGATGTTTTTTCTTCACCATTCTAAGAGCACTCCGATTCATCCACAGTGGATTTCCTCTTTTCGCTTTCTTGTTGGTGTCCAGCTTGGGCACGTACCTATCCATTAAATCCGTGATCGTTTGTTCAAGCGTATCTGCCATCTCATGCACAGATTTGCCTTCAAATAGTCCTTGCCAGTCAACGTCCAGTGCTTTCCTCATTTCTTCATAGTTGGCTTTGTGGTAATTCAGTACCGCATTATGCAAGGCTTCAGCGATGGATGTGAGATATCCCTCATCAGATTAACGTCATATGAACAGCTATGTCATCATATATGGAGCCATTATCTCTAGCAGCCATTAATGGGTGGCACAAGAACAAATTAGGTACGTTATTTTACAGGGTTCCGGTCTGTGGTATGTTAATTATGTATCAACCGAATAGGCGAATATTTTAATACATCAAATGTGGGTAGGTAACGTGCACAACTGGGCAATTGGGCATGCTTAATTAAATCGGCATCTAATTTCGGATTTTCAAATCTATTGTAAGCGTTGCATATCATGATATAACTGCATGATGCAACATAGTAGTTGTTGCATCACATAGATAAGAATTGGTCATTTGACGTTTCGTGTAAAAGTTATTGAAGAGGAGAAATAAAGAACCGTTATTTGCGCTAGCCATCCCCGTTTATACCCAAAATAGGTTGAACGTGTTTCAACAACAGTTGCGATGAAGTACCCAACCACAATTGAATTTAACGGTAGCCGCAAACTTCATGCTGTTTCTACGTACTAACTAGTGTACCTGTCTTTGCTCGAATTTGGGCGGAAATTAACCTCTCGGGAATAGTCGCGGATTTGGTGCAAAATGGCACAAACTAGTGTTAACTTTTCACTGCAGCAGAGAACACTGAAGTTCCCACGAAGGCTTACATTAGACTTCCGCTGTGAACCCAACACTGCCTGCACTGTCTCCAAGGGCTCAAACATGTGTCACGTGATCTATTGCGCTGGGTCCCACCTCTAAGTCTAGTTCATGGCGCCGTGACATCTCTTGCTCTGTGATTTGAACACCTGACCTGGCGCCATCATCTGCTGGCCCACATATAACCACGTGACCTGTGGTCGTACTCTTCCTCTCTCTTCATGTCGTGATGTGGTTTGTGAATTGTGGCCATACCGTGACTAGCGCCACCGGCCACCCTACCATGACCTATGCATCACGTGACCTTAGGTCACACTCAAACGAAGCACGCATACCCTGACCGTCGCATCACGTGGTCTGCCGGCAGGCGAGTCTGACCGAGAGTCTGGAGGAGCGCACCAACAGTCTGACCAGTCTGTCGGCCGAGCCCACCCAGGCCATCGCCGGCACTCGCGCGAGGCTCTACCTCGACTGTGTGACGCCCAGGGACCAGGTGAGATCGTTTGACCTACACGGGACAGAGGGTCGTAAAAAGTACATAGACACGAGTCGTAAAAACTTGTTGCTACCTACTGTTGGACGTGACACAGCAGAACAGCGAGATGAAGCTAAGGTCAGCTGTTGTGTTGCTAAGGGCGTTTCACATTTCATCGTCAGAGGTGGTATGTTGATTGGAGCGCTGCTGGCACACCTGATGTGAGGCGAGCGAGCGTGCCTGACGGGTGTTCGTTGTCTCCAGGGTGTCTACACGTGCCGGGGCCAGACGCCGACGGAGACCAAGAGCGTGTCCACCCGTCTGTTCGTGGATGGTAAGTGACGTCACAAGGGGTACGGAGGGGTGCGGAGGTCACCGACCGGATCCGCAGACCATTCCTAGTCACACGAGTCGACCGCAAACTCGCCCCGACTCAGCGGCGGGTCACACAGTTGCCAACGCAAATTTAGGTAAAAGGTGTCGTGTTGGTATGAAGCGCTGCCTTTAAATGGGCTGTGGGTGCTTATCATGCGTACCTACAAACCACAAACTCGTAACCGACTTCCAAATCGGTACCGACGGGCGACCCACCAACACGAACAACTGTCTGGAGGCCGCTATCAGAGCCGCATCTGAGGAATCGCAGCGTAGAAACCAGCGCCGTCAATGGCTGGTCTCGGCGACATACCACGGCCGATCACACCGCCCGCGATCCATTGCCAGTGTGACGCTGTTTGCCTTTTGAGGTCACCTACCTGAGCCCGCCGCGGTCCATTGAGGGAGCGGCTCTGCTGAGCCAGGGGAGGCCACAGAGGTCACGTTCCTTCACTGGGTACCACGCGGGGATCGTCGAGATCACGGTAATCCGAGAGGATCGGAGTAATCATCATCAGAGACCGATAGTACCGCGAGTCACCAGACGGCACGGCGCTGCGAGTACCGGCCAGATGACCGCACCGCGAGTCGTCAGACAGGTCATATGACCGCCAGCGGGCACCTGAGGTCCCCTGAGGACACCGCTAAGCACCTGAGGTCACCCGTAGGCACCTGAGGTCACCCGTGGGCACCTGAGTTCATCGCAGAACACCTGAAGCCACTAGTGGAGATCGGAGGTCACCACTGAGCTTTTGAGGAACATTTGCATTTTTCATCATCACTACTATCATCTAGATCAACAACATAATTTTGCTGAATATCAACAACACTCCTCAATAAATATTCATATCAACAAACACATAGACATTGTTTACCAATATCTAACCTAATGCGACGATCGAGTGAAGACAGATGACCGAGTTGCTGCCTCCACTAACGGAAAACGCCCACAAAGGCGTCTCTAAGCTGGAATGCGTCGGCAGCACAAACCAGAAGTGCCTGCCTGAGGCGATCAGACACACCCGTAACCCTGGCACTCCCATTCCTTCCGGTAACTCTCCTTCTCCATGAACCCTCCGTCAGTGCCCACACGGAGCTGGAAGGCAAACGGCAGTTGACTCACGGCACAATGACGTATGTCGCTACCACACGCCACTGTATTCGTGACCAGTGTGTCGGTATTTACCTTAGTGCGTACCTTTGTTGAAAGGACCCAAAGCACCTTGAATTCAAGGCTGTTATGGACGTCATATGTGAACTTGTCATACACATTGAAAGAGAAATGACCGAAATTGGTGTGATCTATAGAGGCTGCATTTCGGCACTTTAGATGCAATGGAATACATGCAGCTGTGCTCGTATATCAGCGTTATAATTTGTATCGAAGCATTTCAAAGGGTACAGAAGTATCGCCTATAGTGAGATTTAATTCTAGTGATATTTAATGCCACATCTCTTCTCTCTCTAATAATTATCCGCGGCATCATATCACCGAAATGTAATTCTACCAGAATGAAACTGCCGAATTACTTCGGGATTGTGTTTCACAAACAGCTCATTTGTGCTTCAGTCTAGCGTTACTCAGCATCACATTTGTCCACCGAACTCCATCAGAATCTGCTGCCCACATCCCTTTGAGATCCGATATTCCATCCGTTTCCACTGGGTTACCGGCCCCGAGGTCCTCTATCCGATGTTAATTCTGTCGTCAGGCCTGCGGCGGGGACCGTGGGAGGACGGCGACCTCTGACCTCACACGGTCGATGAAGTGAACTCGCTCGGTCTATGTAGTCTATACCTTGATCGTCATTCACGCGTGGTTTCCGACCCGCTCAGTGTCATCTGCAGCCCATCGGCCGATGTTTCCATCCCGATCCACCGTCTGGTTTTGAGACCGATCAGTACCTTCTTTTGATGCTCTGTCGCTCTGAACCTCAACGTTCGTTTAAACACATTTTGACAGTCGAGCACGAGCGTTTAAAGTCATTTTCAATCAGACGGACTTGGATTAGCATTGAGCAGTGGAAAGAAAAATTCTCGTTTGACATGTTCGACTTTTATAAAGGCTATTCTTGGTATTGTATCGACCTTCGTCTGTCCAGCTCTGGTGTCTGCCTGGTGCGTTCCGCTCTGCTGTCTGATCTGACTGTTTTCGCGTCTGTCCTGTCTGTTTTCACGCCTGTCCTGTCTGTGTTCACGTCTTTCCACCACTGATGTTTGTCTGGCACATCAACTGCTGTCTGCTGTCTGACTTGTCTGTTTTCACGCCTGTCCCGTCTGTTTTTACGTCTCACGTCTGTCCAGCTCTGCCGCCTGTCCTGTCTGTTGTCACGCCTGTCCCGTCTGTTTCAGAGCCGCTCAGCGTTGAGAGCGCCGCCCTCTGCGAGCGTGTCAAAGACATGGACGTGTCTCCGGCCCGCATCATCCAGTGGAGAAGACAAATTCTCGCCCAGTGAGTATACAAAAATCGACATCAAGCGCCGGGAGTGAGCGACACATGGCCGGATCCTCATTCATTTGTTACTCATTAAACACGCAAGGGACGTCGGTAGATTCACGGACTACTTGAATTATAAATTTGAATGTAGTTTAGTAATTACCGCAACTTACTATAGATAGGTATAATGCTCAGGAGACATATGGTGCGAAACAAGACTAAAACAAAAAGTCGGTCAGTCTTTGAGACGTAACAGTTTGTCTAGCGTGGTGGTTACTGGTTACCAACTGCAGAGGCTAGGCGGTAGACGAAATACAGGAAGTAATTACTATTCATGTAGGAAGGTTCCCGATCAGATATGCCCGGCAGAACAATCTCCGAACCTTGGCGGTTTATCGGTATGCACATCGTGCCGCCATCTGCATACCACGTTTAGCTATAGCCCATTAATATCGTCGAATGATTGACTGTACCGGCCAGATATCTGGCAGCGAGCTTTTATGGTCCATGGCAGCCTACAGAGCCTTGCCGTCTGACATGTAACTAAGCTTCGACAGGGCGTATACGAGATTAGCCCCTCACACTAATGCCCCACTGAACTGCAGTTAAGAAATAACGACTCTGCCAACTTCTGGGTAGCGTATTACCGGGCCGGATGCTGGCGTTCAGTGCACTGACATATTTAAGCCGTGTCAGCCCGGAGACGGAGTCCGGTGGGCAGGACAACGCGGCCCGAAATAGCCGACCGCTGATCCCAGCCATTAGACTGTGACAGAGACCGCGCTGTGACAGGTCACTCATTGTCACACCGTGTCCGTCACACTGTGTCTGTCACACTGTGTCTGTCACACTGTGTCTGTCACACTGTGTCTGTCACACAGTGTCTGTCACACAGTGTCTGTCACACTGTGTCTGTCACACTGTGTCTGTCACACCGGCACTAGCACTGACAGGTGAAAAGCTGAACGAAGCATGAACCATCCGGTTTCCCTGTTATCCACTGCGTCTCACTGAGACTTTGGACCATTCCGCCTCCCTCCTGAGGCATTTCCCTTGTGTCCCCACTTATTCGTCTTCCTCGTCCCTCTTGAGAAGTTCTGTATTTCTCTGCTCCCTTCCGTCTCCCTCCTGAGACCCTGTGTGTCTCCTGACCCGTCCCATCCCCCTCCTAAGACCCGGTGCGTCTCCCCTGCCCACCCAGTCTCCTTCCTTTGACATCCTACGTATCTCCCTGAGTCCCTGACCCCTCCCGTCTCCCCCGTGAGGCCCTGTGCGCTTCGCTGACTCACCCCTTCTCCCTTTTACAGGATCGGCGACCCGGTGCGTCTGATCTGCGAGACGACCGGCTACCCGGCCCCGTTGATATCATGGCACAAAAACGAAGAGCCCATCGCCACCGGCGACCCGCGGGTCACGGTAAGAAACCGAGCACCACGCGGCAGGGTTTGGGTGAACAGTGAAATAGATTGCAGGAATTCTAGTACAATGCGTGACGTCTTTTGGCGGCTACAATTAATTCATCCACAAAACCTCACAAAGCATAACCATTCATCATTCCCCTGCCCGCAGTACAAACATACACATGGCAGCTTTATAAGCATGGTATAAATAGATGGCGAAATGTGCTGTGAATATTTCTTTTCTTTTCTTTTTTGCTGCGGGGCATCCAAGTACCTAGGTATCAGCTGCTGTAAGACGTTAACTATTCATGCCATTACTTGCGATTGTTGATGATCGCGCTATTTTTAGCATCTTTTCCTATCCTCTCGGCAAATACAATGTCCCCCAGGTATACTGGCTACCGTACAATTAGAATGCTGCGGCGCCCATAAATCCCAATTATCCGCGTCTCTCGGTACCTCGTGTAGTCTGGTGCTGTTCAGGGTTCAGCGGCACCACACATCTTCACAGGGACGTGCGTGAGGAGGGATCTGTCCTCATCGGGCTCCGACAAACGACCCAAAAATACACTTCTAGTGGAGCCAAGCCGCTTCAGAAGTCAAGCTCATTAGAAACTATTCAGGCCATTCCGTGCCGCAATCCCCATCGGATGGGCCAGCCAATTACGTTTTTCTGACAACCAATTCTGAGCTCTTTGCGTCTAACAATAGGTTAGGTTTAGATACGTTTCTGAGACGTGTCGTTCGGGATTGGTTGAATGACTAGAAGGCTGTGACCCAGACACAGTGCAGACGGGCCCGGGTCAATCACCGCCACAGGCAATAACGGCTGACCGCCAAAGCCTGGCGTCTGCGCCGAAGATTACCGGGGTAGGCACATTGGGTGCCTGGTGACGCATTGGGCAATATTTGGACAATAGAGATTGTCTGGCTGGCAAGGCGGAGGCGAAAGGGAGACAACCGCACATACCGGGTGATCCAAAAAATTTGGAACCCCTAACTTTAAATGTCTATAAGTCCAAAAGTATTCACTTTATTGACAAATTGCGAACACCATTAGAAAGAACATTAAATTCTCTATAAAACCACGTCAAATTGGTGCATGTATGTTGTAAAGCATTGGCACACTATTAGTTTTTGGAATGAGCGTCAGAAAACTGAGTGAAACGAAATCGCCAAATGTTAACAATGCGCTGAAATCCGTTAGCACTCTATCTGTTGTCTTTTTGCGAATAACATCACATCCAAATTCAATTTTATTACATAAAAGTTTACACAGAAGCACACAGTAGAACAGATACACGCGTCCTTGCTTCCGCTGTTCATCTCAGCATGTGCTCAACGCGAGGCTCCGTGGGCCGTCACGCAGGCCTGCAGTTGCTTGGGGACAGCTCCGACTGCGCGGGCCAGCAGTCTCTGGGACAACTGGTCCCAGCAGGCCGTCAGCCTTTCCTTTCCTTACAATAGCACGTGAATGAGCTATTTTTATTTATGAACCTCCAACAAGCGACATGTTCACTGTTCAGAACAGCAAACCGTCAATCACTGATTTGCGCATGATGTTCAAAACCGTTTCACTGAGTTTCGTGACACAAATTTTATAGGCATATGTCTAGGGCAATATTTAGAGTAATAATTAACTTCAATCAACTTGGTTTTATAGAGAATTGAACGCTCTTTCTAATGGTGTTTGCAATTTGTCAATTAAGTGAAAATTTTCTGACCTACAGATATTTTAAGTTAGGGGTTCCAATTTTTTTGGATCACCCTGTATATCGTTGTTGATTTTTTGAAACTGTTTTGCGAGATAGACATGTTAAGTAGCCTACTTTGCCTTGCAGGGCTGTTCATATTTAACCTTTCTCATTTTTCTTTCATGCAAATTAAATGCAATAATGCCGATTTATAAACACTTATCACGTTAAACGTATCATATTACAATAACTGAACTTTCTCCTACCATTTCACGATACCGGGCCGCGCATTATCTGTTTCTGCATCCGCCGTGACCTCCCATTTAGTAGGACCCTCCTGAAGTAAACCCTCCCGCCCCCTCAGGTGCTGCCGAACGGTGAGCTGGTGATTGAGTCTCTCCAGTGGTCCGACATGGGTCTCTACACGTGCCAGGCCGCCAACGAGTTCGCCACCGACAAGGTCACTACCTTCCTCTACCCGTTCTTGGTGAGTAGAGTCGGCGAGAGCAGTCGTGACGGTGCAGGCTCGCTAGGTTAGGATAGTGACGTCGTCATGCGATGGCATAACCGTGATAAAACAGTGGATGTGAACAATGCCCGCTGATCGTGTACTGAATGTGGAGATTTTCACGTCAAACGTAAACGTCGAACCCATGGTGGGACAATTCCGCTGGATTAGTGAGGGCAAATGAGTTTCGCTGAGCGGAGCCGACCGAGTGGCGGATGTAAGACGTCGCGGCGACCGTGGAGCGTCCAAAATCGAATTGCCGAGATCAGCAATGATGAGTTTCGTTAGCTTACCGAAATTCTATTTCCTTTCAGCCGGAAAACTGATCAAAAGGGTCCACCAACGATCAAGACTGTTACGACGGTACTGCCACCTATCGCCAGAAGCACGAATGTCAGCTTCCTGAAAGTCCGCCGGCCAGGGCGCTGCAGGCTGGCCGCTGAGCCCGTCGGAACACAAGGGTGGCAAAGCCGTGACTGTGGAGCGCATAATGTGTCTAACTTTTTTATCGAATGTCTTTTTCTTCATGTTGTGTACATATTACTCGGACTGAGGCCATCGTGTGGAGTACGTTTGCTCTTTTGGTCACTGAATCTCTCTATCATGTGAGCTTCCCATCTGGCGCTGAGACGGAAGCCGGGTGTACCGTCACGTCTCGAGGCGCATTTATGTGATGTCGAAGACCAGTGCAGCGATATGGCTACGGCAGCCAGCTGTTACGTGTTGCTAGATGGATATCTCACAAGCGAGCTATGATTGGTTCTGCTCATCATGTGCTGTCAGAACACCCTTTTCTTTGTAATTTTGCGATGTGAAAACCGAATGTCGCTGAAACGTTCAGCTATACGGCCGACCGAATACGGGTGGAATTGATGTGCCCAGTCCTTCCATTTCTGACTCGCTCACCACCTATCAAACAGGGAAACTTGCGAGCCTATGTACTAACGCACTTACCATTGAGTTATCATCCTTTCATCCTATCATTTTTGTACCTATTTATTATTACCTATTTTTAAGGTGAATGAAGTAGAATAGTTTAAAGGAATAACTATTAGTTGAGCTGTATAGTGGGTAGAAAGTAACAGGAACTGTGATATCGCAATCTGGAAGCTTTCTTAATTTATCAAAAATAAACAAAATATTTTTGAAAGTTGCCCGAACCCTGATCAACTCAGGGTTTCCTTCTCACAAATACAAATCTCTAAATTTCGGCGGCAAAAGATAATGTTGCAGGTTACAAGAATGTTTAAAGCACACAAAAAGTAGGAAGAGAAAACCTCGTTTGAAGAATTCATCCAATCAATAGAGTGCTCTCACATTCTGACAAGTCATCTAAAAATGTAAATAAATAATCTATAAAATCTAAAGTTCACGCACATAGGTACCTATTGTAGCTAATTATATCTATTGATTATTTAAATTACATCTATTGGTGACCGCAGCCTCACGTCTTTTGTTTGCCATCCTGAAAACTCCACTGTTCACAACCGTTTTTTTTGCTACTTACGTTTACATGAATGTTCCTAGATTGTCATTGTAATGTTAGTCCTTGAGACGGGGGCCATGTTAAACAGTCGTTATGTAACGCTCTGTAAACAGGCATTACAAATGGCTGTATCGTTTAACTAACGACGTGAAACCACGCTAGCATTGCGTTGCTTCTCATGTCGATTCGCTGTTTCGTTGTCTCCATAATACACGATGCGAAACTAGACGTGTTCTCTTGGTTTCTTATTTTTGGGTCCCCAGGAAAGTGGGACGAAGCATCTTTATCAGATGTATGACGTACTTACGATGGGGTGGCATTCAATTCAACCTGCTGTTTAATGTTAACTAGCTACTGTAGATGCAGAGCGTCATCGCTTTATGAAGGACAGTTGACGAATCACTGCAATTGCCTGCAGCCGATCACATTCAACAGTTCTAGCATAACTCATGGGTAAAGCGGCGTGCCTGCAACCGAACACATTCAACAGTTCTAGCATAACTCATGGGTAAAGCGGCGGAACCGATGGTTGTTAGTTATTTACTTTTTGCAGGCGCCCTCACATTACGATGACAGATAACTGACAGTGAAGAAACACTGATATCAGTGACATCACTCAGTACTGACATCAGTGGCACCACATCGTACCGACGTTCAACAGCAATACAGTTGTCGGAAGTATAATACACGCCTGACTGAAATCTGAACAGTGCAGGTCGCCCAGCGAACACACCTTTCATATTACCAGCCCGCCATGGTCAATCTCCATCATAAAAACATGCCAAAATTTTTGATAGCCAACAATCCAATGCCTGTTGTATAGACGTCATCGGTATCTCGAAAATTGGGCATCTCACTGTCAGTTCAATTAGCTAGTTCCACCCGTTCAACTTCATGGAAACAGTCCACGCTAGATACATAGCCCCTTATTATGGACGTCACTCCCCACTGTTCTTCCAATGAACTTTCGACAGATACTAAAGGCCCGTCCCCACCGCACAGTCCGCTTTGGTCCGTCCCAGTGCAGAGCCCTTCCCCACACTGCACAGCCCTGCTGCAGTGGCTAGTCGGCCTTACTGCCCATAGACGGCTGCTGACCTCGGTCCGGTGCAGCGGTTTCATCAGCCGGTGAGCGACCTGCACTGACCGGAGGCCGGAGGGTGACCCGCGTCCGCCGGACCGGGGCCATAATGTGAGCACGGCCAGACCACGGCATCCCCGAGCCCATGGCCGGGAGACTTACGAGACTCAGCAGCAGCAGCCCACAGACCCTACGGGGCCAGCCGAGGCGACACATCCGTGTCTGCGACCTTCTAACCAAACATTTCTTACTTCTAACATGCAGCCAAACATTCTAACTGCAACATTCAGGGACATGCAACATTCTACGTCAGATCTATGCAACTATGTAGAAGTTTCACAGAACTGTGAATGGAAGAGAAGAACGAAGAAACGAACGTCACGCTTCAAGAAAGCAGCGTCATGAAGTCTGAGCGTCGGAAACATCCCAACATTGTCGGAAAAAAAATAGCACTCAAAGTTCAACATCAAGGTCGCACAGCTTCAGTGTTATTGTATATGACCACGCGGCCATGAGCGCGGCCCGTTTAATATTTATGCGAGCGTCCCGCGCATGTTTAGCGGCCCTACCATAGGTCATGGGGTACATACAAAACAGGAACCCTCTCTTCAACACTTCCTCCTGATTGCACGTGCCAAAAACTTGCAGCACCTAGGGTCCCGTTTGACGTCACCGTGTTTTGGTCCGCCTCGGTCGCGTGTCTCGGGCGGGCGGCCGTTTCTTTTGACGTCACGCAGAGTGAAGTGATCTACATACCGGCCGGGCCGGGTCAGTTTCGGGTGTCCAAACGCGCTGCGCGGCCCTCCTCTGAATGGGCCGCCGCCCGGCTGACAGAAAACACGCCCCGCCGCCGATTGGTGGGCGGAGCCGTGACGTTGCAGGGGGCGTGGTTTGCGTCAGCCTTACGTCAGGGTTTCATCAGGCCGCTGTCTGGCCCTGAGGACGCGCCGGGCCTCCCGCCGCGCCGTGCCCGCGATCAGCCGATAGCCGGGAAGACTGGCAGGGCCGGCGAGCCCACGGCCGGCGGCGGCGGCGGCTCTCTGTAGACAGCTCGACACCGCACGGCTGCCGGCGACCCTGCCGCCGCCGCCGCCGCCAACGACGACGGCGGAGGTGCCACATCAGTCGTCGGCATGCCAGGCAACCCGCAGCTGGTTACTACTCATTGCCGCGACCCAGGACAAGTGCACTGACACAGAGACACTCTGATTCAGGACACGGTTGGGGGAGGGGAGAGGGTGACACACGACCTCGGTAATAAGCGGAGCAAGACGGAACGGCCGCCGGACATGATGCAACGGTGTGCAGCAACGGACGGGAGACGAGCCAGCACGCCAATACACCGAATAGCAGAGTGGTGTCTATGTAGGGCAGTACTTGACCTGAGCGATAAATTGTGAATTTAGTGTAAGTCCGAGGCCTGAGTCTGAGAGTTGAGGCAGAGACTGGCCGCCTGGGTAGCGCAGAACAGCATTTCAGACGAATGTGCCCTAGCTGCGATGCACGAAAGTCCTCAACTTATATGCCATCCATCATTTGCATGTGGGCGATATATGGCTGGAAGGATTTGTATACATGTGGCGCAAAACTATTTTCCGAGTCCAGCGGCATATTTTCATCGATGACTGGACTGGAGTCCCATCAAATATCTGATGATGCAGTTTAATTGTCTAATAACGGCGAAATAAACCGTTTCGATTTGGTCTTCACCCTTCAACCCTCCATCATCTCCTGCGGCATAATAATTTCATATTTTTTTTACAATAACCCTATGGCGCTGCATGGTAAGAATAGCTTTGGTATCGTAAAGTTAACCATTAGAGCCCTATCAATAATTTTCGGAAAGCGACGCCCGTGTTCTCGTCTCTCTTTATGAAATTTACGAAGTCCGTGCCGTTCAATAATAAGGCGCCACGACACGCCAGCAGTTAACTTTCATATACGGCAGAACCGGCAGCGTGCTGACGAAAACGGCGGCCGAACAGCGCACTCTCTCAGCCCGGTGACAATGCCGGTGTTAGCGCCCCACTCGGCGCCGCAGTCTCCGCGCCGGCCTGGCATACTGCGCCGCAATACTCCGGTGTGGTGCGGTACGGGCCGGCCCCAGCCGCCCGCCGGGCACCGGTATAGGTAACCGAGACCGTGTGGCATGCTTCGCACGGGGGAAGTCAGACGTCACTGCACGAATCCGAGAAACATGAATACGCTGCGTCCATGGCTCTAAAAGGCTGCGGTCAGCCGGAATAAACCAGAAGAGCGAAACGGACAGAATGAGGTTGGCTGATGCAAGAGGTTTCTTGACAAAGAACGACGTCTCTGACCACAAATGCGTACATAACATATGCAGTGCATGACATGCGTTACTGAGAATAGGTACTGATGTCATTCGGATTCTATTTTGAGATGTCCTTGAAATCAGAGCCCGTTTTGAGCTTCGAACATCTGAATTTCGAACTTATTGTTTGTTCACTCCTACGAAGCCAAAATTTCCGTAATACCTTTGGATCGGTCACGGCATTGGGAAAAGAGTTTAAGTGGATAAATACACGTGGCAGATAAAAATAAATGGCGAAGGTGACCAAAATAGCGTGCCTCATGCAACGAAAAGGATCCAAAAATACTATGACCCCGAAGTGAAAGTGCCCAAGAACCAACCAAGGTCATAATCACATACACGAGCAGTATTTCTCGATCAGCTGCTAACAGTGTTTGTCCATCAATTGTCACTGATATATAGTCGATAATATTGTCGACCACGCACGTCTGTGCTGACTGCTGCGGTGTTTCGCAGGGTAAAACGCCGGAGCGAGCTCACGCAATGCAGCGGCTGGCTCCCCATGTCGCGGAAATTATTTCATTCTTTCCTTCTGGAAATTTTCAGTTTGTTTTGGCGTGCACTGCTTATAAATTAGTTACCCAAAATCAAAATATGCTGATCATTTACGTTTTATTCAACTCATCACTCATCAACCTGTGAATAATTCCGCGTCCGTGTGTCTCGGTCCCTGGTTGGCTGAGCTCTCGGCTGCGGTCAGTCGGTTCAGTCGCTCCATCGACGGCGGTCACTTGATATTCGGAGCACGCTCCCAGATGCGAGAACGCATGTCGCTTGTTATTTGAGTTATATGCGCCCGACGAATGTGCATAAATAGCGCCGAATATGTATACAGCTGTAACGAACGTAAACACGTGCATCGAGATGCGCAGTAGCACGCAGTAGTTATCCTGAAATACATACCCACCTTTGAAAGTGGAGCAAGCGAGTCAGAAAATTTGTAATAAATCTACGTATCACGGAAACACGAGGCCTACAGACTGCACCAGCTTGGGAACCCTATACGACATATATCGTGCAATCGAGCACGCATATTCATGGACACGCACGCATGGATCGATACGACTTTACCGACCAGTAGCGCATGAAGCTTGGCTCTGGGGAGAAAAGTAATGAGTCAGCCTGAAAGGCAAATGACATACCGATGACAAAAATAAAAATAAAATAACGATGTCTCCTCATAACAACCCGATCGGAGGTTCGATTTCGAATTAATAACCACCTATATTCGTAGCTGAAAAAAACATCAAACGTCGCCGAGCTATAAATAGAAAGGTCGAGGAACCCCTCGACCTTCGAAAGGAGTTCGCTGAGATAAAAATAGCATGGTTGAGGACCCTTAATTAATATGATTGGGCAAAGTCGAAAAAAAGGGAAAGAGAGAGAGAGAGAGAGAGAGAGAGAGAGAGAGAGAGAGAGAGAGAGAGAGAGAGAGAGAGAGAGAGAGAGAGAGAGAGAGAGAGAGAGAGAGAGAGAGAGAGAGAGAGAGAGAGAGAGAGAGAGAGAGAGAGAGGGTCGGCGAGTCTCGTCTGTCGGCGGTCACCACTGAGACGCCTGAGAAAAACGATCGACGACTGACCCTGAACGTCTGGGCAGTGGTAATCACAAGGATCGGGAAGCAAAATGCTGCACTTGAGGCCAACCTGAATGAAATGTGGGCCACGCCCGAGATCACTACGATAAACAATATCGAATGCGATAAAATTCGATAAAGGTTGGCTGCACCAAACTTCTGATGACCGGTTGGTAGAAAATACAAGTGCATCGCTCTCTTGCATCCCGTTCGATATGGAAACAATGAATGCAACAAACCACTCGACTAGTGTTTCTAACCACAGTACGAATAGTGTTTGTCTATTTCAAACAGCCTGCGGTTACCTAAACCACCTAACCGTCTCGCTAATAATCTGTCCAACCGTCCGGACCTCGCAGAATGGCTTCCTTCGTACTCGATACAGCAGATTCACCGCTGTGGGGTCCCGGCACCGCCAGTTTTTGTTCCCCAGTTCTGGTCCCCATCACCGATGGCCCGCATGTCGCTGACCGCTCCCGCCTGCGTCAGGAGCCCCTCGGGAGCCGCCACCGCTGCCCGCCGGTCGCAGAGGCTCTGAACCGGTCAGATCAGACAGATCTTATCACACACAAACACATACCGCAAACCGCGCAGGAAACAAACACCTCGTTTCAATAGTTTCACCGCAAGCAAAAACGGAGTCACGTGTAAACAGCGTGGGTCGTGGGTCAGTACCCTCCTGCATACACATGAGGACTGAAATTTCTTCGTAGTAGGCATTAGCCTCCGTGGCTAAGCTTCAAGCGACGGGTTTCAATGCCTCAACAGGCGCTACAAGGGACCTCTGACAACTCAACATGCCCAGCCGTAAACCCGGAAGCCTTGCAGGTCAACTGCAGCGTCTTATTACGGAAGAGGGAAGGGTTATACTGCTGGGCGCCGGGCCTCCGTTAGACCGTACCCCGGCCGGCGTGAACCGTGAGGCCCTGCCGGGATGCTGCCTCCCTCTCAAACCGGTCCCGGTGAGGCTCTGGAGCTGTGTGCCTGATCACGCGTCCCCGCTCGACGTTCGCATGATCACGGCGGAGAGGTGCCAACCGTGACCCACCACCGGGTGGGACACTGACCTCGGCGGGTCACCAGACCGCCGCCCGTGACTGCAGGGGTATCACGGCTTACCGTGGGGCACCGTGTACTCTGATAGACTCAGATCCGGAGGGCGGAGGAAGCCCCGCCGCGCCGCGCGGGCCGCGCGAGACGGTGTGCGTTTGCACCTCGTCACCGCTCGCGAGCGTAGCACGTGAACCGGCCGGAGAGGGCAGTCTTTATAAGCGGGCCGGCGGCGGGGCGGGCCCAACAGACGCACGCGACTCTCGAGGAACAGACGTCTTCCCCGTGTGACACCGCTCCGTTTGAATGTCCAGAAGGCAAATCTGGGCTCCGCGGCTCGATCTCGCGTAAGTACATTTTAAATCGTGTGATTATGAAACGTTGTGATGCATTGCTACCGTTCCCAGTTGAGTTCTACTACTACCGCTCCCTGTAAAAAGCTCTTGCAATGAACAGTGCTATTATCATATTCAATCAAACGGTACGCTGATTGAGTGGTGAAAACATGTCAACGATGGATTGTGTCTATTACTACCCATGCATTTCTCTTATCCCCAAGACTGCAGCCCATAGTCCCAGTCACCCCATGTCGTACCCGATGACCCCGCTCTGACCTCTCTCCCCTCGTCCGGCAGGCTCGGAAGCATCTCCAGCAGCAAGGGCAGCCGACAGGCCAACTGCGGTAACAAGCTCGAGAGGGAGGTGCTTACCCTGGTCCACCGAGTACCGTGAGATCGGTGAGTTCCCCCTCCCCTCTCTCCTGCACTCGCACCGGGCGCCGCTCTGTCCCTTGCGCGGTGACCTGGCCCCGAGCCGCACACGGGTTTCACAATAACTAGGCCAGACGGAGGGCCGCTGTAAACTGGAGCACCGGGGAAAGCAGTGCCAAATATAGCGACTCGTCTCACTTCAATTAGCTGATGAATGATACGCCACGCTTGTGCCTGCTTTGCAAGTGGAAACCGGGTTTCCTTTGCAGCACAGCTAACTTTTTCCTTTCCTCTGCTTTACAGATAGCCCGAGTTAGATAAATTTGTGAATTCTCTCGTCATTGTACACTTCACATCGGAGGCTCTCCGCGACCACCGGTCACTCCAGCGAGGCAGCAGCGAGGCAGCAGTGAGGCAGCGGTGAGACAGCAGTGAGACATCTGTGAGACAGCGAGCCGCCTGAGTCACCCCAGCACCACCATGGGCCACAGCAACGGACCCAAGTTCGCCGCCCCGGCCGCCGCCAACGGCGGTCTGATGGCTTCCATGCCCGTCAAGTGAGTACTGACCTGTGTCGAATCCGGCCATCTGGGAACAGGCTGCCAGGCAGAGATAGCCGGCTATATATAGGACATCCTCCATCATCGTACAGAACGAGCGAGAGCCTCCCGTTTTAGTTCATAGATAGGTGAAAGTTGCAATAGCTTTGATTGGTTTGGATGAAAAATGAATTGGATAATTGCTTTAAACGGACATAAACGGACATCTGTGGGGGATTCGTTGAAGCATCCGCTTTCGCCTGTGAGAGTAATTAACGACATGTCTCTTTGCTCGTTCACAGGAAGCCTGCTCCGGCTCCGGCGATCAAAAGCCAGCAGAAGGATTCGAAGGGCAAAGACAACGGCTCCTGGGGGCCGGTGTTCAAGAATAAGGACAACTTCAGGAACATGCACATGTACTGAGCGCACAGAGAAGCTTTAGAAAGCCGATCGGCGACGCTGGGTTCTTGCAATGCTTACATCTGAGCGTTCTTAGAGCGCTAAGATGAGCCGGTGGCCCTCCATCGCCGCCGTGAACGACTGGCGAAGCTCATCTGGCAAAGCTCAACTAGACGAGCTTGAATGGCAAGACTAGTCCGGTGTTAGGGCGACTGCGCGGTCGAGGAGACTCACTGTAACGTCAAGCTATCACCACGGAAGGCAAAAAAAATCGCCCACTTCCCAACACCGAGTCACGGAAGCCGTAACGAAAAGTGACGAACCGTGACGGACGGCGACGATCGGTGACAAACTGTGATGGACAGCCGTAGTTCGGGAGCGGTCAGCTGTGAACCCACCTCGGCAGAACGCCGCCGCACCTCTCGCAGATGACTGCAACAATCACGCAGTGTCGGTCACATATGAACCGGGCTCTAGCATGTCCGCCTTGTATCAAGGTGATTCAAATGTAATCGATTATGCTACGGTTTATGGTACAAATATGAATATATTATATATTATCGACGCATTGTGTGATGAGCTGGGATTTTGGTCACCCGGAATACAGAGGTCCTCGGCGTTCAGAGCATTCCCTGAAAAGCAGCCAGCAAATGAAACTCTGTAAAAGCCACTGAACTCTATAATGTGGAATGCGCATCGGCCGCCAAATGGTGTCCAACGGTGCCGCCATGTTGCGCAGACCAGAAAGCGGCCGCCGCCTGTGCTGGGGAATAGGGAATTCGGGACCTCGATTTACGTTTGCGGTCGCTGCATCCGCTACGCTCAAGCTATGTGGACACGGAACCCGGCATCTTACGCAGAATTGAGTGGAGAACAAGATGAAATCCTAAAAAAAAATCATCAGCTATAAGGAACTAATACGTTAAACCCTTATAAGTCAATGGGGAAATATGAAAATTGTTATTTTGGCGCCGAGAATGATCTGAAACTATCTCAAGCATATAAAATCATGATTTCATGCACTCTTTGCAAGGTCCTATGCTTCATATTTGCATTGTTGCCCTTGCGTGACGTCATTCGTGACGTCACAAGGGTCACCATTTTTCTTCAATAACTCCCGATCAAATTGAGCTAGCGAGTCGGGAAAGCCACCAATGGACTCAGGAAGACCTGCCGAATCGAATGATATGCGACATGACCTCTTTCGACCAGCTTCGTGACCTGGGGGTGCTGACCTGACCTTGACCTGAGGTCAATACCCTAAGTTGACCTGACCCGAACAAAAAGTATATCACTCGATGCGCCTGAGCTAGCTGAACACGATGATATCAAAATCGCGGCTCTACGGCCATTTTTGGCGAAGTTATTTACCAAAAACCGAACCCGTGCCTTAGATCACTTGACCTGACCTCAGAGGTCACCGGTTGACCTGAGACCCTTACAGCGGGTTCCTACCAGTCACTCTGCATTATACTTTGCCGCATACGACCACTTTACCGCTTAATTCTAGTTTAACCCGCGAGTTGCTGGGGGGGGGCGTTAAACGCCCCCACTTTTTTCGCCGGGTCATAGCATAAAAACGGCGCGCCGCAGGCGCGCCAAATTTCGGGTACCTGAAGGGAATTGATTGAAGTGTATTGTGACAAAGTTTCAAAAAAATCGGTCGGAAAATTTTTGAGATATCGAGGTTTTAGTGACGTCATGATTTCTGAGTTTTCGACCAAAAACGGCATATGTTCAAAAAATCATATAAAATCACAGAATAGACATACAGACATGGCGTAAACGCCATTAGACTGCCAATACCACGAACAATCAAATGGCTATCTTCGATTATTGATTATCGTTCCGAATTTTCTAAAATCTTGAACTGAATCTTGGCAATTTCTCGTGACTACTTCACGACCATGATAAATGCATTTCTTAAATTTAACTTTTTTAGCCAAACACGTACACATATGATAAAATGAATGTGACCATCGTGTTCTACGCTCTAAATTACCCATAAAACATGTGTCACAGGCTGCGAATATCAGTTTTGATTTTCGGGGATATGTGCCTACCCGGTTGACCTGACCTTGACCTTGACCTATGCATGACTGACCCCTACATGGAGCTGACACTCTTGTAGGCCTTATTTGATGGATTGCGCACCGTCTTGGCAGATTTTATGACGAGAGGCGCCCATTGCGAAGTCCTGAAGTCCATGCTACTGAAAGCCCGATTTCAGGTGTTTGACCTGACCTTGACCCGACCTGTGACCTCAAAATTCAACTTTAAAGTACTCATCTGAAGCGTCTCGTCGCGATCTTTCGTTTGCCGCCTCGTGCGTTTCGCTGCGCCTATTGGTTCTCGAGTTATCGGCTGGGGGCGTTTAACGCCCCCCCCCAGCAAACGGTGGGTGGCGATATACCCCAGCAACTCCCGGGTTAATTAGCGGTGCATTAGCGAGGTGGGTTCAACCAACCCCCTCGGCCGGGGCAAATGTAGGTCAGGCGAGTGAATTTGAGGAATTCTGAAGATACGATCGTGTTCCCCACTCAATTCTGCGTAAGATGCCGGGTTCCGTATCTACGTAACTTGAACGTAACGGATACGGCGGCCGCAAACGTAAATCGAGGTCCCGAATTCCCTATTCCTCAACACAGGCGGCAGCCGGTTTCTGGTCTGCGCAATATGGCCGCCACCGTTAGACACTACGGCCAATAGGGTTGAAGCGGCATTGCTCCCCTGTGGTAAAAGCCCAGTAAATGGTTTCGGCAGAGAACGTGAAACAGTAATCCGCACCGTCCTGCTGAAGAAGCTAATAAATTGCTCATTAGTCCACATCCTTTCGGGAGGCACCTCGCTGAGGAGTCACATTCAGGGTTTTAGGCAACAGTAATCTGAAACTCGCCCCAAAATTGACTTCGACAGCGCCGTTAAGACTGAGAGGCAAACGACATTACGCGAGGCGATAACCGAATAATGACGCTTATACAGTGCCACAAATAACGCACACATGTGACAGTCGAAATTAGCATGTGTAACAACTAACAACAGATACGCTGAGCGACCCTTCGTCACCGTACTGCGCGATTACGATAAAACGAATGCGACTGGAGGCATGTGTAACAACGGATACGCTGAGCGACCCTTCGTCACCGCACTGCGCGATTACGAGAAAACGAATGCGACTGGAGGCCTGAAAGGGGTCGCAAAAATCACACTTCATTGACTGATGCTCCCAATGGTCTATGCGCCACTGGATTACCAATAGTTGTCTTCGGACAACTTAAGACGATGTGGGTATTCACCCTCGATCCCCATATCCGCCAGCGAACAACACATCGGTGGCGTTCCATGACCGTTCAGCGAACGAAAGATAAGCCACCTGGACAGCCAGTAACTGGCAACTGCTGCTGTCACCGCGCCGGCCTCCTGAGCGTCTCCACACCCATGGAAAACACACGAGTTACATGGAGGCGCGGATATTAACACGCACCGAGAAACCCACATATATGGAGTTACATTACGACGAGGTGACCCATGACCGTTACATGAGAGGCAGGGTAGTAATACAGGGCATGCCAAGGGGATCCCCGGATACACTGTAAAATAGTGACCTCCCATCAGACCCTTCAAACTACCTACAGGGTGGAAAGTAATTACGCGAACATACTTTTTCGTCTTCTAGTAATGAAAAAAACGGCGGTGACATAAACAATATATGTTTTACTTTATCCTTATCTAGTTGCGATGCATTGACATAGGCGTTCCGGCATGATTTACATCAGCATGTGAAGATCTGTTGGCCAAAGCTCAGCCCACACCTTATGGAGCTGTCCAGTGAGGTAATCGGTATTGGTGGCTCCTTGCAGCTTTTAGACGGTCTCCTGAGGAGTCATCTGGAGATTTTTAATCGAATTGAGGCCCAGGCGTTTCCCAGATCAGCTTTTGTATGTCCTGAAGAAAAACAGGTCCTCACAGCACCAGTATTGCGTTTTGTTGGCCGTGAAAGTAAGGATTTCACCAATCACGAAGAGCAGTTTCTTTGCGTCAGGCACAAAAGTGCGCTCAGTCATTTTGCCCCTTTCGTTGCACGGTGGATTAGACAGAGACACTCGTCTTGGAGGATGTTCCACCGGTTGTTTACTTTATTTTTAGTGACCTTTTTTAGCGCTACACGCAATTCGGACACCACCCGGGGGCTCGTGACCCACTGATGTGTTCCTTTGCCGGATGTTTGAAGGTTGGGACGGACGGGACATAGGACGCAACAGCAGCCCTCAGAGCAGTTGTTCTGCAGGTTTGACGGATGAAACAGTTTCACAGATGTCTCACCCAACCACAAATCCAGCTGCCTGTCCTCCTCTGTCCATCTTTGATTGTCTTTGAAAAGCTTCAATTAACAATTCTGCTGTTAATTCGTGAATTTTGGTCATCCCGAGGGTTTGTACGACTTAATTTTCGAATTTTTTGCGTATTAATGTGCGAATCGTGATATCCTAGATCGGGTACCCGGCCAGAGTAAGCTATTTTGCCAGTTTTCGGGTCGACTGGCGTCGTTTTGTCGCCGACATGGTGACCACCCGCCCGGCGACAGAATTCGCCGAGGGGTTGCTGCCGCGGACGGCTTTGCTTTTTAAGTCCTCTCAAGTGTTATTATGTTAAAAAAAACGTATAATTGTGCAATGCTGGTGCTGAGACTTCTACGAATCCCTTCTCCGCCAGTCCAGCGAAAATAATCACAAACGCTTTCCCTGGCAGCTCCAAATTGAGCTCTTGGCCCATTTCGGTCTTGTGCAGCGTAAGGTGTCTGCACCATTTTAAGTCGAGAGGTGTTTAAGACCTTCCAGGTCATTGTTCAAAGTTAGGTCACTTTTGGTAGATGAGGCGACAGCAAACACGACCAATTATGTTCCATGACAGCCCGTACTCATAAAAATGCTCCACTGATGGTCAAAATTGTAAGAAAATACATGTTCGCGTAATTACTTTCCACCCTGTACAGCTAACCCATCAGCGACCGCTCCCATGATAAACCTTCATAGACATGTCCATTATGCAACCTCATTGGCATGTCAATTTTACTACTACACCCGGCCATATATCATCAGCACGTATCCACCGCGCTGTTTCCAGCACACCACGCCGTGACCTGTCCAGTGCACACCGCCCTGCTTCACGTCAGCGCTCGCCCCGCTCCGTCCGGCCGGCACGTGTTGATCAGAAGCGACAAAAACTCGCGCCGCGCGCCTCTGACGTCTGTGAATGTCGTGTCCGGGACGCGAGGAGGCTCCGTCTGCTGGTCGGCGCGTGGCGCGGGGGTGGCACGGAGGTGGGATGGGCGGTGCTGGGTCGGTACAGGTCAGCGGAGCGATAGGAGTGCGTGGTGTGTGGAACAGACTGTCGTGCTAAATGGGGTCATTGCAGCGAGAAAGGAGGGAGGATGTCAATGATGCGAAACATCAGTTGAGGTAACTGGCATTCCAAAGAGGGGGGCTGGCATTTCAAAAACAGCGTTCTCGCTAGCACTAAAACCAACATGCGTAAATACAAAATAGGATATAATTACGTTTATTTTTCGATTATTGTCGACTCTTTATGTGTACTTCAAAATCACACCACCCGTTTGCATAATGGAATGGCACAAAATGAACCCATTTATCCATCAATGCAACCACACATTAATGACTTCGCTGATCTACTTTTGATTGATACATTTCCTCCAACTCGTAATCCCAGAATACCTTCACCATTACTGCGCATTTCTGAGGCATCCACTCTCATCACAGGCAAATGGGACTAAAAATAGCACGACGTACATCAGGGGGCACACTTGACGTAATTCATCGCTGCGATAAATGTAATCTCAATCTCTCCACGTATTTATATGAGTGCACATCATCACACCGTCACACGCTCTAGGAATCACCGCGGAGGCCATTTCCCTAAGTCCATTCCTCAACACACAGCAGATTTCGGCCGGGTGGAGGGCGACGAGACGCGACGTGACAAGAGCAATCACGCCGTCTCTCAATAGAAAACACAAACATACCACCACGTAGGTACCACAGTCCACGTGGGCCGAGCATTTCCCCAACGGCGCTGGCCCCGGGGAAATTCACAAGGCTCTCATACGCATCCGCCTTTCTTACGCCGTAATACAGCGGTGGTGAGCTTAGTTAACGCTCGATATGACCCCACCGTCGGTACCCTGGGGTGTATTACAGTAGAGCTAGCAACAACAGGCACTGTCGAACCAATCACGCATATACGACCGCAGACTCAGGCAGACGTACTCAGGATCAGGCTGATTCGTACAGCAGTGATTGGGTGTGGGTAGAGCACCACGCGGGGCTCCAAGGGAACCTTCATCGATCGAATATAAAAAGGACGACATGGCACAAGGCATGCAGCCGCTTGTAAATGACGTTTGGTCCCGCAAAGCTTCACAACTGTGGCCTCCCGAGAAAACGAAGGCGATTGACATTTAGCATCAAGTAACTCACAGCACATGTTGGGTGGGATGATCGTAATGATAGCAATATAAATATACTGTAAGGAGCACCCAGTTACAAATAATGTAATTTCGCGTGCCATATGCATCTAATAATATTCCCGATCGCCAATTGCAGCCTACAATTGTATCTAGGAAATGATCGAGAGCATTTACAAGAACACTGTAATTGTATAAATTATTCTTATATACTCTAACTATCCACGGAATGCCATAATTGCCGTTACAGGAAAGCTATAATGACGTCAAAAATAGTCCAACCAGCCGCGGCGGCTCGGCCGCCGGCTCAGTCGGCTCAGAAGGCTGACTGGTGATCTGAACGAACCGCGGACGGAACCGAGGAGGTCGGGTCGGCGACCGGGCAGAGGAGAGAGGAGAGAGGGGGAGAGAGTAGGGACAGGAGACATGGCAACAAAGGACAGATAAGGGACGGGACCGCAACCAGCTGGCGACAGTTCCGGAGAAGTCCCAGCCTGGACGTCTGGAGGACAGGAGCCACACAGCAGGCCTGCTTAAAATAGCCCTCCGACAATAAACTAAAACACACATAACATCAGGCGATTATGAAGACGACGCAGTGCCTCTACACAAAACCAAGCACCGTCCCTGGAGAGGATCTAGTGACACAATGACGCCCCTTGAACGGGACAAGCGGAGTGCGACGTCCCTTACAGACATCCACCTTCGCGACGATGTCTTCAGAACAGCTATCCAGCGGTGTATCCCTGTAAGTAGCCCCACAGCAGGTATCTAGCGGAGCAGCGACGTCCCTAGCGAAGATCTAGCTGTGTAGCTGCGGCTCTAGCGAAGATCTAGCTGTGTAACAGCGTCTCTAGAGCAGGTCGAGCGGCGTGGCGGCGGTTCTAGAACAGATCTAGCTGTGTAGCTGCGGCTCTAGCGAAGATCTACCGGGGAAGGTGCGTCTCTAGTAGATATCTAGCTGTGTAGCAGCGTGTCTATAGCAGATCGAGCGGCGTGGCGGCGGCTCCAGACACCTCCCAGACGGTTTTGGCGATCTGCTGCGACTGCTGGAGCACGCGGTCCGACTGGACGGGTCCGCGGTGAACCAGGAACAGCTGGTAGCAGCGCACCTCCTCGGGCGCCGCCTCCGGGAAACAGACGGCCACCAGCGCGCTGCACGGGCACAGAGACACTGAGTACAGACACACAGGCGGCCACCAGTGCGCTGCAGGCGCACACACGGAGACACACATATAGAACACGGGACGGTCGAGACAGGTGGATGGCACTGTGCTCGACATAGTCACACCCAACCAAAATCCAATTTTAGAACAATGGTGCTCGAGCTGCTATGCTGCAATGATTACATATAACTTCTTTTCATATTTCAACTGAATTATAGTATCACCTCAAAGAAGTCCTGATCAACAATGCTATAAAATGTAACTGAAAACTTCTCCAGCGCCCGCCGTATGCCTTCATCCCACAGGACGATCTGACTTTTGGCCGACACATGTTGCGGCACCATCTCATACCCCAGCTCTTTAAGTGCTGGCTCGAGCACGACATAACTGCCGTCTGACGAGCTATCTCCACAACCGATGGCTGTCGGGCATCAAGAGGGACGCGAGGCGGCCCGCCAATCGGTATAGTTTGAGAGGAGGTGACGTGAGGAGGAACAATAACTTTCCAGTTGGAACTTTGATGCCTGTGTTTTAAGTCATCAGTTCAGCATCAGTTCGGTATGAGGCCTGTCTGGAACAACTGGAGAAAGTTGGAAAGTCGATTCCATAATCAGCTATGTTAAGGCGGTTCCAGACGTAAGCGCATGTGGTGCCGTCCTTCCTTAGCAACTGGAATTGCGTTGTTGAATGTCAACCATTCCGAATTAAGGTTTAACAAATCGACTCCTGAGCTCGAAACCACTTCTTACCAGGCACCCTAACCCAGCTGGTTGGATCACTTGGATGAGCGAGACCGGGTAACTCGAGGCCCCACTCCATGTCGGAAAAAAATTTAGACGGGACAGTGGAAATAAAGAGCGCTAGTATCTAGCTACTAGGGCAAGCAAAGGATTGGACTACAGAGCCCTACTTAAGTTGGCGGTCGGTTCCGCGCGTACCGCCTTACCTGAAGTAGTCTCGCGCCAGGATGCCCGGCTGCCAGTCAGCGTACAGCGCTTTCAGCCGGCGCGGACTCTCCCGGGCCTTCTGAGGGTTACCCTGTGGGGAGGAGTCACAGGATATATTGAGCGCTGGGTGGTACAGTCGGTTAGCAGCAGCTACTGAGGTGGCCCGCCATCAACGGAAACTCACAATAGGGGAAACAATATCCGATTTTACGTTATGAAATACAAGCACGGGCGACCACATGCAGCATAGTCATACTACCGCTGATCATACCAGCATGAACCATCGTGAAGGTAAGCAAGTTGATATCAGACATGAGAGAATCCGTTGACGCCCACGAAAACACAGCAACATTCTGACCGACTGACAAAACAGCAATTACAGACATGCAAAGATTTAGAGGGTCACACGCACCATGGCATCCTCGAACCAGAGAAAGTGTCCGTAGCTGTAGCGCTGGTCGCGCCATATGATGCTCATGTGGCCCTCCCGCAGGTACTGGTACGCCAGGTCAATCATTTTCCGTACCTGTCAACAACACATGGTAGGACAGACGGTGACAGGATGGCCCCGAAAGGACAGACAGTCGACATTGGGCAGACAGTGGTCCACGTCCGTTCAGAGTTCAGACAATGGTAATGAGAGGCTGCAAATAGCCGGTTCGGTTACCGTTCGGTTACCGTTTCCAGCACACACGCGCATGTTAATAGCTCTACTGAAGAACGGACCAAGGTGTGAAGTGACACCGAGCGACGTTGCCGATACTGAGAAGGAAAGTATGCGTAGTTTAGCCATCAAGTCAGGTCAGAAGAGGTATATATGCAGCCTGTCAGCGCCGGTAAGTTTTTAAATAACTTCTGCAACTAATTACCTTGTGACCTTGAGCAGATGCAATAAGAAGAGAAAAAGAAAATAGGCAAATGGCAGCCCGGCAAGTGTTATGTAAGTGCTACAGGAAGACACAGGTAAAAATAGTGAGGGTACTGAACTACTCTAAATGGCGAGACAAACGTCTTTACGGTCAGAAAACCAAACAGCAGAGCATCAGCTTCAATATGCCACGATACAAAAATAAGTCCATTCCAAACTCAAGCAAGACTTAACATAACATTTACGCGGAACTCGAGGCACAAGAGAGAAAAAAAACTCATCGACGACACTACCGATTCGGCTCCCGTCCGTTCTGCACCTTTCCCCGGGCTCTCCCGCCACGTACCGTGTCGGTGAGGTCGTGTCGGCCGTCGGGGGGCCGGGTGGAGGGCGCCGTCATCAGGTGTACGCTGCGGTCCACGTAGATAAAGTGGACGAGGTCGGGAAAATTGTCCAGGTAGCGGCTGATGTTGAGGTGGGAGCGTGTCTCCACCGTGGCGTTACTGACGGCGCGCGCCAGCAGGAAACTCCTGCGGGGGACAGACACCGGGCGGCGCGGCGGTCACAAGGGGTGTGGCAGGAAGGTGGGGACACTCAGAAACGATTATGACCTATATCGGTACTGATCCCAAGGATAAGTATTATGTACCTACGATACAACACATCACATATACATGTACAACACGTCACACATAAAGCGAAAAGTCAAATCAAGGACAATCGTTTTTGGGGTGTTATCAACATCCTCATCCCCTCCGTGCCACCACCCGTCTCTCACCGATAGTCACTGAGCTCGCGCTGCACGGTCTCGGCTCGCTGCAGCAGCTGGCCGGCCGGCAGGGTGACCCGCTCCGGCAGCACGTGACACACGGCCTCGAAGGCGGCCTCCAGTGTACGGGAGAGCGTGGCCAGGCCCTGGTCGACGGGCGGCGGCACGGGCCGGCCGCTGCACAGCGCCGCGTCCACCCGGAGACGGCGCAGCTGGTCCCACTGGCTCTGCAGTCGGGAGAGCAGAGAGCGGACCTGGGGAGAGGGGACATGAAGTGACCTTGTGTAGCAAAACATTTCATCGATCTCTAGGGGAAGCAAACTTGTGAAATAATGATGCAAGGAAACACTGTAGATATGCAACTTTCCTGCTGGACTTTGATAATTCAAATGTTTTCGTCATTCTCCACAAAGATCAAATACGATAGTACAAGACTTGATGAAATATGGATTCTAAGAAATAGTCTTATACAATGGCCATTCACACCCACATCAGTTGAATGTTAATGAAGAAAATGCCTTCGTAAACTGCCCAAAATGTAGGTACACATGTTCCATTTACGGTAGCAAACGTCAGCAAATGGAGCTTCGTCAGACTAAACAGTACAGACTAAAACAGACTAAAGAGACTAAAGAGACAGACTAAACAGACTAAACAGTACAGACTAAACAGTACAGACAGTACAGCTGATCTCACGGTAACTTTTGACAGTTGAGTCCGCCCACAAGATAAAATACATAAAATGTATCCTTCGCCTCGTACGGTGATGCTAATAGAAGTCTCAGAACGAGGCTAAATTCGAATTGATATATCTTCGAGTTCACAGGGGTCGTGATAAATTGAATGTTTGCGATGGTGCCACACCGCGTCGGCGCGGCGCCCGCATACATACGTCCAGGGATGGACGATACGCGAAACAAATGGCCGGATAGGTCGGGAAAACATCCGGGACCGGGCTCCCCGCGGTGCTATTACCCGGCACATTGGCCACGGCCGCCCACCCGGGCCAGAGGAGGCTGCGGTCCCGCCCGGCAGACACGGCACACGCAGATAATTTCTGTAGGCGGGCGGCTCCGACCAAAACTACCGCCGGGACGCAGAATTAGAGCATTTGCATTTGTAAGGCGACACGGAATAAACATTCACACTTGACCAGGCAAACAGAGGGATTGGATGACATTCGACGCCTTCCGGAAGCTCATCTGCATCCGATCTGAAGAGTCGCCGCGCGGAGCTGTCGCCAGGCGCGAGTAAAGGTCCTCACATCGATACTAACGCACAGACCCAACTGTCATCCGTCATCTTTAGGCGAAAATCAAACTTCAAATATTCAGACGACTGTTAACCTCTGTCCTGATTATTCTGTGTAAAGTATACGCAAACATAGGATAAAAATGGTAGCGACATTGGCACAGACAGTCGAGACAAGACAAGACACAGACGAGTTTATTTTACCAAGACCCTCTCCTATGCCAAATTTAACTCCCAGAGCCGGCGCCAAGGACACGAAGAGGCGTGCGATTCCTGGACCCGCGTGTAAATGACCTCTGGAGACGATCTGTACGGTATCCTATGGTCAACCTTTGCTCTGTCACACTGTCAGTCTCTCCTATGGCCCGGCAGCGACAGGGAGGGTACCACATCACATTCACCAGATATTCTTCCAACGCTTCTGCTCATCAGGCTTTTATCAAGGTCATTTATGACATCTAACAACTGAGCAGTATCCATTTACGTTAGATAACAAGAAATTGTCGTAGCCTTTGTTGTACCTGCCATACACCACCTTACCTAGAAGATAGCGCAGCTTCGTTGATCAAAGACGCGTGTGTACAATACACACCATCCCGCAACTGGAAAGGGAGTCTCCCAACCCGCACCCTGACCCTCCCTGTGCCACCCAACCCCCTCTGCGACCTCAGTGACCTCCCCAGCGTCCGACCCACCTCAGGCGAGTGCCTGATCTGTTTGGCACACGAGAAGAGCGCCATCAGCCCGTGTTTGAGGTGGGCGTACACCTGGTCCCGCTGGAACGGCGTCACCGCCTGCTGGTAACGCGCCAGGCTCTCGATGGCCTCACACAGGCCGCCAGATACGTCCGTCATGCACAGCTGTTGACGGAGAGGGGGTAGGGGGGGGGGGTCAGTGGGGGGGGGACAGACGTCTGTGAGAAGAAAGGGAGAGACAGGCAGCGGGCAGCAAAAAACGCCGCGGGGGAGGGAGGTGATTGGCGGGTCGCGGCAGTAAAAAAACGAGGGATTGCTTGGTTATGTGGATTTCGTGGAAGTGGGTGATAAAATAACCACCGGAGAGGCTTATATTGAATGCAGCAATGTGGTGAGGATAATGGAAAGCATGCAATTCGACTAACCCTGCCACAATAAGAACAATCAGACGAGTATATCCTTTCCCAGCAGCCGGGGGGTGTTTGCACAAACATATCTCGGAACGGAGATGCGTTATGGCATTCCAGTCTCAGATGGGATAAACAAACCGAACATCTTCTTTCGCTAAGGGAAAACTATTCTATAGTTACATTGGCAGCTGGGTGTTCTAAAAACATTATCAGGACACCATTCGGCGCTAACTATACCGGAATGGTTCAATGCCATCTATAAACCACGGCACGCAGCTCGGCTCGATAGTTTGACACTGATAAGATTCGCCAGGCACCACAAAGTTACAGAGAGACGTCTTTTTATCAGCTCAACATGAGCCCTACTGAGAACAACTACCTACAGGGTCTTTCATAATGAATGTTATTTTTAAAAGACGAAGTTCGTGGAATTCGTAAAGTAGGGAATGTAGATTCCCTACTATCCCGCCGCATCCTCTCCTTGACGATCAAGAAATATCATCCTCTTATCACACTATTTCAATCAACTTCTTTCCCCGCTTCTTTCTCCCACCAGCACCTCCCGTTCCACTCCACCCACCTTCTTCCCGTCCCTCCCATCTCTCCCCACCTCTTTCCAACTCACATCACTGACGATAACCAGTGCCGTGCCCGACCAGATGTGGACCACGTACACCAGGTACGGTGACAGGGGTGACCGGCTGGCAGACAGGAAACACAGCTCCTCGTGCACCTGGGAGTCGGCCCGTCCTCCGCCCCCTCCGTCCGGGTCGGAGGCGGGCCCGCCGCCACTGCTGACCTCAGGGTCACCGCTCGAGTCTGCGGGGTCGGAAAAGAGGAGGGTCAGACGGGTATGGTAAGAAGTAGTGTTCTGGGTAGCAGGTACTGTGATACGACCCTGTGGTACACGGCACGGCCTTGTGATACGGTACTGCTGCATGGTCCTGTTGTACATAATGCGGTATCGCCAGAAAAGCAAGTGGACGCTTTGTTATAAAGGCACGGCCTTGTCGTACGTACGGTACCTGCTGAATGGTTCTGAATTCAGCGCAATTACTGCAAATCTTTTATAATCACGGTCGAGCTCAGATATGGTTGGCGCAGTCAAGTCGCTGCAGTTAGAAGGGCTATAATAAGATTCCGGTAAATAGCTACATATCACACCGCAGCGTGAGCGAGCGAGCTACGTAAACGGACCCGCCATTTATTTACATTTGCTCCGCGTTCACTGACCGGCAGTGACTGACTAATTCCCGCAGAGACTGACAATATCCTGTCCGGGAACGGAAAACGAGCCGCATTGTCACGTTACGTAATCAGCGGCGGTACGGTGCTGGTATGTAGAACGGCGTAGAGACAGAATCCGGCACACTGACCGCTCCAGTGACCGGGTCATTGGCCTAATTCCAGCGATGTTCATTGACATTGATCGCCCTAGTGGACTGACCTTTGGCCCCTGGCCTACTAACGTGGTCCGGACGTATCTCTGATAATTGACCCTGGGAGTTTTGACCTGACCTCTAACCTCTGCCCACTGACCTCTCGCTGACCTGTGACCTCCCACTGACCCTGTGACTCTCAACTGACCTGAGACTCTCCCCACTGACCTCCACTGAAACCCACTGACCCTGTGGCCTCCCACTGAGCTCCACAGCTGACCTGTGGCCTCCCCCACCGACCTCCCCTGACCCCCACTGACCTGTGCCGGCGGCTCCTCCTCGCGGTGACACGGCGTGGACCAGTACCAGCAGACTGAGTACTGCCGCCGGGGAGAGTTCGGCCACGTGACGACCTGAGTACAGGCTCACCAGGGTACCCTCCACGGTGAGGAAGGCGTGGGAGCGCGAGCCGGACGGCAGACTGGCCACCACACGCTGAATGGAACGGAGGGGAGGAAGTCAGACACAGACAGGGCGGCGCAGGGCATGGAGAAACACTGGTGGGCCTGTATCGTAAGTAGTGGTCTAAAGTTTGGGGCCCAAAGGTTTGACGACGGGATCGTTGTTAATCCTCATGGTTTGGCAGCTAATTCTGGTTCAAGCATGGCGAAATGAAGTTGGCACAACAAGGGCGGTATGCAAATAAGCGACTAAAACGTGTAGCTATGTGAGATAAGCAGTCATTGCACAATGGCAGATTGGTCCGATTTTTGCCAGGCTACGATGTTGCCACTGGTTGTTTCTATGTGATAGATTTTGTTTGACACGTATTTAGTCAGAGCTGAGTCTGTGCCGAGTTGATTGTCATCGCTAAACTAGATCTATCCGGAATCTCCATCTGCATTTGACATCTCAGCACTCAGCACAGGCGTGTCATAATACACCCTATCTCCGCCGTGCAAAAGAGCGCCATTTTTTATTTTAAATTCGCACGACATCGTGACCTGAACTGTCTCATCAGAGGTTCATCCTGACAACTAATTGAGCCGCACTAAATCCAGAAGATGACCTAAAATCCGCAGACCTTACTCAGACCCATCTGGTCAAGTCAGAACAACCCCTCTGACCATCCCCTAACTCCTCTAACCTCTTTCTAGCCCATCATCTAACCTGTAGCACCGAGACCATCTTGTTCTGGACCTGGTCGCCGATGATGAGTCTCTCCACCGCCTCCACGTGGTAGGCCTGGTTGGAGCGCTGCAGCTGACAGTATGACATCAGCATGGCGCTCAGCATCTGTGACAGTGAGCCGTCTCCCGACTTTAGCCTGTCGGCGGGCGGGCGGGGGGCGTTAGTGACAGGTCAGACGGAGACGCAGCGCCGGCTGACAACGGCCAGACGTCACACAGACAGAGTCGCTATATGCGTCAGACACACACAGACACACACATACAGTGATACGGACGGAAAACGGAAACTCATCCAGAGGGTAGAGACAGACACATAGAGACAGACGATTAGATGGGGCGGGGGAGGGGTAGACGGTGGGCCGAGCCTCACTGACAATCCCGGATACGGAGCTGGGGAAGTGGGGGGTGGGGGTGGCGGGGGGGGGGGGGGTGACTAGCATAGTCAGTCTCCAAGGGGGGGGGGGTCGTGACGTGGGCGGACTAATGCTAATCGCGGGTGAATGAATATAATCCGATTAGGGCAGACGCAGATCCGACGATGCGAGCGCCGTCTCCTGGTATTCGGGCGAGAAGACCGGAACATCGACTGTCTGTCGAGAGGCGGAGAAAGAAACGCTGGCCATGCCTGATTTATAACGTTTGTTTAATGATTTTAATTATTTGTAGCATTTACCCAGACGCTCCTGAACTAGTCTTACCTAACCCAGCTGATGTGAAGAAAGGAGACCATCTACGCCAACAATGAATGCATTAAAGAATCAGGAGTGACTGATGATTGAATGGTACAAACAAGTCACCGTATGATTGCGAGATAGGCACAACTGTGTGTCCTACGGGGCCGTGCAGCGATAGCCACACGACTAGTCTCTCCCGCCGGCCGCAGGAGCTGAAAGAACCACCGGAAGCCACGGAGAGCGGAGGGGAGGGGAGGACCTCCACTCAGGAGAGACCGACTGCCATCCAGAAATAGCACCGGCCCCAGGTGGCACATACAGGCACCGGCTCCTTGAGGATGATTATCACCTAATGCGATAATGCTGAGTGTACCGCGAGTGGTCTTGGGGCCAGAGCGAGTTCGATTATAAAACCGTAATAGATGTTGGGGGCGATTTCCGCCGCCGGTTATTGACTGGCAGTGTTGACACAAGTACCGAAGAGTACACTTAGAATCGGTGCAAAGCTGTAATCTCGTCCTCACCTAAGAGAGATACGCAGTGTAAAATATACCGCTGTCTGAACTCGGACACCATGGAAATGCGACACTTCTCAATTGACTTGCCTGTATTTCTGTGCATCGAAAGCTCACACTTCTCAGTAACTGTTGCTAATAACCACGTTCCGATAAATTCAGGAGTGGCGGAAAAGGATAAGCTTCATCCAATTTCTAAGCAAAAACACCCGCGGTCACCGGCAGCATGTACCAATTAAATGAACATTAATCTCTCGTTTCCTTACAGAAAAAACGACAAAACACCTCTCCAGCGAGACAAAAAGTGCCCTCATCATATTTTGGTCACCGAAGTATGCAATACTCGGGTTTCCAAATTGTTCCGGCACATTGATTCAGTTCTCTAAGAGCCATTTTGCTCCTCAACTTCTAAACATGACCACTGATAAGCGATCAAGTTTCGTGATACGAAGCTAATGATGGGTATCAATTGGAGCCCATGAGGGCACGTTGCTGATAATTTTTTTTTTATACTTAATGAAGGAGCTGTCGAGCCTAGGAGAGGTCAGGCGAACTCAGTTGCATTATGAAAGAGCAACTAATAACCCCAACACTTCTTATGGGCCCAGTAATTAATCAAATTTTAAGAGTTCTGTTATTATAAGGGCAATATGCATTCATTTGCAACTAGTCATGCCACTCGACACTTACAACTAAGCCTTCTCATCATAAAAAACTCATCTGACTTGACATTCATCTTAATTCTTAATTGTAAAGCTAAGAAATACCAATGCGCGTCAAATTAATGCAAACATAGCTGCTCCTCAGTAATCCCCAGCCTTGCATATTCTCAAAGACCATTGGCAATACAAAATCCAGATACAGGCCCTCACCCATCATTCAATGCATCGTTTCGACCCTCCCCGACCGCTGTGGTGCAGCTGCCCCACCGCCACCTACCGGCCTGTTCCGACACTAACCGGTCACGTGACCCCACCTCGGACAGATCCGACAGTCTCCTCACCTGCTGAGCACGGGGCCACAGAGCAGCTTGGCCAGGCTGACGGCGGCAGAGACGTACTTTCGGGGCGAGAGGGTCGAGTGACGAGACAGGCACAGGCACTGGTATGTCAGGTACTGAAACGGGACGGCAATGGTACGTCAGGTACTGAAACAAAGTGAAACGTCAGCTGCTGAAACAGGATGGCACTGGTATGTCAAGTGCTGTAGGAGGACGGCAGTGGCACGTCAGATACTGAAAGGTACGGTAGAAAGGTACGTAGATGAAACGTCAGTACATCATATAGCATGCTTCCATCCCTTCGCCCCTCCTCCCAGAATGAGTCAGGTCAGGTCAGGTCAGGTCAGACCAGCACCTCGCTCACCTCATGGAACACCATAACGAGTCCGTCCCCACACTCGACCTCCGAGTACGGGCCGGGTCGGGTCGGATCAGGTCAGGTCAGGTCAGGTCAAGTCAGGTCAGGTCAGGCCGGTTGGACATTTGCCTTACCTCGTGGAAGACCATGACGAGTCCGTCCTCGCACTCGACCTCCGAGTAGGGGTCGCGGAACTCCATGGCCATGATGCGCTGGGACGCCAGGAACGGCGAGAACAACTGCAGCAGCACGTCCGCGCGCTCCCCACGCGTCTCCGGCATCTGACGTCATAGGCCATACGTCAGTCATACTTTCAGTGGCATAACCCGGCATCTGACGTCATAGACCATAAGTCAGTCATACTTTCAGCAGCGTAACCCGCGTCTCCGGCATCTGACATCATAGGCCATAAGTCAAATACTTTCATACTTTCAGTGGCGTAGGTAGGTAACGTGCGTCTCCGGTATCTGACGTTACAGGTTATAGGTACGTCAGTCATACTTTCAGTGGCGTAACCCTTATCTCAGGCACAGTGCTCTAAAATTGGATTTTGGTTGGGTGTGCTGATGATGAAAAAATCCTAGAATGAGAAAAAAGGAAATAAATAACTGAAGTATATTTGCAAAATGGTGTAATAAGTCAGTGATACATATTTTTTTGGATGAAAACATTTTCCCCATTAGGTGTGATTTGCCACCAAAAAGTCTGAAAAATAGGACACTGCTCCGGCATCTGAAATCACCGGCCACACGATATATTTCAGGGGCATAAAAGGCGTCTCCCACATCTGACGTGCCACAATACCCACTAGTATGGCTTCGACGGATACCAGTACCTAAATCATTCCTATGGATGGTGGGATCCCAATAGTCACTAACAGTGATCCAACAGCCAACATACAGACGACGCTCACCGTGTCCGAATAGGCCGGGTAGAAGAGGCCATTTCGCGCCGCCATGCACCGGATGTGCTCCTCAAACTTCTCGTCCCCGTGAGAGAACATGACGTCGTTCAGACGGTCGAAGATGATGACACCCAGCATGGCTAGACACGTATAGTATTGGTGGCACTGTGGGTGACACGTCACCTGTGCTTCACCCTGAAATAGGTCAAATCTTACGTTATTGATCTAGGAGGAGCAAATACAATAATAGATGACAACTAGATAAAATGACACTTCACTCATGAATGGCCAAGGTGACCAGTTATGTAATGCCACATCTATAAAGTTGTTGGACTGACTGACTCTTCAACAGCTGCACTGATCCAAGAAAGTAAGCTGATCTGAACTATCCACTTAATCATCATAATCAGACCTTGGATAAGAGACCCATGGTTGGTCTTATTAATGAGTGAAAGCACAGGAAGCAAAAGAGTTACCTAACCTGTAGTTCAACAGCAAAATCTCAGTATGGGAAGCCCAGCCCTGCCAGGCTTTGCGACACTTTTGACAGCCTCAATGTATTTGCAACTGCTTAAGCTCAACTTGAACTGAGCTACAAGCAGTCAATAGGTAGCCAACAGGTGATACCTCACAGGGAAATACATTTCTATGCATCATAGCTGGAGTGTTAGGTAATCATAATAGGTACTGCATGTGTGCATGTGCAGGGGTCACTTAGAAATGCTACAGTTGTATGATTTTTATGCTGAAAATGATCAAAAAGAAAATAAATCATATCCATAACTTACATTTAAAATATTTAAATGTAGGAATAACTATTTTCCTTCTTTGGTAGAGGCAAACAAAGTTTGCAGCAGAAGCTTATTAATTATTACACATTAACCAATCATATTTCATAGTTCAAAACCAACTGAATGCTGATTGGCTAAGTTGGTCCCTGCCAGAGCCTAGAGGTCACTGCATCCTTTGCATTCTTCTGTAATGGTAGGTAAGGCACCACATACCTGCATAAGGCACTGATTTCAGAATAAAAAATGAAAAATATCTCCCTAGGGTAATTGTTGGGTTGTAAAAGCTCCTGATTTTTGGTAGTCTCAGCTCAAGCTACAAAACTGATATTCCAGTTCAAGCTCAATGTTAAAAGTGGTATATTCCCTTAAACATCTCAAGAACAGCTTGGCCAACTAGGCCCAAAGCTGGTAACTGGTGAGGGACTGCTTAATATGGTGCCCTACTCAAGTCAGCTAAGGTCTCACTTTTAGCATGTGTGCATGCAGCCTGCAGTAGCTTTTACTCTCAAGAATGGCTGGGACCTGGGTCAATTGCACTTCAACTTGAAATTGGTATTTGGTTACCTATCCTTCACTCCTATAGTGCTCAGCCAGCATCGGAAAGCCTGCAAAGGTCTTTCGGTATTTGTTAATTGTAGGCCACTCTGCCTTTTACAATGAACCTAAGGCCCAGCAATCCTACTTGTAAGAATCTTGATGAAACCCAGGAATCATGATGAGAGCTGAAATGCACCTTAGGATTGTAATGAAGGAAAGTTGAATATGGATAACAGCCTCTCTACTATACAACATCCAAAATGGCCCCATACTAGGGTGTTTCACATTTTCAAAGTGCCATATTGCGAGTCATATCGATGTTCCCCTCAAATGTCATCTGCTCACAAGTTTCTGTGTAAAATTTCACTTCATTCTGATGATGTTTAGAGGTCGCACATTTCTGCGACTTTTCATCTCTGATTTTGTTTCTGGGCGTAACATGAGTAGTCTTCTTGCGAACTGATTTGGTTGAGAAAGCCAGGCAGTGGCGGCGGAATAGGGGGTGCAGGGGGTGCAGCTGCACCCCCATCGAAAAACATGGGGGTGCAAACATATCTTTTTTGCACCCCCAAAATCCATACAAGGGGCCCGTCGCACCATCCAATACATTTTCTCCTGAAAACCAGTGATCGGGAAACGAACACTGATGTGGAATCATCCGGGGTGTCTATTTATGGTCAGGAGCGTCCCATGCTAGTCGGGGCCTCCACACCGGCTAGAAGTGTCCCGAGCCGCGTTTGGTGCTCCACACGGCATCTGAGGGCCCCACGACGGCCTCAGAGGGCCCTTTTATGACGATCTCTGAGGGCTCCCACCTGAGGGCTTTGTCCCCTGGGGCCCTACAACGGCCACTAAGGGCCCTCGTGACGACCGCTGAGGGTCCCACAGAGACGCCAGGGGCCACGCCCACGCTGGCCTCTGAGGGCCCCTATGACGGCCTCTGAGGGCCCTTACGATGATCTCTGTGGGCTCTCACGACGAACTCTGTCCCCTGGGGCCCTATAACGACCACTAAGGGCCCTCATGACCATATGACGACCGCTGAGGGTCCCACAGGACTTCAGGGGCCCCACTGGCCCCTGAGGGTCTCTACGACGGTCTCTGAGGGCCCTCGTGACGGCCCTAGACCCAAATCAAGTCTGAGGGCCCATTTGGCTTCAGGCGGCCCAGCGACGGCCTCTGAGGGCCCCAACACAACCAGGCTGCGGGGGCTATGCTGGCATCTGAGGGCTCTGCAACGGTCTATTGAGGGCGGCAGGGCCCTAACAACGATGGCCTGCGAGTCGTGGAACTCAACCGGAAGGCGCTGCCCAAGCGCACCAAGGAAGGATGTGCCCCCTTCTCTGTGTAACGAGTTTTGGTGACAAAAGTGTGCGACCCCTAAATATACTTAAATTTGGGTTTCAAGCGTATCAATCGATTCAGTTTTACGGGTAGAGTTGGGGCAAAGTCGATATGGCTGAGTTTTGAACCAACATTATTTTACCATAGTGTAATGAAACACCCTACCCCATACTGATACAATCATAATGGCCCAATACAACATACAATGGCCCCTATACTACAACACAAGGCCCTATATACCTAGAGGCTACAACACCCAAAAGCTGCAAATATAAAAAAGTCCTGAAAGTGATGTACGGAACATACCGTAAATCTGATAAAATCTGGCGTAACTCCATACCAATACGGAAAAACAAGACCTAGAAATTCATTTATGTTCAGAATAATTCCGTCACGTACGAAGTGGTTGATAATTGCAGGTTGCCCGGCAACCAGCCGCAATTTCAAAGCAAAAGAACTAGGTCGCCTAGCAACCATCCGCTTGTTCACTTTTTGAACACATTTTCTTCCTATTTTGTCTCATCCGCGCAATCAGTGGCCCATTCTGTAGCACAGCCGATCAAGGCCAGCAATTAAAAAACTATGTAATCAATAGTGGAGCGTTTCTTTCCTGAGCGACTCCGCACTCCCCAGGCTCAGTGTAGACAATAGATATGTCATATTAATAACATAGAACTTCTGGTGCACCAGGCAAAGAAATAATCGGCATCTTGCCTCGCCAGGCAAGGAACATTAGTCAGCACGTCGCTTGGATCAGGGCATTCGATTCTACGCCATCCCGCAGGTCTGCAACAGCGAGATCTCGGTTCATCTCGATTGCCGCCGGCAAAAGCGATAATTCAGAAAATGCAGGCAGGAGAGTTCATTTTTGAGTCCAAAAAAAGTGATTTGACTCGCTGCGGGGAACACAGGCTCCTCCACAAGGTCCCGAAACTCAATCTTGTCCTGAAAACTCATGGGATCTCGTTAGTCGTTTCATTTCAGTTTCGACCCATGAACTGACTGGGCTTACCATCAGCGGTCGGCTGGTATAGACACTGCGTCTCGTAACCCGTGCATGACTATTTATAAGTCATTGTGACTTCCTCTAGGATGACATCAAGTCAACATTGAGCCTGAATGGATGAAACTGCATTCTTCAGTATAGGTACATTGGCAGCTCTATAACTTCCTTTGTATCAAACCACTGTATCACAGTACCACCACTACCAACCGACACGTTGATCCTGCATCGTCGTAACGCATCCCGTCGTGACGCGGCCCCGACCCGATCCACGGACGGCTCAGGTGTAGCGTCACGTCTGATGCGATACGAGTACGACCACTGACACGGCGGACCGGAGGTAACTGGCTGAAAGACAGATCCTAACACGGTGCGACATGAAGAAAGTCTAGAATATTCAGCATCATATATCCTTCTGTTCCATGAGTCATTCAATTTTGCTCGTCCGTCGGTTACCACATGACCGTTACGTACAGTCACCAGCACTTGCTACCCATCACCTCCGGACGGCGGGGGAGCAAGCTACCACCGCCCTTGCGAGACTAGCGCCGCCATGCGCCAAGAAGTGGAAACACCACGTGACTGAGGCCACGTGAGGGCAGGGTCACGTGATGGAGGGGCGGAGCATAGCAGCTTTTGCGCCCGACACTAACTGAAATGCGGCGCTGTGATTGGGCGCCTTAGCATGAATGAAGCCCCGGCGCCAGAATCAGCCGTTCGCCTTATATGGAACACTGAAAACAAGTTGAAAGAACGTTATGCAAAAGCATCTTAAAATATTCCACACTTAGGTTTTTTGGGTATTAGGGTAAACTGGCTTAGAGGCGAAGCAGAACGTCTGGTTCATGAAGAACACACACAGTGTTTCACATAGACCGAAGACACGTGCTGCTTCTTCGCGTGCAATCTTAGTGGCCCCAGGGGGGCTTCAACTCGACCAACACCGGTTCTTCTTCGTTCTCCCTAGTCACGTGATATTACGTCACACCAAGCGCGCGAAAGATAAACCCTTTGAAGGTTTTGCACGAACTAGCATCGGGTTTAAGAAGAAGGGGTTGTGGTTTAATCAGTGTAATGGCTTTCATCAAGACCACGCCCGCGGTACTACGTTCTAGCGTCCACCGGAAGCGATCGCCATTTTTCGATCGCGTTGGATCACGCTTTGTGCAGTGACGAGCGGCTGGTGCAAGATTGGGTGAATGGCAAGTAATCAAATATTGAAGAACTGAAATAAGGTTAATTTTTTGCTTGTCAAGTGTTGTGTATTATTTATATTACTTGTGATTGACCATAATAAGCAATATCACAACGCTCTTCAAATGCATGGATGAATGCATTGGATGAAGGCAATTCATATGCAAGACCAATCAATGCAGTAAGTATTTATATGTTGTATAAATGCCCCATAGCTTAAATTATGCATGTGGTATTGAGACAAATCTTCCAAATGAAGATAAACCAGGAATAGAATCAGCTTGCCATTTTGGGGTCAATTGATTTAGGTATAAATTTGGCTGATTTTAATAAACATATGTTCGTGCTGATTAGTGCAATATTTTATCTATGCTGCACTTTATATGTCAAGTGCATTATTTTATTTTTGGAGTAGACTCATGGTCTCTGAAGTCAATCTAAGTTTCTTTACTCCCTGCCTGTTGAATAACGCATCCGCCCGACTCTTCATTCTAGGGGACGAGGCCATCTCCGCTCTGATTGAGGCCCTGGAGTCTGAGGAGAGCGTCCTGGCGCGCGCCGCGCGGAGACGTCGACATCGTCGAAAACGCTGGCTTGAGGCTGGTGGTGGAAGGAGAAACTATATGTGATTTGGGAGAATGCGATATCGCCACCCGGCTGCTAACATGGGCGATAGCGCAAACATACAGTGTTTGTGAAAACATCCACTTGCTAAAGCTAAAAATGTGTTCATATTTGGCTCCTGGAGTTCTTTGGCTTGGATGTGTAAGGCAAGTGACGCGGCCGAATGGAAAGCGTTCCTGCAGGCTGATTGCGGGCTGATCGCAGACTGAATGCGGGCTGGTTGCGGGCTGATCGCATGGGCTGGTTGCGGGCTGGTTGTTCCTGACTGGAGACTTGCAGGCTGATTGCTCAGAGTAAAGAGGAAGGTAATACATCTTAAGGTGTATCAAATACTGTGTTTACGCAGCAGATGTGACGGCGCAGGTCGATAGCCATGCATGTGAGGTTCAATAGACGAATGAACGGGGATTTTGCGGTATTGCAATAGAACTGAAAGGGTTCTACAACCAATATTCAGAACACAGGGTGGTTTCCCTATAAACCTCAGGGACTTCTTCACAGACCCTTTCGGGTTCTTATCTAGGTGCTAAGAACACTCTTATTATAAACCCTAAACCTCATAAGAGTCTTTGGAAGAATCGTGTGGATTCTTTTGATGAGAATGCAAAGCCGTCTACGTGAAGAACCATGGAGGTTCTGAAAAACGGTGGCATAACATTTTACCCCACAGGGGTCTAAATACCCCTGTACGTTCTTAACGTTCTTCCAAAGTGTTTTCAGTGAAGGTTAGCCTGTGCGTTTCACCGTTCTGTGTTGGTTTGAGAGCCACGGCACCATACGAATTGTGAGCCCCTTTGAACGGGTCACCGCCCGAGGCACTGAGGCGACGGCTGTGCGGACTGTGCCGGGCAAAACCTAGCCTGGTGGGAGAGGCGGGCCAGGGAAAGTGCGATCAAGCAGCCACACTGGGACGTGGATTGGTATTATCTAACCGCGACAAACGATGTCAGCAGCCTATTCTCGTTGACACAAAAAGTTTGACAGACAACGTGGGCAGTGCCCAATCAAAAGCTACTAAACGATTCAGTTAAGAATTTGGCGAGATAACCAGACCCAATAAAAAGTTTTTAATTCGATTTTGATTGACAAATGACACACAAGCCCGCTGTGACGGACCAAAAAAGGAGCTGAACAGTTCATACAACTTCTAAAAAGCTCAACGGTAAAAATTTTAAAGTCAAATGTTAAAATTCAGCCTGCATGTTTAAACTCGGGTCCGGCGCGGGCAGGAAGCTTATATTGCCACTTGCAATTCCACTACGTTGTAATATAACCAAGAGTTATGTGAGAGCAACAACTGAAAGCCTCGAGCCCGGTTGGGGGGAGGGGGGCGCGAAACAGCCCCCTCTCCTTTTCAGTCGATATCTCCTAAAGTAAAGTGTAGGTCGCCACCAAACTTTCAAGACCCCTCCGGGCATCATTTTTACACCTTGTGACCAAATTTTTCCAGAGCTCTTATAAAAGGTTAGTCACAAATGACGTCAGAGTGACGTCATGTTCTGTCATTTTCGATCCAATAAAAGGTTTAGCGGGAAGAGCTGTCACGCTTACAGTTTTGAAGATAACAAACAATATTCAAGATAAAAAAGATGTAAAATAAACAGCACCACAAAACTGCTAACTCTGATTTCTAAACAAAAATTTAGTTCGACCATCAAAACTATAGAAGTATAACACCCCGAAAATACCAACAACATTCAAAATTAAAGCTGGAATATATGTTATAGAACTATCTGCTCTAGATATGCCAAACTTAAACTCGATAGCTCCATTTTTAGCAAAGTTATGGCAAAAAAAAAACACTACTCAAAATGTATGTATTACGTAAAATTTTCAAACTCAATTTTTAGCCGTCACAGAACACACAGAGCAAGCCAAAGACCACCATTGGATTTCCCGTGATGAGCTGCATCGAATAGATACCCCTTTTATGCAAAATATAAACTCTGAAATTTAACCTTTTTTGACCTGACCTTGACCTGACCTCCACCAGAACGCAATCTAAAACGGCCCCAATGGCCGTCTAGCCCACACCATTGAATTTTAAATGTAAAATTGACCATAAAACATGTATCACGTGACCCTAGCAATTAGCATAGTTGGGTTCATATTGTGACCCTTAGTGACCTGACCTCTGTGACCTGACCTGGCATCAGTGACCTCTTTAGGCAACATATGTATTGGGCAACCACGCTCCATCGATTTTTTCGATAGCATGCCTTTTATTTGATGCGTTAACTGACTGTAACGCATTCCTTAGACTAAATCGGTGAAAAAATGCAACATTTGACCTGACCTGTGACATCATGGTTTGCACCTAGGTCAACGAAACCTGGTTACAAGGTAGTTCCCTGGTGGGGCTATCGAACGTTCTTCGAATTTTCAAAATCAGTCGGTAACTTTCCGAGATCTCAGGTGGAGGACGAAACGGCTGCACCACCCCATCAGGTGGTAGGGTCCGCCAATAACACAACGGGGCGCGAATTATTTACTGATTCATAATTTCATACAGTGTCATCTATTTTGAGAACACCTTTCTCACGCCCTGACATGGTCCTCTCGTAATAGATCGAGATGAGGAGAGTGTTTTCACGCCTCCTTATGCACGGCTCATTGTCATTGAGCTATCAACTGTCAGCGGTTTTCGGACAATGAAGGAAGGCTTTTGGTCGTTTTTAGGTAAGGTCTTGGGTCAGATCATTTCAGTGGCGGATCCAGAGGGGGGCATGGGGGCCATTCTCCCCCTTGGGTCTCCCGGGGCCCATCACGGAGTTTTTTTTTAATTCATCACGGAGGTCACCGACGGGAGCTTTAACCCAGAGGTCTCCTAAGGGGGCACCATCCAGGTCTATCGGAATAGGGTACCGTTTTCGGGGTCTCCCGGAGGCCCATTTCTGTCCCTCGCCTCGGTTTTTTTTAGTTAAGTTTAGTTTTCTAATTTTTAGTTTAATATTGTCCATTTATTTCCATCCCGAGGTTCGCGGGGCACCATCTCGAGTTCTCAGCTGGCACTATCCCGAGTTCTCCGCGAGCACCATCCCAAGGTCGGAGAGGGCACCATCTTGAGGGTCCGGGGCACCATCCCGAGGTCTCCGGCGGCACCATCGCGAGGTCTGGGGGCACCATCTCGAAGTCTCCGGGGGCACCATTCCAAGTTTCCAGCGGCACTTTTCCGAAATCCGAGGTCTGAAGGAGCACTCTCCCCGGGTCTGAGGGGGCACCATCTCGAAGTCTCAGGGGCACCATCCCAAGGTCTCAGGGGCACCATCCCGAGGTCTCAGGGGCACCATCCTGAGGTCTCACGGGCCGTTTGATCCGCGCCGTCCTGGGGGGAGTTTTTACGCCCCCCCCCCTAGGTTTTCGCGAATATAAACGGCGACGCGTAGCGCCGCTGTTTTAGATACACCCGCTCCGACATCTTTTTCGCACATGCTATGAAAATTTCAGATCCCGGTCATTCAAGGTCAGGTCACCAGGTAACGTTAAGTGACCTTACCTCAGAAAAAAGTTAGAAAGCTCGCTGTGGCTACACCGACTGAGCGATCACTTTTAAACTTTCAGTTGCTTAGGGTAACAGTATGTATAAAATGGATATCTCGGATTTTTTTCTATATCTGTGAGTTGTGACCTAAGGTCAGTTCAATTTTACGACTGCTCCATATAAATCAATGGGAGAAAATTGAAATGAGCCTCTTTTGGCCGAATGTCGTTCTACACCCTCTCAAACATCGGTTCATATGTAAACATGACACTCTGAATCGGGAAATTGCACCTGTGCCCCCTTTGTGTGCCCCTGAGGTCATCTCAGGTCATGAAAGGTCTTCAGCAGTTTTTTTTTTACTATAACTTTTGATTTGACAGAGACGTGCTAGAGCGGTGAAAACACGGGGGCTAAACCGTTGATCTGAGGTCAAATTTGAAGTCAATCAGAGCGGTGCCCTCTGGGGGCTAAACCGTTGATCTGAGGTCAAATTTGAGGATATGTTGGCGAAAGAGCGTTAAAAGAGCTATCGAATGCGCCTTTCCACGGCGCTGTATAGCTCTATTGGTTCCAGAGTTAGTCGTCGGGTGTTTAAAATCGTTGAAATCGACAAAATTTGACCTTTGATGAACTCTGGTGACCGGACCTTTGCCCTGACCTTAAAATGACCGAGTGTTTTCCTTCTTATTTTTGACGCTCTTTCGATTGCCGCTTACCGCGTGTCGCAACGTGGCCCAGGAGCTGAGTTAGACGGAGGGGCGTGAAACACCCTCAGTGAAACACCCTCAGCACTCGACGGAAAGTTCATGCCATCAACACGGCTCGGGTGAATTGTTATGTTAGCTAGCTCCGGTTGTAAGCTGTGGAGTCGTGGAGCTGATCTTGAAGGAACTGGGCCTAACATTTTCATAGCAAACGTAAAAAATGTTTAATAGGTGATGCAAAAAATAGCATCTCTTTTATGAAATATTTGCGAAACCCTCAACATCATCCCCATTAGTGCCGAGCTGCCAACGACGACCATAAAAACGTCCCCATCCCGTCAGCGTTTGTTTATCATAAGGATGCTAAGATTTAATTTCCAATCCGAAGCTGAAATGATGGAAAGCAAATTTACATTTTACATACGAAACAAGCTGACACATTTAAATATTTTCTCTCTCGCTCCCCTCACTGATTTACCCATTACCCTCTCTCTCATTTTACCCTCCCTGGTTTTCCTTTTCTGTCTCTGTTTTCTCTCCTCCCATCCTTATCCCTTCCCTCCAGTCTTTCTTCTTTCTCTCTCTCTCTCTCTCTCTCTCTCTCTCTCTCTCTCTCTCTCTCTCTCTCTCTCTCTCTCTCTCTCTCTCTCTCTCTCTCTCTCTCTCTCTCTCTCTCTCTCTCTCTCTCTCTCTCCCTCTATCTCTCTCCCTTTCTCCTTCTCTCTCCCTCTCTCTCCCTCTCTCCCTCCCTCTCTCGCTCTCCCTCCCTCTCTCGCTCTCCCTCTCTCTCTCTCTCCCTCTCCCTCTCTCTCCCTCTCCCTCTCTCTCCTCTATCTCTTTCTCTCTCTCTCTTTTCTCACAATATTCTCGACTGCCACAGCGCTGTAGAACTTGTTTCCAGACAGGTCCAGGCGCTCCCCACTCCGCAGGCCCCAGCCCACACGGCCCAACCGCCCAAACACCCTCCGGCGGATGACCTCTGACCTCGGCGACCTGACCCCAGCCGACCGATCGCGTCCCTCTCCACGCCTCCGCCCCGCTTTCCCCACTACAACTGCGTAGTAATTGTAGCGTGTGCAAAGGTCACGTGACATTATTTACTTCTGCGGTTTGTTCGGCTGACAAGAGATGGCACTAGTGGTCTGTGGATCAGAGGCGGGGCTAGGTTCTACGACTTCTTGGGGCAACTTTAGGGCGGAAAAGATGTTTTTTGGCTCCTCATCCCAAAATGCTTCGAACATACAAAAACAAGTTAGATATTCGAAAATCGGAGGACCAAACCGATCGTTTGACGTATCTTACTCGACTGAGAATTGATCGGTCTTCAAACTACTGAGCAAAAACGAGGTGATTAGTAGCAAGTGCTGGTGACTGTACCATCGACTTCTTCGTCGACTCTTACTCCGTCTGATCTGACGGCTGACCCCCACGCGGTTATATATGTCCCCGGCCAACTGAATGGCTATAAATCCCCTAGGGCTAGCACGTAACAGTGGTTGGAGGAGCTGGTGGGGAGGGGGAGGCGCGAGGTCAATCGATAAGCTCGGGTGTCCAGTTCTTTCCATGGGCGTAATGTTTTGAGCCAGATTTCCTTTCTAGGGGAGCCATTAGCCTCTTGCATTAGCCCTACCAATGAAGCATGGTTATAGGTCACGCCCCTCCTTGCGGCCTCAGACCCAGTGCATTCAGGAATGCGGGAGAGGAACGGTCATAGGACGTCCTCTGGCCGTCCGACCCAGGGGCCCCATGGGCCAGGGCGGTCCGACCGTGCAGCAGCATCGATAGAATGTGGTGCTAAATAGAAACAGTCGTGATTGAGAGTCAGTCTACATTTATGTGTTTGGCCGTTGGACCTCCGCCAGTCCGCCATGCATGATATGATATGACACGTCACAAGATGGTCCTGGGTTCAGCAGATAGCCTCTCTTGGGAGTTGAGCTAGGCCGGCCTGTTTACCGAATCGCGCAACGTAGAACATCACGAGCGACATCTATGAAAACATGCCCGACAAATAGTTCGACCACTTCACCAATAGGTGACGCTACTTACCCGCGCCGCCACTCCGAAGTCCTCCAATTGGATCGAGTGACCCCAGATATCCCCATGAATCTAAAAGCTTGTAGGTGAGATGAGTCATTAACACTATAAACCGAATGTTCTCTGCTTTGAATACCTGCGGGTATTTTACCTGTGAGAGTGAATGACCAAGGCTTAGGGGGCGAATTCGGGCACAAAAATTGAATTGACGAAGAATACCTTTACCCACTAAGTAACATTCAAAACACACAATAGTTACCATTCGTATGAACCACAGTTCAAGTTCTCACCTTGTTCAGCCGTCTTCCCATCCAATATATTATGACTTGCTCGAATCTGCGTTATTTTAACAATTTTTCCGCAAGGGTTTTCCACCATTTTCCGCCCCGCTTTTCAACAACATGCTGTTGATTAGTATACATTTTTGACGCAGCTATGACAATCGTAATTAGTGCCTATTAAAATGAAAACCGATATCAATGATGTTTATTAATCTGAAATAAGAAAAAGTACTTTTATTTATAAAGTAACATATATTTTTCATACTAATAACTCTTTTGAACTAATATTTTATTCATGAATAAGGAAATTTACGATTTTTATGTCCAAAAGTGTCACTTTATTAGAAATTGACGTCATCAACGCAGCAATTGTTTTCAAATATGAAATAATCTTTCATAGAACCTGGGCAAAAGCGAACAAAACACAGAAAGCACTTCTTCCGCCGCGCAGGAGCTTGGGGTCAGGGTGGAGCGTGGAGGATATGTTTGTTGTTTGCGTAGAAAACGAGAATGAAGTTAAAGGGTCCTTTATTTTCTAGTCGCTTGGACCTACGTTTTACATCTTACCTTTAGCTTCTTGGATTTTAAGTGATATTTTGAAGATACGGTGGATAAACATTAAAACCGCAATCACTTCAGGTTTTATTTTTAACACATGCAAGGTAAGGATTTTAAAGCTTTTAACATGATTTTGTTGCCCGTATTATCTACTCCTGATGATGTTATATTTTGTAATTAACTTCGCTCAGACATCTTACCTTAAAAGCCTAAACTTTACTAACATGAAATCATGTCTATTCTTGAGCCCGAATGGAGTAAAAATCTATGGCAGGCAGGGCGGTGTTCAGGTCCGCGCAAAATATTTTGCAGAGTGTGAAGTCACACATGCGATGACTTCAGCCGCCTGGCTTCGCCCCTCTTGGTCGGCCCGCAAAGCCGAGGGCCACGCGACGGGGCGAACCGTGGTGCGGATGGACTGGTGGGTTTCGTTCAATAACTGAGTAAAATGCGTTCAAATGTGGATAATAGCAATGTGCCACTGAAAAGAAAGATAATGACATAAAAAAACACCATACTAACCACTTACAACAACAAGAAATATAGGAGGGTAAACTTTAAGAGCAGTATAAAACTCACAAGCAAGTTACTGAGTTTGTCATAAACTATTATATCGTAAATGTTCGTTCATTCCAAACCGGTTTCGTTTCATACAAGAAACATCATCAGTGGTACACTTCACAAGTGTCAGTGGTAACGGACAAACAGCACAATAATGCATACACACATATATAGAGTTGGTGCACACGCTAAACACATGTGGTCCTACAGGATGCGATCGATAAAAGGTCAATAACATGAAGAGCTACCCAATGTAAGCAAAGTTACCTGACAACAGGCAGGGGATATGCCGATGTTGTGCCATTAAGCCTTGGCTTCAGTTGATGGATGAAAAGTGATTCCAAGATCCTGAGAGAATGTGATGGCTCGCTGCCTAAAATGGTGAAATCGTTGAAGGAGACAGGGGTGTCACATGTGTGACTGTGATCGCGAATGGACGATTGTTTTGGATTGTTAGGATATTACCAGTGCGGTCAGAAATGCCCTTATGTTCACATACCCTGGTGTACAAGCATACATAGGTGGAACCTATGTACGATTCCTCGCACGAGGAACAACGAAACTTGTACACTACACCAGAGCGGATGCACATAGGGACATTGTCTTTAAATTTAAAGAGACTTCCAATGGTAAATCTATTCCTGAGAACTATTTTGGGGCTTAGGTATGGGTAAAACTTCTTAAACATCTCAGTTAGCTCATTTTGCATATTGATCGAACCCTTACCTAGATATGGGAGGACAAAAAAAAGTTGGAGAAGTATTTTGTATAGCTGAATTGCTGAGTGCCATGGCGGAACTAGCCGAGTCAGTGACGATGAGACATCGGTTGTAGCTGCGACGTCGGACGTGTTTTAAAACCTGATAAATGGCGTACAGTTTGGAGGTAAAAACTGATGCATGTCCGGCCGCCTGAACCGTCTGGTGGTCGTCAGACTCACAAAAGCACACCCAACTCCATCGTCACCTTTTGACCTATCGGTGAAGAACAGTCTGTGCTCTGTGTAGCGTGCAAGGCGTTGAAGCGCGTGCTACCTGAACTCCTCCGCTGGTCAGGCAGGATACTGGATTTCGAACATTGAAGGAGCTCCCTCCAGATACCAAGAGAGCATTATCGTGTGCCGGAGCTCTACACTGCTGATCCGCCGCATGGAAAGTCTGTCTAGTGTCTATGTCTACGAAAATAGGACTATCTGAATAAGGAAAAGGCGACGTTTTGAACTGTTTCCAATACCATGACCTCAGGTGATCTTGGTGAGCATAATAGGTAAACTTGACAGTTTTGTGTATTGCAGGCGTTCTACATGTAACTGAGGAACTGTTAGGCCGATCGAGACAAAAAACACCAACCATATGTGATTTCCTCAGTCATCGTGAATAAGATGACCTCAGGTGACCTTGTCGACATTGGGAGGTCAACTTCATGTTTTATCACCTGTTTCGACCATTCCATAACTCAGGAACACTGAATTATCGAAGCTTGGTGCTCCAGCTGATGGTCTATGATCTCAAGCCGATGTTATGCATGTTGAGAGATATTCCTGATGGTGATGTGTCCTGGAATTGAATGGCATAACACAGCATTGCTATTCAAGGGACCTGGGATCTATCAGACCAAGACGCATTCCATAGTTCCAGCAAAATCACGTAGAGTATATAAAATATTGCTAGTTTTGTCTAGGATGGATCCAGGCCGCGAAGTTAATGTGAGATAATTTGTGTCAATTTCTTGTATCGTACTGGTCAAAGTAATGTAACACATCTTGATCAAATAACTTAAAAAGATTTTAAAATATAAGTGTTTCCTTTAATCTGGATGGAGCTGTTCCATTAGAGTTTATTTTCCATCCAGATTTATAAACAAAAATGAATGAGTGTCTCGGATCAAAACTTGCATTTAGTAGGTATTCAGCTGTAACTCCTTGTGGTGAGATGAATGGCTAGTCTCCACAGTCCGCACTCTGCAGTGCACTAGAGGTGCCCTTTTTCGACCCATCAGCCCGCAATGAGTGGGTAGTGAAAACCCGCATGGGTTTAAGCGGGTTGCATCACCAGGATATGCAGTAAGATGTCCTGGAAAAATATGACTAGAAAGTGGAAAAGCTTTTTGGCTGCTATGCGGGTTGTTGTGGGCTGCTACCAATGAAGTTCCCCGTGCGGGCAGTTGTGAGTATCTATTAAGCCCATTGAGTAGACTCTAGAATGGCGCGAATCTGGATCTAAGGACATGTGATGCGTTAGCTTCTATAGTCTCTAAACCTGGAACTTCCGCATCAGATGTTAGAGACCGGTCTTGCACCCTAAACAATACCTAATCTAACTAAAACGGACTTTGGATATGCCATTCTATGTAATCTTATTGTGGCATTTTTCCTTGAAAATGAACAAAATCTATAAGTAAATTTCTTCATGTATGTAGGATGGCGATAGCTGATGGCTGTTTAGTGTTCCTGTCCTGCTGTTTTGTTGCCTTCTGCTGCAGAAAGAAGCACATAATGCATGATGCTGAAACGCATTGAACGAGTTCTCACAGGTCACCTCCAACTTCTCAGACCCCGGACCGAAAAATATATTGTTGAAACACTCTGGCAAAGTATTCTGTGGGTGACTAATGCCGTGAAGTTTAGTGACAGCGAGAGCTCCTTTCCACATTTGTTGTAGAAGTCCTGTCTTGTAGCATTTTCAAAAATGCTACAGAAATGTTTTGCAAAAATGACAGATGTCCAGGAATGTGTTGTGGAAATTCAGTTATTTTGGTAATGCTCTGAATGAAACATTGATTGTGTAAAGCAGTTACGATGAAGGCATGACCAGGGGCGTGAAGTCCTGCAATTATTTATTTGTAGGACCACAACTACCGCACTTCCCGCATATCCACCTACACTGTGCCACCTACCAACCATCACATTCATATTTGAGCGCGACAAGATTCGGCGTACAGTGCACCACTTTGAATGACAAAGCAAATGATTTTAGGAAAATCCGCCAAGCAGCTTTTCGTTTTCGGATGCTCAGCCATTGCATCTTATGTGCCTTCTGCTCTCGCATCATGTGACACTATAACTTTATTCCATGCTAAAGATCAGGCGTCAGGTCTGGAACTGTCCACTGACTGCCGTCCCGAGCCCCAGGTCACCGGCTGTGCCGCGCCGGTCAGTCGGCTGTTTGTGACCGCCGGCCGGGAGAGCGGCCTCCGGTGCCCTCCCCGCCCCTCGGGTCGGGTCCACGCGGCGCGGCGTCTCCCACTCCCAGGACGGGCCGACCCAGGACCCCGGCAAACAGCTCGCTGGCCGGACCGCGCGCCGCGTGTTTCTGGGTCGGAGGACCGCCGGTCTGGGGTGGTGCACTGTTTGCCCGACCGCGAGCCGAGATTAGAGGCTGAGCGGGTCGAAAACAGCCGCTCCCCCGCCGAGAGTTCAGGAGGGGAGGGGAGACCGGGGAAGGTGCGACCGCCGGGGGTTGTCCGATGGTCAGGTGCGCCTCCTGTCGGCCCCGACCCTAATCGGTATGCAGGGGAGGGAGCCGGGTTTACTCGTAGATGCGGTAGACTTCTCCGTGTTTGTAGGGTAGGGTCGAGGGGTCAGTTTAATGGGGGACCGCCGGTTGGGAACAATACCGGGAAGGGGGCCGTGGGAGCGAGCCCCCGTGAGGGGTGCAGTAGACCTGTTGTGCCCCCTTCTCCCCGTCCACACTACCGAATCGTCCGATGACCAGGCTGGACACTGGCGAGTTAAATGGACACATTGTGCTATCGATGAAAGGAGCGGTTCAATGGGGCAGTGAAAGTATAATGCAGCGAGTATCCAGATCGCCTGCTCTATTATAAAATCGGTCGGTTCTCACGCCAATCGAATTTCGATCCGTTTATGGTCACCTGTGGCCATTGTGGACCGGACCGAGCGAACTGGCCTGTAGTTTGACAGGTAGGTAGACAGGACTGGTCAGCGCCGAGCCTGTTTGCCACATTCCTTCATGGTTTATTTGAAACGGCGTGTGTGACCCAACGAACCATGGCGTGGCGTGGTTTTCTCACAATTGACGTATATGGGTCGATACGCTCTTAGTTTCATCGGTGTGCGTTTTGGCCCGTGTGACTTGACGCTAACCCAGGTGCTTCGTTCAGTGGTTGCTGGGCTATCTCAGGTCACATCCAGTGGCGATCCAACATTGCGGTGGGACTAGATTCTCGGCCCAGGGCATCAGCTGCCTACCCCTGAATGCTGGTGCCATTTGTTACATACTGTGACCCTAAGTGACCGTCGGCAGCCACAAGTGACACCCCCGTCTTCCTCCGCAGGTGACCAGCTGTGACCTGCTGTGACCTGCTGTGACCCGCGGTGACCTGTGATGACGCGGTGACCTGCCGACCGCCCGGGGAGGGGAGGAACCCGACTGAGACACAATGAGCGTGGCGGACAGCGATGGCGAGCCGCCGCTCTGGATCAAAACGTCGCCGCCGGACTCGCCGGCCGCCGACACGGAGGAAACGGCGGCTGAAGGTCAGTGACCCGACCCCCGGCCTCCTCAGTGACCTGACCTGTCCCTGACCCGGGGACTGCGTTTGAATGTCAGTGACCTGTCCTCTGACCCGGAGGGGACGGTGACTGAAGGTCAGTGACCTGTCCCGTGACCCAAAAATGGCGATAGAAGGTCACTGACCTGTCACTGACCCATGAGACTGCGGCTGAAGGCCAGTGACCTGCCTCCTGTTAAAGATCTCATTCTCGGTCCGGGAAATTTTGGATACGTTTGACTGGTTAGTGGTTTGGTTATTAGGCTCGGAAGATAAATTGTACAGTTTTCGCCGCCAACTTGTCGATAGGTGGACATAACGTCAAATTGAAACGAAGGAATGTTCTTTTTCTCCAAAAAAGACATTCACTCGATTGGGCTCTCCCGTCCCAATGTTTGTCAATCGACATTATGCCAAATCAGTCCATACCGTTTGAGTGTGTGAGTGTTGTGTGTGGTGTCACTCTAGTGTTTTAGTCAGTTGGCCGATCGCAGGTAAACTGATGCTATGCAATATAGGTACATGAGTGGAAGTTTGCTGTCGATAGTCATTCCCTGGTTACTGCTCCTGGCTTGTCGAGTTGTGAGCTATGTGTTGTGTGGGTGCAGCTTGTAGCTATATCGGCCAATTCCGCGAATAAGCTGTGTGGAGCCTGGTTCTCTGCCAGCGATGGGACGGTACGGTCAGGGAATGTAAAGTCGACCTTGTTAACCGTCGTCCTGAGCTCGAGTGGTCGACGTTAGGCATCGGAAAGTCGATGTCGCCCGCGTTTGAATTTCGGCGCTGGGGTGGAAGGGCGAAGGGCCGTCTGGTTTCTTTCGGGTGCGAGTCTGCCCCGAACCCTGGCGCGCCGACCGCACAAAGACGACACGTCCTGCCCTGTGTCGCCCCGTCGGCTCAATGGGTCTGCTCCGGCCGGGGACGGACGGACCGCCGGCGGACCAGGGACGGTCCCGCCGGTCCGCCGCCGGTCGTCGGCCGCTGCCCCGCCCTCGGGGCACAGCTGTCGGCCTCCACCGGAACCGGAGGCGCCGGCTGACCGCGCCTGGCCGCCGGCCCGGCCACTGGGCCGCCCTACTCACAGGGGGAGCACGGTTCATCGGCCGGCGCCATTATTCGCGCGGGCAGCTGGCCGCCCGCCGCCGCACGCCGCGCCGCGCGCCGCCGGCTTTGTGAGGGCACTGGGGCGGTCGGGGGACGGAGCGGCCCCAACGGCCGACGGCGGCGCTCCACAAAAACAGCCGCGGCGCCGGCGTGTCACCTGCACTGGCGGTCGCCGCACAGCTGGGCTGCCTGCCGCCGGGCCGGCGGAACTGGCCCTGGTCTGGCCGGGCCGCCGCCGGCGCTGGCACCGGACACAGCGGGATTAGAGGTCAACGGAGCTCTAGAGGGATACACGAGGGGTCACGGGATGATTGCAGGTCACCAGATCATGTTGGAGAACGAGGAAGGCGAGAAATGGATGACCGTGATGCGTGGGACCCGGTAGATTTGATTCCTGCTACCGCACAAGCGAACTGATAATGCGACATCCCTGACTGTGGTCCAACCCGCCATGAAGTCCGATGTTTCTGGTTCGTTACCCCAGTCTGAGCCGGCGTCTTCAGAAGTCAGGGTTTGTCTAGGCGGACCAAGTGATTTGACCTTGCGCGCTATCCTGAGCAGGCACCGCGTGGCAAGAGTTCTACAATGCGCCCAAGAAATGAATTCTTCTTCTTCTTCTCTCCTGTAATTCTCTGCTCTTTGAAGTCCTCTGCTGATCCCCCATTCCCGCGTTGGCTCGCTGGTCATCTGCCTTTGCTCGTTTCCCCGTCAGCCTGCCGGTCAGTGTGTGTGCCGGGCGCGGCGGTGCGCTGGCCCGCCGAGGCCGCCGGGCGGTCGGACGGTCGGACGGACGGCGCTGTCCGAGGTCACCCGGGCCGCCGCCGGAGTCCGCGCCGGCTGACCGGTCCGGCCGCGGGGCTGACAGGCCGCGGGGATGGTAACCGGCCGACCTCGGCCAGTCGGTCCTCGGACGTCCTGTCCTCAACCGTGTCCTTTCCTTCCACCGTTTCCCGCCCTCCGGGTGTGTCCACTCCTCTGCCTTACTGTGTCCTGTCTTAACTATTGTGACCTCCAGTGCCGTCTTCGCAGCTCCGAGACATGAATATTGAATAGAGCGCCAGGTCTTCTTATTCCGGTCAGATATCTTCCCATTTCTTTGAAACTCTGACTTCTGAAATCCCGGCGACCTTTCCTGACCTCTGACCTGCCGGTGCCGGCTGCCTGTCCGCCCCCGCAGGTCGAGTGACCTCTGATCCACTCTGATGTGTGGGATGCAAGTGCCGGTTTCTCTCTAATGCACTCCTCTGCAGCTGAGGAACTTGGCCGACTTCTGACCTTTGACCCCGCCTGGGTACGGTTTGATCACATTTGCAGAGCGCCGCGGCGGCTGCTAGTGCTTGTTATATGACCTCTCAGAGCGCCGTTTGACCTATCTGGGATGTGAGACATCTGTGACCTCTGTCGAGGAGAGCTCGGGAGCGGAATGGCGCCGTCTCTCTCTCTCTCTCTCTCTCTCTCTCTCTCTCTCTCTCTCTCTCTCTCTCTCTCTCTCTCTCTCTCTCTCTCTCTCTCTCTCTCTCTTTCCACTCCCACTCCGTCCTTCGGGGTGACTCTGGGCCTCTCTGACCGGGTGAGACCGGTCCCGCCGCCGGCGGCTGTCCTCTGTGACCGGCGGACGGCGGAGCAGTGCCGTGTCGGGTCAGCCCGCTGCCCGCCCGCCCGACCCCGCCGCGCCGACTGACGATGTGGGTCAGGGAGAGGTGGCGCGGTCGACCATGTGTGCCGCCGCCGAGCGGGGTCAGGTCAGACGGGGTCAGGTCAATGCACCGCTACCAGGCCGAGGTCAGATCCGGCTCAGGTCACCGAGTCATGGCTGGTGTTCGGGTGTGGTTGAGTCAGAGGTGGGACGCCTCCTTGTTAGTCATTTCACAGTCTTCCCCTCTTGAAATTGCATGCCATTCTGCATTCTGCATGCCATTCTGCTGCTCCTGGATGTGAGTGCTGCTCCTGCTCCTGAATGCTATCCGTGACAAGCGCATCGGGATTTTGAAATTTATGATCATTTTTTCAACTTCTTTCGCTATTTTTTTTACGTCCGGGGATACAATCAAGTTTACGTTACGCGAGAAAGCTCAGGAACCTGGGCTTCAAGCTCGACATGTTTGGTATTTTTAGAAATTATCACTGAGTCCACCACCAGCTGTCTGTTAGCGGGTACCGAGTCTGCACATTTACGCTGCTAACCCTGCAACGAGCGATCCGCTGGCTGTATCTACCCCGGCCACCGTATCGGTGTTACGTATGACCCCTGGCTGTGATCTGTGGATCTCGCTGTCCTGTTCGGTGACCCCCGTGACCACCGATCCACGCCCGGTGACCCGTCTCCCTCATCGTTGCTTCACCGCCTGCTATCAGCACCCTGTGAAGGACCTGGTTATCGGACGTCTGCCGCTCACGGCGTTATCTCGACTGGAATTCTGGCGCTGCGCGTCTCGGAGTTTGGACAGGGCCCGTCCTCGGCGGAGTTTGGACAGGGCCCGTCCTCGGCTGTCGTCCCTGACGCCCGCGGCTCTGACCGGTCTGACCAGTGACCGCTGGCGCTGACCGTTTCCGCGCGCCGCCCCGTCGCCCGCGGCGCTCGACGAAGGCCACCGCGCCGCCGCCGCCGCCGCCGGGCGGGCCGCGCGCGCCTCAGTCCGCGCCCAGCCGCCGCCGCAGGGAGAGGGTCGGACCGTCCGTCGCTCGGATTACTCCGGAGAGAGTGTGGGAGAGACGGAGGGACGATAGAGCAGAGAACGAGTGGTTGGACAGTGACTGCTGAGTGATCGGTGAATCTGTGAGCGGTGACGGACCTGAACCGGTGGCCGGACTGCCCTGAGGGCCCTCGTCGGTGACGGACCGAGCGCCGGTGGCGGCTGTACCCGGTATCTGTCTGCTGCCCTGCCGGCCCCCCGGGCCGCCGCTCCCGCGCCACGCTGGCCGCCTGTCTGCCCCTGGATATGACCCGGATGGCGACCGAGGTCTCCATCAAAGACGAGCCCCTCGACCTGGACACGCGTCACCGGCGCAGCGCCTCGCCGGACGCCGGCGACTCCGGCGGCGGTGAGCTGGGGACCGACCGCGACCCGCGCGCTTAGCGCCCGGGCACAGGGGTTTCTACCGGCACCGGAAGCGGGCGCTTCCGGTGCCCCGAGTGTACCGCTCTCTTACCGTACTGGCTTGGTGTTCCGATATATCGTTCTCGTGTACTGTCTTTCTCCCGCGCTCTTGTGGTTTATGTTCTGGTGTTCGGTCGTGTCCTTTAGGTCCCCTGGTCTGTGACGATATTCCTCTTGCAGAGAACAATGCCTCTCGACCTTGACCGCCGTAGATTACTCCCCCGCGGTGGGTACCCGTCCAAACGCTCTCCCAAGCCCTGAGGCGAGGTTCCTACGTAATGGCTGACCTCTAACGAGGGTAAAGGGGCCCCACTGGACACCTTTTCCCGCTGCCGCCGGCACTGACGTCCCACCTTCTCGTGACGTCACGGCGGAGGTGTTTGTGACGTCATCGTCCGACGTCACCGGGTCACCGGGCGAACTTTGAGGCGTCGAGGTGCGGCGAAATGTCAGCCTGGCCAAATGTCACATCGAGGTCGGCCGGCGGGGCGTATTCCGGCTAATAGATGGCCGATGAACTTTGTTCTAGGTGTCCCCGGATGAAGGTAATCCACACTACATGATACAACTGTCGGCCGCTTCATGAGGAGGCGGTGTCGGTAGGTATTTGTTTTGCCTCTAAACGATAAGGACCTGTTGCTGGCTGTTTTCATGCGTCGTTGACATTTCAGTGTCGGTTTGGTATTCGGGTCACGCCACCCCTAGGCGCATTATTAACACCGCCGGCCGTGTAGGGCAAAGGTTGAACCTTCCGCTCGTCCAGCTCGTTGAAGCTGCGATTTTCAGAACTTGGGATTTAGTTGTAGTAGCAAATAGGTCTTTTCCCACACAATGTTGTCTAACCTCAGCCCTGGTAGTCGTGAAATGCGATAGCTACGCTGGTTGCCTCAGTGACTTGGCTATGAATTCGCTGCAGCTACGTCACCGGATGTTTGCAATACCGATTCTGCCCCCGAGTGCTCCTGACGACGGTATGCGCGGCACTTTGACCCGGCCGGTGCAGGCTGTGTCTGACTTGCTATCGGTCGGTGACTCGGTAATTCCCTGTGTAGGCGACCGCGTATGATGCTGCACTGGTAATTATAGCTCCCCCGTTCTTAGAGGTGATGGCTGTTGGGCGGCGTTCTCTCTGCTGTCCGCGGCCGACGCTCCGGGTGGTGCTCCGTGTCCGTCACCGCTGGCCGCTGTGACCGGGCGGCCCTGACCTGACCTGGCACACCTGTCGGATGGGGGACGCACCGAGCGACCGCCCACCAGTGCCATCCGCCGCCGCCGCCCCGCCCGCCCCCGCTCGCCTCTGCTCACCTCCCCCGGCCGGCCTCCCTCGCTCGCCGGTCGCCGGTCGCTGTGACTTCTGAGCCGTCCCCGTGTCCTCTGGACCTTCAGGACCCCATCTCTTTCCCAAACCGGGTCGCTCCGGATAGTAGAGCACCCGTCCCGACCCGTCCGCCGGCGGACAAAGAGCCCCGGCGCGGCCCTTTCCCACGACCGAGGCGCCGCGGCTGACCCGTCGGTGCGAGATGGCGCCCTCCCGGACCGCGCTGACCCTCGCGGCTCCCCTCCCTCCCCTCCCCTCCCGTCCCTACCCGCTCCCCCGCCGGCTGGTCGGGGACGGGTCCCACTATCGATCGGAATTTGCGCTCCTCTCTGACCGGTCCGGCCGACCGCGGCCCCAGCCGACAAAAAATCGTCGCAACAATGGGGAGAGTCGAACCAGGGCGCGCCATCGATCCAGAAGGGGTGCCCGCCGGCCGGCCGGCGCGGGAGGGTCGCCCGACCGGCCACGTGGGCGCCCGCACCGGCGCGGCGTGCCGGAATACCGACCGGCCGGCGCGCGCGCTATCTCCCTTAGGCTGGGTAAATAGTGCGTCTCCCGACCCTGCTGCAGGGAGGGGCTGCAGAGGCGGGGAGTGACCTCTGTGACCGTTCTGACCGACGGCGACCGCTCTGTGACGCAGCGGGCGCGTCCCACTGGGTGTGACGCGCTGACCCGTGACGGTCACAGGTGTGGCGTGACGCCGCGCCGGCTCGCCGTGACTGGTCGTGACGCCGCACCGAGCCGCTCCCCTCTGACCCTCCTGTCCCTCCGCGGGCCGTCCGTTGACGCTCCGCGGTGACCTGCCGCCCTCCGGCCGACCCTCCTTCCCGTCCATCTGTCCCTCCGTCCGGTGTGGTCTGTTGACGCGGCCGGCAGCGGCGGTGAGACGCCGCGGACTCCGCCACAAGGTCAGGGGAGACACACCGGCTCCGACGGCTGCCGGCGACCCGGCCGGCCTTGGTCGCCGGCGCTGCGGCGGAGCGGCGGACTGACCCCAGCCTGACCTTGGGCGACCGCGGTCCGGCGCTGACCCGGCTGACCGGAGTGCCCGGCCGCGCTGCATCGATCGCCGCCAGCGCTCTTTGTCCGCGCCGCGCCGGCCGCGCCGCGCCGCCCCCGGCGCTGTATTTATGCGGGCGACTGTGCGTGGGGCACACCGGTCGTGGTCAGGGAGGTGTGGGAGGGGTCGGTCAAAGGGTGGCGGCAGCTGACCGGTCTGTGGATGGGCGCATGGGGATGCGGGTCGGTCGGTCGGTCGGTCGCACGCCACGTGCTCGAGGGTGTGACCGATAACGCGCCGAGCCGGGAGACGCCAACGGCCGGGGTCGGTCGGGGGCTAACCGGAGCGCTATCGGCCGGCCGGGGAAAGGTCTGCCGAGGTGCGGGACTGCCTGGGAGGCCCACGCGGCGCGCTGTCACAGGAAAATGGCGCCGCTGCAGGGAGCGGGCCGGTCCGGTCGTGCGGTCAGGGTCGGACCTGTCAGCGCGGTACGCCGCGGGCTGGCGGCGCGGTGCTGCCCCCTGGCCGCGGGCCCGGCTCCGGCGACCTGCGACGCCGCTAATGACGGCGCCGGGCACGCTCGGCTGCGCTGACCTCCGACTGACCTCCGGTGCCGCGCCGCCGCCGAGGGCTGACCTGGCGGCACCTGGCCTTGAGCTGGGCTCAGGGTCGGCCGGCTGCCGGCGCCCACGGCGGCCGTCCGACCGCAGGTGGTGTGCCGCGGCTCCGGGGAGAGACCCGCGGGCGCCGGCTGCCGTCCTCACTGGCCTCTGTCCTCACCTTCCGCTATTACCACCGGCTGCCGTGCTCAACGACCGCCGTCCTCGCCGGATGCCGTCCTCAGAGACTTGTGTCCTCACCGGCCGCCGTCACCACCGGCTGTAGTCGTCACCGACTGCCTTCCTCACCGACATCGACCCTCACCTACCTCTGTCCTTACGGGCCCCTGATGACGTTCCAACGGCAGCCCCGGCAGCCCCGCCGCCGCTGCGCCCCGCGCCGGTCCCCTCACCAGCCGGGGTGCGCCGCGCCGGCCGCGATCCGTGACCGGTAAGCCGGCGGCCGTCCGGTCGGCGAGGTCGCCACAGCCCTCCATGGCGGCGCCCCGGCCCGACTCGTTCCGTTTCGTTCCGACCGGCCAGCGTCACCGACCCTGGAGCGCCCCGGCCTGTCGGTGCGCCGGCCCCCGGCGGTGACACCACCGTCCGCCACCGACGGGGACGGTGGAAAGGGTGGCAGCTCGGTGGCTAATGTATTGCACGACGCTGGTACTGTGTCTCAGTTTCAGCCTGATGATGTCAAACTGACAGATCAGACTCTTTATTACCGTCACTATCGGGATTGAATCTGAACTGAGCTGGCAATTATGTTCTCCAATACCCAATGACCCTGAAACCCGCTCTCTTCATCCTGTCCGAGGTTTTCAGGCATATTGTGTGGGTTTTCTTGTTTCCATGGACATTTGATACCTCATCTGGCTCTGAACGTCCGTTCCATTCAAAGCTCTGATTGAACTCAGTCTGACCGCACAAACCCCGCTGGCGCTGTCTGAATGGAGCGAGAGAACATCTTCTGCGCTGGTTCATGGTCGGCTCTCTGGTTTCCATTCGAGCTGCGGGGGACTACCGTGGTTCTGGGTCCCCAAGGTTTCTCCTGCTGATGGGTGTCGTGGCCTCTCCATTGCTCCATTATGTCGCTGGCAGGTCTTCATCGTTCATGACCGGTAGCAGAAGCCGGCGCTACAGGCAAAATATATCCATAGTGGTTGGAAGCTCGATTTACCCTATTTACAAATATGGAACAAACAGCAAACATTGTGAGCATACATGGTTAGCGGCCAGCGTAATCAGCATTTCAAACGAAACTTTGCACCGAAACTAGTTCGTCCTAGACATTCGGTCATTGTTTATGCTTTAATCTCCACTACAATACAGCTGCCACTGTAATTTTATGTCGATGACTCGGCGCTTCTGGGCGATAAGTGGGTGATGATGTGGCTATTTGTCATCAGCATGTATTACTAACCGTGGCGTTAATTGGACTACCCAGGGCAGGCGTGTGTTTAATGTTTCAGTGATGCTGCCGCCACGCTTATGTCTCCGGTGGTGGTATCGTGGCTAACCCTGTGCTGAACCCCGCTGCTGGTGCGGCGTTATCGTGTGCCCCGGTACGGCCGCCGCCGCCCCTGCCCCGTCTTTGTTTCGGCGTCGGACGCCGATCTCTCGTGACCGGTCGGTCGGCGGTGCCGACATGCGAGCGGCCGGTTTTGGTCCGACGGACCACTGAGCTGTGTGCACTGAGCGCTGAGGGGTGAGCGGCGTCGCTCAGGTGTGGGACGGTGGCAGGCGGGACGGCCCACGGCGGCAGGGTCCGTGCCGCCCGGACCGAGCGGCGAGCGCTGGGGAGACTGGCCCGGGCGTTCACTGCGGAGCGCGGAATACTGCCAGGCGACCTGGGTCTCACTCTTCACTACATGAGATTGAGATGGCTCGGCAGATCCAGACTGCCTGTTATGCTCTCGTCCTCATCGCCAGTCGCCTTCAGCTGCCACCGTTCAGTGACTCTGTGTGTACCTTGGGGGGCGACTTCGAACACCTCAGGAACCGGGCAGTAGCCGCTCGACTTCCGCCATTCACCGGCCTCCCGACCTCCGTCGGACACCAGCCTCACTGGCCTGACCTCCGGCAGTGCCGACTGTGTGTTTTGCGCTGTGCAGTGATCACTGTGCAGGTCTGTGCACACTGTGCAGCGCCCGTGCCGTGTGACTATCGTGACCCTGGGCGGCCCGACCCCGTAGAGACGGGGCCGGCTCGGTGGCCAGCCGCCGTGTCATGGCCCGGTCCGGTCCGTTCGGTGTGGGACACGGACCGTGTCGGACCGGGGTGACTCATGGCCCACTCTCCGTCACCCCACCCCCTGCCGAGGGGTGGTGTGACCCCGGCCTGAGCCTCAGAGGTGACCTCGGGTCGGCTGAGTAGTGAGTGGTAGCCTCAGACGGACCTCATCAGTGCTCAAAGCTGTTAGCCATTTGACGCAGCTTCTCCTTTCCATGCTCCTCCTTGCATTTACCTGAAAACACCGTTCAGAAGTACAAGCTTCCATTGCCGCTCAACCGAAAGTCTACTTTTACCGTTTTATCCTCTCGAGCTGTAAATTAAAGGTCAACAGGCAGCGCTGTCGTGCCGAGTTGCTGTTGACTGAGACAAGCCGAGTTGAACTTTGCCATTATTGGACAGACACCGTCGCTGCCATCATGAAAAAAGAATGTTTGAAAGGTCAATCAGCACGGCTCTTCCCACCGCCGGGCTGCTTAACGGTTTCCAATTATCGACTAACGGATGTGGCATATGACGTTCACTCGATCTTGGTGCTTACATCTCTGTGGGTACTGAAGATTCCGAACTGTTGTTCTATTTTTGTCTCAGATGTCCGCTTGTGGAGCCCTGCTGGCCTTCACTGCAAGACTTCTCGCGAAACATGTGAAATTCCATATGCAAGTTGATAACAGACTGGTTTTGATGAAAACGAGGCGTCTTCCATAGTATCTGAACGAGGTTCATATCCTCTGGACCTTGGGTTATGAATTCGGACATTATTTTCCGGTGCTTTTGGTCTAGATTGGTCTTCGACTTTGCGAACCGTGCGCTATGGATTCTCTCCGACGCCGTGTCTGCTTTCCCGTTCCGAGACCTAACCTCCGTGTCATGTCGCGGCCCCGACCCTTGGCGACCTCAGCCACCGCTCACCGGTATCTGCCGGTCCGGAGAGGCCCGACCGACCGACCTACCTGCCAACCTGACCTCGGCCGGCGGGCCCGGAAGGTGGCGCGGCCGCCTCTCCTTCCGTGTGTGTGACGCTCACAGACGTGAGAGTGGCCCAGAGGGCTGGAAGCCGCACCGGCCGGCCGCCGGGCTGGGGCGGGGCCGCGGCGCGCGAGGCCAGCCGGCCGGCCGGCCGACCGGCCGCGCGCGCCCTGCCCCCGGGCATGGTCCCGGGACGGGCGACCGCCGGAAACCGCCGCCGCGCCGGAGCCGTGTCCCGGAAGTCGCCAGTCGCGGTCCCCCGGTGCCGGAACTTCAGGTCACGGCGAGCCGACGGCAGGGGCCCGGGGCGGTGGGGAGAGACTAGAAGCGGTGGGGAGAGCCCTGGGGCGGCGGGGAGGAACCCGGGGCGACGGACGTCTAGACGGCGGCTGTGCTGACGGATTGGGGAGTGGAAGTGGGGTCGCGTTTTCCAGCTGCCATTCTCTTCGTTAGCGATTTCATTCTCTCTCGTCCTGTGGGCGTCTTTCGTGGTGTGTGGTCTCTGTGACGCACTGTGTCTAACGCTCTATATGTATTATTGTCTCAGAGCATCCTATTCGTCTGTGGTGTGCCGTCGTGAGTCTGACCTCACCTCTCCGTTCGTTACAGGTGACGGCGCCATGAGCGCGGTGCCTGCCTCCGGCGGCGGGGACAGCTTCACTGGGGGCTCCCTGCTCAGCAGCACCCTACTCATGGGCACCAACTCGTCACCATTCGGGTAAGTACTGTCACCACAGTGGCGAGCGCACTCTCAATGATTCGTCACTAACTTCCCCGCCGCTAACTCACCACACACACTCAGTAAACCGTTGCATACCGAGGTAGGTATTCGCTCAGCGCATCCCTTGGCAGTATCGTAGCGGAAATGTTACGTCGGATGGCTGTGGTGCCTCTGCCTCTCCGGAGAAGGTGTTGGCCCGGCCTGTGTAGGTGGTGGTTCCCCCGTTTATCTGTCCGCTCGTAAGTAAACATTCATTACGAGCCGTGATGGAGAGACCGCCGTAATGGTTAGCTCGGCTGGTGGAGGGCGGGGCGGGGAGGGGAGGATGAGTTATGGGCTGTTGGTCCTCTGGTTACTGAGTACACTATTAGGCGGCGAATGGCAGCACGTGGCTCACAGATAGACGGAATCGGGGCTGCGGAGTGTAAGACACGAACGGTTTGGGTTGTCGGTGGCCTATCTCAACAAGTGTCTCGTTGGGCGTTTGAAGCGGCATTCCGGCGCATTGCAATGCAAATTGCCATCGTACCTGCATGTGCAGGGTGGCAATAAAATGGAAACAGCTGTGGGAATACTTCGTAATCCGGTTTGTAGCCAGTTAGCATTCGAACCATCCACCAGTTTAGGAAGACTAATGGTTTAAATAACCGAAGAAGCTACGTAGGTACTGGAAAGTATGTATTATTCTGTTTGCTAGAATTGTTTTCTTCACTGAACAACAACCCGAGTTATCGCGATAAGAGTAGTTTACCCTTTAGCTGCCTCCGATAAGTCTCTGTTTGGACTGATCTCTGGTATGCGAGTGTCAGCCCCGGCCGGTGTGCTGGCCGGCTGGTTATCGGTCGCCGGGGTCTGCGGTCGGGTCTGCCGGGTCACGGCTGGCCAGCTCGGCGGCTGCAGCTGCTGCCGGCCGGCCCGGTCGGCCGCGGCGCCCCCGGACGGAGGTCAGCCGGCAGCCGAGCGGCACAGGCTGCGGTCAAAGGTCACCCGCGCGCCCGACCGGCTCGACGAAGGTCGGGGGTCGCCCGGGCCGACCGGCTGCACCGCTCTGACCTTGACGACCGGTCGAGCCGCCCGCGTGTCCGTGAGCTCAGCGGACACGGGTTGGCCGCTCGAGCGGACACGAACACGGTCTGTCCGCCGCGGACACGGCCTCTCCGAGGAGCCAGTGAGACGGGCCGGGGAGAGCCTGAAAAACTGACGTCTGTCCCGAGCCTGGCTGAACTGTGGCGCAGCTGCGCACACTGCACAGCTCGGCGGGGACGGCTCGAGTCTTCCACCCGTTTTCATCTCGTTCGTTGTCTGATTAGGCCGGCCGGTCAGTTGTCTTACACCGTTCCACGCGATGACTAGATTGACGGGCGGCCTTGGAATGCTCCGACGGGTGGTGCAGAGAGCAGCAGTGCTTGAAGATGAGATCGGATGGTTTCGGTGTGTGCGAGGCAGCCACTGGGCTAGGCGCTAGGCGCACCCGACAAATCAGATGGGACCATACGGTCTACAGAGGCTGCCTAGCCTGCACACATGGTCTACGGGCAACATCGTGCAGTGGCCAGACCACAGGACCAGCTGGCAGAGCCGCGGCCGGCGTCCTATCTCGCTCCTGGCCCCGCCGATCGGTCTGGCATGCCGAGCTACACCGTTCGTGCATCGGTCGACCCCCACGCCCTGGCCTGGTGGCTCGACATGAGGCCCGGCGTGGGGCACGGGCCGGTGTCAGTAGCAATGGCTGCTAGGAATACTGCGGCTTAAAGCGCTTTTGGTTTTCGTAGAAGCCTGCTTGAGGCAACGGAAGCCATAGTTAGCTGCTTTTGACTATTGTTTTCATACCATAAGCGGCATGTGACGCTTGAACATGGAATGCGCTTCGCTCGTGCATAGTGCATACTCTTTGGCACCGTTTCACAAGGCAAAGTCCGTAGATGTCTGAGGACTCTGGCGGACATTAACATTCATCAGTGGACCATGTGCCCTCTGTAAAGGACTTGGGTGACTTTGTGGATGACCCAAGAACTTCAGGGAGACTTGGGAACCCGAGCCGGTAATGAAATTAAGAGCATTGTTGGCTACCTGGGGACCCTGTTGGTGGTATTGAAGCTTTGTAGATGGTCTGGTGAGTGTATGTCGTACTCGACACTCGTCTGTCCATCGTGGTCAGTCTGCGGGCGATGTCTGTCCGTGGGGTTTCGCCTGGGTACCGCTCCAGCCGGCCGTCATATAGTTGGCCTTGACTGCCGACTGGTGCAGTGGGCGGAGGTCTACGGCCCCGACACGACGGAGGAACAACGGTACTCATTGGCTGGTACCCGACGGTACACGGCTGTGGAGAATGGTATACGGACTAGCTCAACAACGGTACACGGAGCACGCACAGCTGTATCAACATTGGAAAGCTAGGTGTCTGCTGTACCGTCTCGCCTTCTTTCTCGCGATGGACGGCCTGGACCGCACCCAATGAACGGCACCTGACTTCTGTACCGGCCAGGCGATACTGACTCGGAGGCTGTGTAGACTGCCTGTCTGTGCGATTCCTCGATGGTCGCTCGGCTACCCCTACCTCCTCGTCCCACTGTCTCCCGTGCCGACGTCTCTGAATGTTCAGGAATGTGTCACCACCGCGGCCTGTCCGCACGGCGCCGTGAGCCGCCTTTGTCTATCCGTCGGCCGCCCACCGGGCCGGTATATCAAGGTCGCTGGGTCAGCCGGGTGGTCACGCCGCCCGGCCCGCCGCCCGAGTCGCCGCTGAAACTGAAAGCGGCCCAAACCAGTCGGCTGCGCCCGACGGACCGGCGGGCGGGCCAGGAGGGAGGGATGGGAGCGGGTGGGTGGGTGGGTGGAGGGGGTGTGGGTGGTTGCAGGGTTCCTGTAGATGGGTAGATAGATTAACCGGTAGGTGGGCCAGTGGTTGGGGAAGGTGGGCCACTTGGCACGCATCCCCTGACAGACCCATGCACGGGAGATTGTAGATATCTGCGGTGTAGCGCTGTGCTGCCGCTGCACCATGGACACAGAGCCAGGAGTGCATCTTGGCTTATTGTATTAAGCGCAGTTGTCACCCACTCTGCGCCTACGTCTCGATTTTTCTAGTGGCGTATATGTTCAGTGTTGCTTATATCATATTCTTGCGTACGCGTACTCGTTACGTACGCGTACGCGTACTCGTTATGTACGCGTACGCGGACAATATGCACGTTTTATGTAACGTTGACCGCCTTCAGGACGGCCTGCAGTACATTGACCTGCCTCCCCTCCCTCTTACAGCGGCAGCCTGCCGTTCAGCGGCGACTGGGCCAGCCGGCTGAAGGAGCTCGACGCCGGCGGCAACATCGGCGACCTGCTCACTGACCGGCTCTGCCGAGACCTCTCGCCCAGCGCCATCGACGCGTGCGTGGTGTGCGGCGACCGCGCCTCGGGCCGGCACTACGGAGTGGTGAGCTGCGAGGGCTGCAAAGGCTTCTTCAAGCGCTCCATCCGCAAACAGCTGGGCTACCAGTGCCGCGGCACAAAGGACTGCGAGGTGACCAAGTACCACCGCAACCGCTGCCAGTACTGCCGACTGCAGAAGTGCCTCAGTATGGGGATGCGCAGCGACTGTAAGGAGTCGAGGAACAGCTCGGGCTACAGCCGCGCCGCGGACCCGGCGCCGGCAGCCGCGGCTGGCGATCAGCAGGCCGCCTCTCCGGCGCTCATCGGCACGCCCAGAGACACGACAGGTCAGTGGCGACATCTGTGAGGGATGGAGGGTGACCGACCTGCCACCTACCGGCCGGTGGGGGGAGAGGGAGGGGTGCTAATCGGATTGTGGTTGCACACCAGTGTAATCCTCATTGCGGCCGAAGTGAAAGGCGTTGTCACTTTCAGTGTCGGATTAGGGAATTAAGTTGCATAGGCTGTCTATATTTAGTGGAAGGTTCATGCTAAGACCGGCTTTTGTTGGTTTCACTGCTGCCCGAGGCGCGCCGGGGGAAATATGAGTGTGATAGGCCATAGAGTCATCCGATATACAGCTTTTGTTAGCTGCTAAAAGTCATTCATTATTCAGCAGCTCTTAAAATCTTGTTCATGGGAACAGCGTTATACAATTTTTCAAAGAAGCTAAAATGTCCCTCTCTATGATGGCTAGATGCTATTTATCTGCTGGTAAAGTTCTTAAGTCGAAAGTTTTTTCTCTGAAAGCACCCGTTAGAAATTGATGAATATTGTTTTATTGCTGAAGTGTTGAATACGACAGCCTCGCAACATCATGCACCTACTGGGTAAATATAATGTAGAGACAATATGGGGCTAAGATCCTTACCGACATCAGAATGGAAGACAGCTCTGAGCTCACCCCCCTCATCCGTTAGCCCTGGTGCGTCTGACGCCGGTCCATTTGTCCTCCAGCAGGGAGCGCGCGTCGCACCTCACCCGACATGTCCAACCCGCGCTTCACCCTCCAGGACCGCATCAACTCCATCATGGAGTCGAGCGTAGTGCAGCGGGGTTACGGCAAAACCACCACTGGCTTCTTCACCGAGTCCGGTGAGTCGCGGAGTCGGAGTCGGGGAGATAGGAGGAGTCACAGGGGCGGGGGGATACCAGGAGTCATAGGAAGTCACAGAGACATAGGGAGGGATAAGTCGATGGGAGGAAGCTCAAGTCGCGTGTTTGACGAGACTTTAGCGACCATCACGCTGCGTAGTTGATAGAGACAACGAATCAACGAGGAAATTATAAGTTATTTATGTACGTTTCGTAGACCGTTTGTACGTTGTTCCATCTTGCTCAGCAACATAACATGTCGTTATTTATATTTCAACCTCGCACGTGCGTTCAGCTCGTCGCTGTTTTTTTGCCATGCGCTTATCGATCACGTGACCCGGCTCGGTGGCCGCCGCCCCGCCGGCCGGCTCTGACCTTTTGACCTTGACCGCGCCCGAGGCGGGGACGAAACGTGGGCTGTTTCATAAATGAAGCAACGCATCAGTCAGTCACTGTCTTCTAAATTCGAATGCCTATGCTGTATTTTTGGATTCTCGTGATATAACTAAACATTTGTCTGCTGAATTTATTTCATTGCCGAGTAAATAGTCTTCGAGTCGAGCACTCCTACGTATTGGGTGCGTAGTTTGTTTATGAAGGGAACCACCGCACCTTTGTCAGGATGGGCTAAGGACTGATATGAACAGAAGTTCTACAGTCGCTGGGCGGGGCTGATCATGGGTTTGTTGGCCATAATTGTTCGTCATACTAGCTCAGACAACCCACCAACCAGAATTTAATCTTTCCCAGATAATTTTCACGTCCTGCCTAGCTGTCGTGGGAACTTGATGCGGCGTAATTCTAGTCACTTCGGAGGATGCTACTTGTTTATTTGATTTATTGTTCTTTCTCATGTCGTTTTTTTCTCCGTTCCCTATTGATATGTCTTTTCACTGTGTCCCAGTCTCCTCTCTTTCACTTCCACATTTACCTTTCCTTGTTTTACACATTGCTGTCCTTTGCCTCGCCGTATCTGTCGGCCTCTTCCAGTAGCCCGCACCCCTATCTAACGCCGGTCGTCTCTCCTCCCAGGTAACGGCTCCGTCTCTCCGTCGGGCGACGGCGACCCGCTGGCGCTGGGCGGTGAGCCGGCCGCTCAGGACGCCGTCACGCGCGCCGTGGACCGGCTGACGGCCAGCATGGCCGCCGACGAGCTGCCGGCCAAGCCGGAGCCGGAGGAGCCGCTGCCGGACGGCCCGCTGCTGCCCGAGGCCAGCCTGACGTTCAACGTGGCGCCGCCGCCAGCCCAGGCGCGCCTCGACTCGGCCTATATCACGGAGATCGGCTCCCGGGTGCTGATCTCCGTGCTGGGCTGGGCGCGCGGCGTGCCGGCGTTCGCCGCTCTGGCCGGGGATGTCCAGGAGAGCCTGGCGCGCGCCCGCTGGACCGAGCTGTTTGTGCTCGGTCTGTTCGAGTGCCGCGAGACGTTGGGCCTGGCGCGGCTGCTGTCTGCGGTGGCGTCCCACCTGTCCAGCACGGTACACGAGAGGCGCACTCAGGTCGGCAGACTGAGAATGGTGAGTGGCGGGGAAAGCTAATAGATGGGCTGGCTGGAACTTGGTAACTTCTTAGAACATGTCTTGCCATATATTATTGAATGGGAGGTTTTGACATTTGAAGCGTACCTACTACCTGCACTATCTTTTTTCCAGTCTTTTTATTTACCTACGCTTTGTTCTTGTGTGTAAAACACAATAAAACAATACAGTAGGTTGTAAAGCTGTCATTCATACTTATGCTATTGTTCGCGGCCATTATTGGCGCTAATTGTCATAGCTATTGTAACGCGCAGGTGCTTCGCTCCGTCGGGGTTTGACATTATTGGTGAAATGGCGACTGGCGAGTGCCCCGGTAGTGCGCCTGTGCATACCTTGAACCTGACATCGTATGCTCCCTTATGTAATCTCGTCTGTGTGCTCATCTAACTCTCCCGTGTCCGTCCGGCAGGTTACGCAGCACCTGTACATGATCCAGGAGTTTGTCTCCGCCCTGCGGCGGCTCTCTCCCTCCGCCGCCGAGCTGGCGCACCTGCGCGCCATCGTGCTATTCCAGCCGGACGGCCAGGAGCCGGCGGCGCGCCCCCACCTGCGCCGGCTCACCGCCGCCGCCACGGCCGGGCTGCGCGAGCAGTGCGGCACGCCGGCGCGTCTGCACCAGCTGCTGCTGCGGCTGCCGGCGCTGCGCGGCATGAGCCCGCTGGCCGTCGACCACCTGTTCTTCCCGGAGATCCCGCTGACGGGGCCCGTGTCGGCCAACCAGGCGCGCATTGAGGAGCTGCTGCCGCACATCATCCGCGGAGACGCCGACGATATCGGTGAGCGGCGGAGCGGGCGCTGAGCGAGGCTGAGGAGGTCGAACGGCGCAGGGGTGGTGTATGAGCTCTTGGCTGATAATGGTTGTTGTGAGGGCAATTATGTCGCAAGATGAGTTTCGCGTTAAGAAACTGGGATTGTTTTTAGTTTGTTATTGCTTCGAAGGATGCGTCGTTTGACCGTTTGAATAAAGCATCTTTAAGGTCTTCTTCAAGTGTATGGTATCTTCAACTGTGTATTATTCGATGTGATACTTTTCAATTATCACTGGCTACTAAGAGATCACTACTTACAATGGCATCAACAGAAGCGGCGTATTGGTAGAATCGAGCTCGAAATTGTTATAACAGACGCGTGCTGTGGAATCGTGAGTGAGCGTTATGTGACCGTCCCCGTATGTTCGCCCACTGACCGGCATCCCCTGTCCCCCATTTCAGTGGCCTCCGAGCAGCCGACCCCGATGGAAGGATCACCAGAGGCCGGCTCCGACCCGGGCGCCTCCTCTGAGTGACGTCACCGCCCGGGTCTGAATGACGCCACCGCCCGGGTCTGAGTGACGTCACCGCCCGGGTCTGACGCCGCGCAACTAACCGGCGAGTGACGTCATGTCCAGCTGAGTGACGTCATCATCCGTGTCTGAATCGCCAGCGACCGGTGAGCCCCATCGGGATCGCTGGTGCTCTCTGCCTCTGTCGGGACTGCAACATACGTTCCTTGCGATTGAAGGATAGAAACGGCCCGGAACTGCCACAGAAAATCCCACGACGATACGGGAACGTGACGTGAATGTCGTGGTTCTCTGTCTCGGAGGGGCTCCGGCGCTGACCGGTCGTCAGTGACCGGTGGTCGGAGTGACCGATTGGCCGGTACGCAGTGTGTGGTGAAGTGCGGTGGTCCGATCTGGGACGGCATGAAGTGACCGTGCCACACATTGTGTGCGAGTTGGGACAGTGGGCAGGACAGAGCGGTTCGGAGGACCCCTGAACGGACGAACTCGGCATGGCGTGGGCTCACCACGCTGTGACCGTTTTAATTGAGCAGCTGAGCCTGCTCATAAGGCTGTTTTTCAGTCGATCTCTGAGTGTTTGTCATTTTTAACGTACCACACATGAATTGAGAGCGTGGATGACCTGAAGTGGTCGTCGAGTTTAGTTTTAAAATCAAACGAAGGCGTAACGTTTCACTGATAACGTTGTGAGAATGCTGAGCCAGCAGTGTCTCTGTGCTGGTTGGTTTTAAGCGACGGAATCGGACCTTTGTGACTGTCGTGACAGCAGATTCTGTCACATTCGGAGGACCGGTTACCGTTGTGTTCCGGTACCGTCGTAACAGTGGAGTTTCGATGGACGCCGGAGCGGCTCAGTGCAGCTCTGAGGGTCGGAGCCGGCCACCACAGACTGCCCGCAGAAGGTGGCTATGGCTGCAGACGGCGAGAGGCGGCCGCCGGCTGCGGCTTTGAGCACGAGCCGTGGAGCTGTGAGGAGTTCCTGATGTGAGCGCCGGCTGTGGATCGGGTGCGGCTCCGGGACGCTGTGCTGACACAGCCGCCCTGTGTCTGCGTTGAAAAGACATGCTGTGTTTGTGTCGTGGTGTACAAAGGCCGAGAGTGTCGGCGGCGCTCCATACCGCTCAGTGGCGACACCTGCCGCCGCGCCGCCAGCGACATCTGTGTACAGCGCGGCCAGCTAGCGCCGTCCCGAGTTTTTTCACGTTGCTCAGTGCGAAGGGACCGACGGTGTTTGAACGCGTGCTAATGTTTTAGTGGGAGGAGCGCGCGGGCTGCATGACCAGGCCCGCTCGACTCCGGGCATTTCCTGAACCCACCCTGACGGCCCGTGACAAACGGCTAGGTTTTATCGGCGCCTGCGTGCCTGCGTACGAATGTGAGCGCTGGATGGCTACGTCTCCTGACTGGGAGACTCGGCAAAACATGGAAAATTTTAGTTTTGTATTACAATCGACCTGCATGACTGAAATTTCCGAGTGTAAGTGGTTTTATAGTGCGCGAGTGGGTTTTATATTTCTAGTCGGGCCGTTGGCGAGTGGCAACTTTGTACGTACCCACTGTAAATGCATTCTGACCAAGACACCGGCGTTTGTTCTCCGCTGAGCCTCTGTTCAGGGGACTCGTTGCACAATGTATTGCACATTATCGAAGCGGAAGCTGATTCACGACGGTCAGGCCTCCGCATGCATGTTTTACATAGGGCCTCATGGAAAGCAATCGCGCGTCTTCCTCACAGGAATGCACTCATGACTTAACCAACACTACGGCCTCTTCATTGATATTCAAAGTCGCAGCTTCCACCCCACTCGCAGTCTGGACACTCGTCCCTCGCGCTCTCCCACGTACTACCAAGTACCATGTATAGAAGCCCAGCACTTTGCATCAACACTTGGGTCTGCCTGCGCTCGCCACCGTCCATCTCATAAACAAACCTCTGCTGGACATGTCTCCGAAAACCTGCAGCGGCCACCTCACCCCGTCCGGCGGCAATGACAAACCAGCCTACCGGCGCCCGTGTCCTTTAGTGACTAGTCCAAACAGAACACCGGGAACAGCCCCCTCTCCGCGACCCAGCACGACACGACCGTCAGTTGGTGCACCTTGATCAACAGCACCAACCACCAGTCACTAGTCACCAGCTTAGCATACTGCACTGTCCGGCTGCTCAGGGGTTCCCGAGGCCCCGATATATGCATATTCCAACAGCGGCCAGTTTGCATTTTGATAACACGCCTCCTGTCCGCCCCCTCTACACCCCCCCCCCCCCAGGCGCCGGAGGGGCGCCTATGAGTTCATCAGTTTGCACTACCAGCGTGTCGATAAGCTGTACAGTATGTGGGGTGTTTGTGGGGAATGTGGGGGACAGGGGGTTCGACACTGGAGAATCTCGGTCTCGGGGATTTCTCTGGGAGACCACACATGGCTGCAAGGCGCGATACTGGAGTTTCCGGCTAGTCATAGCTGGCGTCACTGCGCTAGTTCGCTGCTGCTTGGGGTGCTGCATGGATCAGACTCAGAAGGGTGCTTATACATACTTTGGCGAGACATTTCGACGGACGAGTGGCGGAGAACCTGAACAAGATTGACAGTACGGATCAGCCGCCGTCACAGGTATGTACACGGGAGCGTCGTGATTCCCGCCGACATTAGTCACATTTCGCGTCACAAATTGAGATGTGACAAATTCGCATCGCCCAGGGGTCGTCACTTTCCTCACCGGAAACTGGCACCGCCATATTTTCCGCCACGACTCCGACATGTTCCATCACGACTCTGTCACATGTTCCGTCACGAATGCCGTCACATTTTCCGTCACCGCTATCCCCGTGGAGGTCATGGATACCGACTAGAGCGGTGGGCTCCAGAGTTGGTCGGCGGGGCGGGTCGGCGACCTTTGACCTCTGAAGTGCTGACCGGAGGGCACGACCCAGACGCCAGCTGCTCGTCCAGGCGAATCAGCTGCATCAGAAAACCGTAGTTGGGAAAGATGGCCCGCTTCGCCCTGGAAGGGAGCCGTGTGAGGGGGAGAGGTCAGATGGACGGGTGAGATAAATAACTGGGACAAAACTCGTGCCGCAAGGAACGATTCAGATTTTGGCAAATGAGTGTTAAGCTTTGACCCTAATGACCCAAATCATTCGAATAAAATAAAATATAAAAAAGGATTCGAATAAAAAGGACAATCTGTCGAGAGGAAAACTTTCAATACGGACGATTGTTTGCTAAATACGTGGGAAGCAAAGGTAGGGGAGAGTGGTGCAGGAGGCCCCCCCTTAAGCTCAGTTGCTATTCTTAGACAACTGATAATATTTAAGAGCTAACGTGTGCATGCGCTGTGAGCATGCATCATTTTCCCATACATATTTGCATTCAAAATGAATCTAGGGGGTACACAAACCGTAAACTTTAACATTTTGGAAAAAGTTGCAAAAGGGCCTCTTACACTATGGGTATGGTAAGACGCCCCCCCCCCCCCCCTCGGGTGTTTTACAAGTCAAGTCGACTTGTAAAAGACGCTTTGCGAACACAGCTGCAAGGCCTTTTATTTCGAAAAGCTAAGCAAATACGGTGTTATCGAAACCAATAACACTTCCAAAGCGCTCGAACAATGCGAAAACTAGCACAACCAAACGCTGATGACCAACGAAAATTGTACCTATTACTTCTAAGAAAGGAAACAGAAAAAAAAGAAACAAAAACAAACTCCTTGAAAAAAGAATGCCACGCCTGCCGCAGGTGCAGGCGTTTTAGCATCGGGGGCGTTTTTTATCGGGGGGCGTTTTATCATCCTCGAAGGGAGGGCCTCTTACAAAAATGCAGTGTTTTGACGTCACAATATTTATGGTTTATGACACATTTGCAGCGCACCAGAACATGGTCTATTCTGAAGCTAACATGTGACAATTTCGATGAGATAAGATTGCATTTGATAGCCATTGTTTTTTCAGATATATAAGGGTGATAAAGATGCATATATCTAGCAAGTAAAGCGGCAAAAACAGAAACAGGCTTACCAAAAGTCGCTGCAACGCACCTGATACCTCAGGATTCGTGAGTTGTTGTTTCAAGAGGGCTTCTGCTTTACAAGAACATTAAACAATAAATAACATTATTGGTTTGGTAAAAAAAGCAATAGGGCCTCTTACCGACCCTGGGCGTCTTACACGGATCTCCCCTACAATTATAAGTGCGCAATCGATGAGGCAGGTAAATTAAATCTGCTGACAATAGCATTATCTTGCCGTAACAAAACTGATGTTAGGTATCTGGTGACTCACCTGACGGTGCTGAGAGCCTTTGTGACGGCCATCCCCTGTTTGATCATCAGATAGGCGACCACCAGAGCAGCTGAGCGGCTCATCCCTTGAACACAGTGCACCAGCACCTTCCCTGCAGCAGAAACGTGCCAATCCATGTCACAGGCGACTACCAGAGCAGTTGAGCGGCTCATCCCCTGAACACAGTGTATGTACCAGCACCTTCCCTGCAGCAGAAACGCGCAATCCTGTCACTATCGTGATACGATAGGCACGGGCTGGCCTTCTTGTCGGAAAACGTGATTTCGGGGCTTCACCCCTGCCGTATTCCAATTCGGTTATTCTGTATCCAATATAATTGTTGTGGTCCCGAATCCATCTCCTTCGTTCTGTTTGCATCATGATGAAGAAATGAAATCGATATGCAGTGCATATTTAACTGAAGAAACCTTAAGTTGAACATAACCTTTGAGAAATCAGCTTTTTCATTGTATGGACGACACAAGAGAAGTGCCGTCTTTTGGTCCGCGCCGCACCGTTTCCTACGTCCTACTGACGGCTAATGGATACTGTGCCGCAATACGGCAGTGTACGGCGGCGCAGCATCCTTCAGGCACACGCATATGCTGCCATCTATCACCAGCGAAAGTAAGCACGTTACGAGCTCGTTGTAGGCGGGCGAGACGTGAATCGATTATTGCAGCGTGGATTACGAGCGAGTTAGTGAGTGAGTGGAGAGTGAGCTAAAAAGAAAGAGCGGGAGAGAGAGAGAGAGAGAGAGAGAGAGAGAGAGAGGGAGAGAGAGAGAGAGAGAGAGAGAGAGAGAGAGAGAGAGAGAGAGAGAGAGAGAGAGAGAGAGAGAGAGAGAGAGAGAGAGAGAGAGAGAGAGAGAGAGGAAGTAGGAACTGCGGAGCTCGAACTTCAACATGATCGGCTAGCATTCAACATTGCTTACAATTACCAGAGGAGTCCTACGCCTAAAACACTGGTTCTTTTGACTCGAGATATTGCTGAGAACCGCAGCCTTTGCCCTATATGCAATTAATCAAGTGAGTTTTCCCGATACACTCCTAGTCCAATATACCCTGGATACACTTTGTCATGCGCACCTCTCCTTTAGTTATATTTCTCTACACCATTATTCATTTCTCGAGTGTTGGCCCGATATTTCGGTACGGACTGTTCAATGTGCATTCGCCTGCCCCGACTGTTTCTTTCTCAGTAAGTTACAAACCATAACACTCGACAAGTCACGGCAACAATAAGTTTTATGATGGATCGGACTACCGTTGTCCAACGGCTACTTTGGTGCTCTGAGATACGGAAAGGGTAGATTATTTTATTTAGAGTGAACTTGCATCTCCATGCAGATGCAAGCTTATATATAATGCAAATGCTCATGGCGCATTCATGAGTGGGCCTCATCTGACCATGTAAACAATGGCTGGCATAGAGCCTGGCTGCTCAGTAAAGCTGCTGAACATGTTTACAAGGGCGAACGCTGGTGGTTTCCTGCTGTCGGGTATGATATCGGTCAAATCGACACGGAAAAAGAAGCTATGACAAATTAATTTTTTGATTTTTTAAAGGCTCAGCACTCAACAGCCTATACATATATAACAATATATACAACAGTACTTAATAACAGATATGTACAAGCTCATCAACTGTAAAGCGTTGAATGGTGTCGCTATGAACGTTATTCGCTATCCACGAAAACCCTATAAAAGGGGCACCAACTACCCCTATCCACCATTTACCCCTCAGAGCCCCTTGTAGGGTCGCCCTGTCGTCACATATGCACATCAACTGTAAGTTTATGTATATGTGATGCGACCGGTCTCTGGTCTCTGGCCAAACAGGACGCCTGCTGCAAGATTGCGCTGCTAGTGTAGTCAGACGGCAGACTGCCACGGACGTGGCGGAGCCGTGAGCACAGCGTCACGTCGTCACCGAGTGACCTAGCCTCGTGACTCGTGTGCGTCTGCGCGTGTGCAGATTCGGCACGTTTCTGACACAGTGGAAACTTTGTTCCCGATATAAGCAGCCAGTGTTTAGTAAACTGCATCAATTTTTGACACTGGCATTCAATTGACACATCAATCAGGAACAGCATTGCTGCCGTAGTGGTGATCACCTTCCAACAGGTAAGGTGACGGAAAGTGTACCCTATTAGCATACCGGTTCAATGTTCGTACCTAAACATCTGCTCAATCGGCTGGCCGTTGGACAGCGCGGTCCTCATGGGACGCGGATCATGCTGGCTACTCGTGATCAGTCGCCCATGCTACTCGCTCAGTTTGCTTCAATAAACAGCTCAGACAAAAGGGTCCATCAATGTATAATAGTTTTTAACTGAACGTCTATACGCATTTAAATGGCGAAGTGGCAGTACGCATTGTTGTTATAGCTTTTATGTGTCGTAATTTTGAAATGCATTTCTTATAAAACTCAGTTGCACAATCTTTAAAGTCATCTTCATCGGTGTTTTCATTACTTTTTTCTGGATATGCAACAATAATTAATTACAACAAAAAGCAAGACGACAGCGCAGCCCCTCAAAGTAAAAATAAAATGCCTGGGAATCTGTTTCGCAAGGATTACCTATTGGTAAACTAAGTTGAGATATACGAGTACCATGCGTAGCCTGAAGGCTTCGTAGCTTAATTAAACAAGCCAGTAATATGGGGTGCGGTGACTAACTAAACATCAGTTTTTGGCAACACGATTGTGTATTGATTCGGGCAAAGGGAGCTCTCATCTCTGATCGAGAAGACGGCTACAGACGACGCCCGTTAGATGATGCAATTTGAAATCCTTGACCGTTGGGAGGCGAACCCCGGTTCCGCTTGCGATGACGCTAAATATACTCGTAACTTGTGTGTAACCAATACCCATTCCCATTGGTCTTATCCGAACTACCAAACTGCACCCGTTTCGCGGCATAAATGGTTGAGCTTAGCTTAAACCGACTGCTCATCACTTTTAATTAGACTGAGGCTGAGCGCACTTTAGCTGACCAAAAGTGGCCAAAGTGACGAAACTATTTTGGAGCGGGCTATGACCAGCATGCAGGTGGTCATATTTAAAGTGTCTGTAACTCCCTCCGACAGTGCCTGAAACTGTGGCAACATCTGTAACTGTGACAAATATCTGTAGAGATTTATCATGCATCCGCTAACTGCGCTCTGCATAATGCAGAAATTTGTTTGCATAGGGGTAACACCACGGCACTAGTTGATATTTGAATTCAGTCTGAGACACTTGATAGTCGAGTGTCAGCGGACTCTAGTACTGCCGTCTGCTGATATCAGTGTATAAACCATTTTGAATTATTAGCACTGAAGCAAAGGGTGTGCACAATTGCACATGCTTTTTCAAGCTTTGTATTGCATATTATCATATGGGGGAGGCTTATGCTACAAATATACAAATATGTTTAGTTGTTAGTACTTTCTATTAGCTTTTTTCTTATGGTCAATTTGTACGCTATATATGGCACGGCTCTGAAGATATTAACTTTGGTTGCCGATCCCGTACCCTATTCAAATCCCATCTCTACCCCTCGGACCCTCCCTCCCGATCCCCTACCTTCGTGTTTCTCCCCGATCCCTCCATACCTCCGTGCCGGAGGGCGTCATCGATGAACTCGGCCGCGTCGCCGAAGTGGACGCCGATGTTACACTCCTCGGCGTCCTCTGCCGGCACGCGCATCAGCGCCAGGCCGGCCGAGCGGTAGAAGCAGGGGTGCATGTTGACGTAGCAGCCCGAGTAGGTGGCGTTGTCGATGCCGTGCGCGGCGTTCAGCACGTGCGTCACCCCCAGAGAGCGCAGCAGGGTGAGGGTGAACGCGGTGGCGCTGTGGGGGAGATAGAGAGACTGGATAGTTCCAGAGAGCGCAGCAGGCTGAGGGTGAACGCGGTGGCGCTGTGGGGAGACATAGAGACTGAGGGGGGAGTCCCAGCGAGCGCAACAGCGTGAGGGTGAACGCGGTGGCGCTGTGGGGAGAAATAGAGAGACGGGGGAGTTTTGGTTGACCGGTATGGGGAGAGGGCGTGTACTGTGTACTGTGCACTTTTTAGCGGCCAAGTGAATGTGGCGATGCTTCAGAAGAAGTTGGTATGGATATTTAAAAGTTACTGTAGACTAGAGGTTCAATCAGTAGCGGCGGAACACCTTCAATTAAGTGGGGGGGGGGGGGGGGCACTGCCGACTTTTGGTCCCATTCTTTCCATGCAACGCCCATAGGGCTAATGTTAAAATGCCTAAATCAAAGGGGCACGGTGCCCCGGTGCCCTCCCCGTTCCGCCGCCTATGGGTTCAATGGAGTCGGGTTCATTGTGCGAGCATACCGGTCGTTTAGATTGACGTGTGTAGTAACATAGCGTTACAAAGTCTCCGGGACCTCCTTACTCCTTCGCTCCGCCACAGCGACTGGCTGCCCCTGGCAGACCCACGCGGCACCACCGGCCGCTCTGTGACGTCACTCACGCGTCACTGATGACGATCCCGGGATAGACCTCGTCGTACGGCTCGCTGGGAAAGGCCATGGCGCCGCGCGACGGTGCCACCAGCAGCTCGCGCAGCTGTTGTACGGTGACGGCCGGCCGCGGCCCGCGCCACGACACCGGCATGGCTATACTGCCGGCTGCTGCGGGCAGAGCGGAGACATGTCTGACGTCAGACGGGTAACGTCAGATGAGTGACGTCATTGATATGACGTCAGCTGTGTGAGTTATGGCGTCAGTGGTGTAGTGAGCATGACTTCATAATTTGTGACTAGTTCCTGTCCGGTCTAGTTGCTCTGTTACGGTCGTGCTGAATCATGTTGGTCAGAGAAACACGGGATGACACATCGTCTGTTGGACACGTTAAGTCGGACCGACACGCAACGTCCAACAGACTGCGATGGACGGATATAGCTGGCGCGCCAGTGAAGTCATGTTCAGAAATAGACACCGACGCGACGGTGCGTGCCACGGAGTTATCTCTTCTCCCCCTCGAGTGGGGGCTGTCTTAGTCGCGGGCTCATTGGCAGGGGGTCAAGAACTAGCGTGTTTTAACACCTGCGCTGCGGCTGTCAACATTCTGAGGCCACTTAATGCACGCGTGCCAACGCTTGCTATTGTTAACATTCCTGAAGGAGTGATGGGTAAGAAAGTGAGCAAAACGTTTTAGTCAGCTGAGATACATTTAAGCTCCTGTTGCCGAGTGACATCAGCTGATTAAAATGCACCAATATATGATCACTGGCGGATCCAGGGTTAGGCATTTGGGACAAATTCTCCCCCCCCCCCCCAGCACCCGAAATCGACAAAAAATCGTTTTTCGGCAATAAAATGAAAACTAAACGACTTGTATGAGGAAAAGTTTGTTTCAAACTTAACAGCAGTATGCGTAAGAAATCGAAATCCGATGCGTTTTTAGAATTTGGAGAAACTTTTTGGGGTATGCCCCCCCCAGCTTAAAAGACCGCCTTTCTGGATCACATGCCAGTGTAAGAGATAGGAATTTAATATGGTAAGTGCCGTCGCCGATGACATTTCGCGACGACATTTATGATTAGGTATCTGTCCTGTCATAACAGGGCTATTCTACAAATATGTACGTCTGTCGCACCTCGCACGTCGTGGCCAGGAGTAGTGTGGTGGCGTAACGACTCGCTGAGTCAACGGAGACCTCAATGTGTATTGTAATATAGAAACTGGCACTCATCATTGAATGTTCATGCTGAGACAGTCACCCGGTATCAGCTAAGGCGGGCACAGGGCGAGCGTTGGAAGGTCAAGCGGTCACAGGGCGTCCTTTGAGACAAAAACGAACATACGTAATTACATTAATTAATTACGTTAATTAATTAATTACGTTTACATGACATCCCGTCTTGGAGAGTATTTGAAAAAAAGCTTGAGACAGTCAGAGGATGCTAGTGAAGACGCCTACAGAAAGTCATGGGCTATGCGATATTGAATTTGTATAATTGTTTATTGCTGATAAATATCTAATTGCCAGAAAAATGTTTAGAAAATTATTTAGGTACCTATGATCGGCAAGTGCGGTATTTATTACCTAATTTGTCAGTGCCAAGTATGAACGCTCTGACATGATTATATTTAGACGGTTACGGCCTTTTTGACACACGCCAATAGGTAAGAAGAATAGAAATACACTCCCTTACCCTCTTGGAACTTGCGACGGAGCTCGTTCAACAGGTCACGTGACCAAGCACGCTACAGAAGTCCTCTCCTTACAAGGTCAGGTGTGATGACTAACCAGGCGGCAGGAGAGGCTTCTTATCGGTCCCACGGTCGGCTGTGGTGCTTGCTGTCACTTCGCTGACACTTTCCACTCACTCTCTATGTCTCACTCTCACTCAGAGTATAGGTATCTCACTCTCACTAGCAAACGGCCGTCGCCGCCGCCGCCGTCCACCGACCACCTCCGTCCACCACCCACTGCGCCTATACGAACGGCCGGATCTGGTCGGTGCGCTGGCCAGTCGGTCAGTCGGTCAGTCAGTCGGTGGGATGGCAGACCGACGACTGGCCGTCAGTCTCAGAAGACAGTCTCACTCTCCTCGCTGACTCTCGGCCGACTCTGCTCAGAGAGGGCGTCGACGCCGACGGCACGGCTAGCGTCGGCACTCGGCAGCGACGAAATCCGCCGGCGCGGCGGCCCTGGAGCCACACGGCCACTGGGGGCTATTTTAGGTCCGGGCACGCGCGGGAACTGGATACAGGCAGCTCGTTGATGGTGCGAGGGGGAGGGGGAGGAGCTTGGCAGCTCGGTGGTCGTCGTCCGTGAGCGGCTGAATCAGAACGGTGACCCTGACGTGCCGCAGGGGGGGGGGGATGGTGACAGGTTAGAACAGACGAAGGGAAGAACTATTGCCGATAACATTACGACGCCATTTTGCAGTACTGAAACAGACACAACACTAATCAGAATGCTACTCAGATGTTTTAAAACTGACTAAAGGCTGATTTTGTTCAGTTTAGTTTTGCATGTTTCGCATTTTTTCCAGATTACATAAGCGCTCGATTTATTTCACTGAATGCTTATAGGTACATAGGTACACATTCGAAATAACCTTTCAGAATAGCAGTTTGTACCTTGTTTGTGTCGGCATCTATCTTGTGTGTCAAGTGTATCTTGGATAAAGGTCGGTCGCAGATAGTGCAGAATGTTGATAGCGCAGTATTTTGCAGTACCTGTACCTACTGTGATAGCACATAGCTAGCGTCAATCCCACACCAGTGCTGCAGCCCTCCAACTGTCGGTGCCGCCCACGCCCACAGCTTCCAAAGAGGAGCCGCGCCTGCGTAAACGGAAGACTCGGTAAGACTCCACATCGTAATTTGCTTTCATTTTGCTCTCCGCGCCGTCTGTGTGTATGTTGAAGGGGGGATGTAGCCTCATCTATCCTTTTTATCAGCGTCAGATTTTTTCGTGACTTGCTGCGCTGAACAGTGATCTTTTTATGAAAAAGACATGTGAATTGATTTGATGGCAAATAAACCTCAACTAGAAAGATAAGAGTGATAAGTAGGTAAGGCGTTGTATGATGTATCATTATTTCATTAATTTACCATCTGTTTTTTAGAAATTTTATTGGAAGTGCACAGTGACCTCAAATTGCTTGTGGTTTTGTCATCTGCCTAAGCCTTTCGAATATTAGCCATCATTATTAATCCAGAATTGGAGGATCAAAGCATCCGGAAATTCCCATTGGTGGGTCGCTGAAAAAAAGTTCGGCTGAGCCCAAGGCCCTAAATACCGAAATCACAATTATATGTGATTAATTAGTCAATTGTTTCATGTGGCTTGAGAATGAACTGTTGTTCGAAAATTTGCCAAACAATATAATATTTATTTTTTATTGAATTTCCAATTAATTATCGAGGAAAAGGTCTCCTAACTACATATATCAAGATTACTTATACTGGTTTTACTGGTCAGAATGTCGAATGCCTAGCTTTGAAGGGATCCCTCTGCATTTGGCAGCACTAACACCTTGCATGAGTCACCGTCCGTTGCGTTGCGCAGATTAGTGAACGTTGTAAACAAAGAGTTTGAGTGGGGATTCCCGGACTTTTGCCGTCAATTTTTGGCCCAGGTGCGGTTGTGATTTCGTGAATTTATTGTAGATTTAATCATCAACGACTAACATAAGCACATTTCACTTGATTGTAGTAAGTATTTCACCGTTCATTGTTAGATTTCGACGTTATTAGATATGAAGACCATCCTGGCGCACCAGACCATACGGAAGCTGAAATAAATGGTTTTCTAAATTAAATTTAATTTTTTATTTTATTTAGCAAGAAATTTACAGAAAACTATGTCAGCAATATTATTTTACATGTTTAATCTTCCTTAGCAATTCAAATTTGAATATGCAGTGTAGCTGCTGCATGTGTAAGCCAGTCTGCAAAACGTGGCAGGGTTCGACGAGATCTCGTCGGGGCAGACACAGTGGGGCGGGGGCAGATATCGGGGCAGCTTTTGAGAAATCGGGGCAGAGTTCGGCAATACCGGGGCAGACCGTTTGCAGTCGGGGCGGACCGGGGCGGGGTGCACGCTACCGGTGGAAAATAATATAGAAGCAGAGTATTGTTGAAACACGCGAGAAAAAGTGAGCTGCGCCACAAACGTCGCTGAAGCGCAGAAATTGTCATTTGTAACTGCTACCATATTCGAGTTTTCCCTTCATCGGGGCTATGAATGTTTTACGCGCCGTGTTTCGTATTAGCAACCAAGGAAAGGCGCTACCCGGAGATACTCCTTTCTAGCCTCACCAAACCAAATCAAACCAAACCGAACCAGACCAAACCTGACCTAATCGAACACTCGTAAATGTGCTGTATAGCCCTCACGATGATTGCCGTCCCCGTCCGGCCAAATGATATCCACATTTCCACTTAGAAACGAACGCGTGCTAAAACGCTTAACTGACCGGCTGCGAACCCGCGACCTACAGATTAAGAGACGAGCATACTCTGCACACTTAAATCTAAGCCACCAATTAGCTGATCATCGCCGAGACGAGGTGTAATATCAGTTTTTCAATGATGCATTGGGGCATTGTCCGAGAAGCGCCTCTCTTTGGTTGCAAAAACGAAATGCGCCCCTCGCTGCCGATTGATTCGACGTTGCCATGGCAACATGAGGCAGTTTTGCACCCCAACTGCGTCATCATCACATTTTAACCAGAACACTAGCCGCTCTATATAATATAACCTTGACCAATGATCAGATCCTTTCGTTAAAAAATTGTTCGAGTCTCATTACCGCGACCGACTTAAATTAGCGCGGGTGATGTATTGATATGAAGTTTTTATGCTATATATAGTACATTTAGGGCATAATCTAACCTGCCCCAATTAGATGCCCCATTTGGGGCAGAAATTCGACTGCCCGGGAGGCTAACTGCCCCATTTGGGGCAGGATTCCGGCTGCCCCAAACACCTCGTCGAGCTGGCTGCCACGTTTTGCAGACTGGGCCGTACCTACCTACTCATTCTCCAGTCTGCAAAACGTGGCAGGGTTCGACGAGATCTCGTCGGGGCAGACACAGTGGGGCGGGGGCAGATATCGGGGCAGCTTTTGAGAAATCGGGGCAGAGTTCGGCAATACCGGGGCAGACCGTTTGCAGTCGGGGCGGACCGGGGCGGGGTGCACGCTACCGGTGGAAAATAATATAGAAGCAGAGTATTGTTGAAACACGCGAGAAAAAGTGAGCTGCGCCACAAACGTCGCTGAAGCGCAGAAATTGTCATTTGTAACTGCTACCATATTCGAGTTTTCCCTTCATCGGGGCTATGAATGTTTTACGCGCCGTGTTTCGTATTAGCAACCAAGGAAAGGCGCTACCCGGAGATACTCCTTTCTAGCCTCACCAAACCAAATCAAACCAAACCGAACCAGACCAAACCTGACCTAATCGAACACTCGTAAATGTGCTGTATAGCCCTCACGATGATTGCCGTCCCCGTCCGGCCAAATGATATCCACATTTCCACTTAGAAACGAACGCGTGCTAAAACGCTTAACTGACCGGCTGCGAACCCGCGACCTACAGATTAAGAGACGAGCATACTCTGCACACTTAAATCTAAGCCACCAATTAGCTGATCATCGCCGAGACGAGGTGTAATATCAGTTTTTCAATGATGCATTGGGGCATTGTCCGAGAAGCGCCTCTCTTTGGTTGCAAAAACGAAATGCGCCCCTCGCTGCCGATTGATTCGACGTTGCCATGGCAACATGAGGCAGTTTTGCACCCCAACTGCGTCATCATCACATTTTAACCAGAACACTAGCCGCTCTATATAATATAACCTTGACCAATGATCAGATCCTTTCGTTAAAAAATTGTTCGAGTCTCATTACCGCGACCGACTTAAATTAGCGCGGGTGATGTATTGATATGAAGTTTTTATGCTATATATAGTACATTTAGGGCATAATCTAACCTGCCCCAATTAGATGCCCCATTTGGGGCAGAAATTCGACTGCCCGGGAGGCTAACTGCCCCATTTGGGGCAGGATTCCGGCTGCCCCAAACACCTCGTCGAGCTGGCTGCCACGTTTTGCAGACTGGTGTGTAAGCTCAAGCTTAGGAATTAGAACGATTACCGTGACACCTTACTCATGATTTACAATTGCCCTTGCAGCTGACATATGTTAGCTCCTAGTACATGCTCATCACAAAGGTTTGCACATTCATGAATGATTAAAATGGAAGATTTATTTATACAGATTCCAAACTTTCCTTTTTTCTCAAAGTGTTATTAGATGATACATTTTAAACAAATTATTATTGTTTTCTTATCCAAACCAAATATTTTTAGGCATTTGCTGGTACCTATTTAAGATTAGGTACCTATGTTGCTGTTGAAAGGTTAATGGTCATTCTATAACGGTGTACTTTTATAAATGTACTACATGAAATAAGCAGTAAATGACAAGTTAAAAAGTATGTTTTAAATAAGATTTAGTGAACCAGAAATGATATTTCAAAAAGCTTATAATTTGACTTTAAATATTTGATTGTTCATTCAAGTTTCCTTTTTTAGGGTATGCTAACATGTGTACTTTCTTTGCCTTGTATATTCATGATGAACATGATAGGTACTTGAAGCTGAAATCCTCACTAAAAATTAATCAAATAATCCTAACAGCAATGATGTTTTATTGGCTAGGTATATGTGGAAATTGAAGTTTTCTATATGTTTAGTCATAAAACTCAATATTTTTCAACTTAATAGATATAGAAATTGCTGAAGTCCATTAGGCTATTGCTTTGTACATCATGTTTGTAGTTGTACAGAGATGCATGGTATACTTACCTGCATCTCTGCATGTTAGTACCTACCTGGTAAATGACAGCAGGTGAAGGTATAACTATAAGTCCTGTTAAAATAGAGGTTTATTAGCCTACATGTGTCATTAACAATTTTATATTTAGGTAATTAGTTCCTATTGTGCCAGAACTTTTCTCTTTTTTTGTATTTTTATCAGAACCACAACTTTGTCTTTCCCTGCTAAGCTTATTTTAGTGTTTTGATTTTCATTTTTATAAGAATAACAACACTTTCATCTTTATTAAAAGTACACCAAAATATTTAATATAAAAACCTTGAAAAATGTGTGAGTGTGTGTGTGTGGGGGGGGGGGGGGTACCAGAATCAAGATGCTTGCATACTTGTTTAGTTATTCATTTGATTATATTCATTTCAATCTGCTTCATTTCAGGCAATCATTGTTTGTGCATGTATAATAGAGGGTGGTTTACTTTCATATGATTACTTATGGTTTGGTTTGACTTGGAACCTATCTATTCTGTTCAACCATGAATATAAGGTCATTATGTTATAAAGCACTGGGCTGCAAAGTTGTCATATAGTATTCCTCATGGTAGGAGAATGAGTTAGAAAACAAAAACAAGAAAATTAACAGATGTTTTGAGTGTTGCAAGCAGCGTTGGCATTGTGGCCTCTTTCTGGTCCCGGCGTTTTATTCTCCGGGTGGGTCAACCCCGTCTAGCACTTAGCCTTTCGGTATCCGTTTAGAGCTGCGGCTGTTTTCGCCGCTCGCCCCAGTCGAGGTGCAATGTTGATAGTCGCACGAAGTTTATTTGGGGCCTCTGAATATACGACTTCGAATTTAATCGATTCTACAGCCTTTTTCTTTCATCGATATGCATGCTGGTCCCAAATAAGCTTCGTGTGACCATTAACTTTGCATCTCGACTGGGGCGAGCGTAAAAAACAACCGTGGCCCTGAGCGGAATATACGCTAGACTGGGTTAACCCACCCAGGGAATAAAACGCCGGGAGCAGAAAGAGGCCACACCGTAGTTGGCTTCTCTCAGTAAAGGTCTCAAATTGATAGCATGGATCATGTGTGGTCACCAGAGAGCTCGTCCTTCGACACATGCGATTGACATTATTAGCATACGCACAGTGTATATAAATAAGCATACGTAAGTTACTCAATAGCTAGGTACAACAAACAAAGAACAAATGCTGAAAAACGCTTGCCGAGATAATGATGAATTTTTGGTTGCAACTGCACACGAAACGAAAAGGTACCGAACCACCGCACCTCCCTCGTTTCTTTCCTTGTGTAGCGAAATTCTGCTACCTACGAGCTTGAAGTGATTGTTCAACTGATAACCAACTACACATGCGATTGACATTAATCGGTAACCTAATAATTGGTAGGTAATTCGTGATATTTCAGGAACGACACGCTGCATCTGCAGTCTGTAGCATACCGTGTCGGGATATGTATGGTTGACTTATTGCATGATTTATCGTAAACACCGACGAGTGAACTGCGCGTCTGACCAGCCTGGTCCCCGGGGGGATAACCACCGGACGCCTGCTGTGCGGGAGGGCAATGGGTTCGCGACATACAGCGCACCGCAGCGTGCACGGGAGGTGCTGGAGTCCGCATGTTACCTACCTCAACCTACCCTGGAATAGTGCTCAGAGGGTTAGAAATAGAATGGATGACAGCAAGAGCACGTTATGGTTTTGCCAGTACCGAACGTGGTTGTCACCAGCAATTCTGTGCGACGGATCCCGGCGACATGACTCACAGCCAGCGAATAAGTTACTGCTGTCTTTTGAGTAGGTTCCACCAGTGAGACGTAGGTACTTTTACTGTATTTGAAACGATCGTCTTCTGAATCCTAAGACATGGTTTTGTTTTCTTCTAGGTGCAGTAATCTAAACAGGAAGCTATTTTCTTAGAAAAAAACAGCCATGCCTTCAGCAATGATCGAACGAGACGCCCAGCCGAGGACTGGTCGCGTATCGGCCAGCGGCAATGACGGCGACAGCAGCGGAGAAAGTCCAAGTGATGGCTGTAACAGGCTTTCCAGTACTAGCAGCGAAGAAGGCCCCAGTGATGGCTGTAACAGGCTTTCCAGTACTAGTAGTGAAGAAGGCTCCAGTTATGGCGGTAATAGTGGGCCTTCCAGCATTAACAGTGAAGATGTGAAACTGGATCCCGATGGCTGCAGTCATTACCGGCGTAAAGCACGGCCCGTGGTGAGTATTCGTGACCATTCAATCGGACTGGGTGCGTGGGTATGCTTGAATAGGAGCCAATGTGCGGCAGGCACTACCCATGACTGACCACGGTACCCCAGAGCGGGCTCCAGTAGTACCTACCGTTAATGCCACTGATTGAGTACCCCAGGGTGGCATCCAGCAGTGGTACGCCCAGGTCCAAAGGCACAGCCATTCATCTACTGTCCAGTATTGCTTGTGTAATCACCGTCTGGCAGGGACTCAAGGTCAGTGCCGTGTGTGGATGGATCTGACGGTCCGCTCAGCTGACTGCCGCACTCACTCAGCTGATTGCCGCCCCCGCCCCCCCCCTCAGGCACCGTGCTGCTCCAGGGTGTACTCGTGTCGGTTCTGCCACGACGAGAAGGAGGACCATGAGATGAAACGTCACGAGGTGCAGGAGATGGTGTGCACACAGTGCGACACCAGGCAACCCATGCAGCAGGACTGCGCCCACTGCGGCTCACGGCTCGGCAAGGTCAGATGAGCTCCGTGGGGAAGGGACTGGGTGATGAAAGCTTGGAATGGCAGCGGGGGGGGGGGGGGGGGGGAATACATGCGCATTTCCATACCACTGCTTTGTTTATTTGATCGGACTCGTGGGGATATTCTCATGCAGGTTTCATGCGCTGTTGAATAATCAAATAGAGTCATGGTTGAACCATTGCATAATAATGCACTCTGGCAAACATTTTGTAGGATAGAACCCTATGTTATCTCCGCGATCGGAGTTGTGTGGTTGTTGCGCTGTCTGTGCCGGGTGGTGATAGGTATTCGGTTGAATGTTGTTGATGATAGGATTAATGTGGTTGTGCGTTTGATGACGGCTGCTGTCCCGTGCGTGTGATTCCAGTATTCATGTGATGTGTGATAACGGTTGTTCCCCGTGTGTGTTATTTCAGTACTACTGTGACGTGTGCCGGCTACACGATGATGAAGAGAAGGGCCAGTACCACTGCACAGAGTGCGGCATCTGCCGCTCCGGTGGCCGGGACAAGTTCTTCCACTGTGCCGAGTGCGACCTGTGTTTGCCAAACATCATGCAAAACAATCACAAGGTCGGTCGGTGTGACACGCTGCGCCGCCAGTCACGACGCTACCACACAACCCCACACGATTATCTACTGCCTGACATGCCCACCGTCACAGCTGCACTCACCTGATTTCAATATGTGCGCCAATCACTGGCTGTCACTCTCGTCTCGCGTGCGTCGCGTTTTGTCTTCAGACGGGCGCTCTGTCGCCTTTCCCGGCCGTTTGGCTGGGCTGACGGCCGTGCTCGGTCGTCTGCTCCGTCCGGCACCGGCCTCTCCAACAGGTGAGATTCCGCGCATCCTGTCCATACAGCCTGCTCTCCACACACTCCTCACAGACCTCGTGGTCAGACACTGTTCGTCACGCGACACTCCTGTCGGCACTGAGCCGCGCCCCCGCCTGCGCGGCCGAGCGGCGCTGGAGCGCGCCGCGCCCCCGTTCGACACGTGGTTGAAGCGCGCCAGGAGTGGCGGCCGGCCTGCCGACGGAGGCTGCACGGCGCCCCATGTCTCCCCGCCCTCCCCCTTCCGGTCAGCAACTCAGGGTCTGTGGCCGGCCGGTGCCGCGTCCGAACAAGTAGCGGCTCTGATTGATGTTTACTGACATCGCCCGCAGTGTGTGGAGGGAGCTATAGCTCACACTGATATTTGACTCGTTGTCCACAGTGTCTGAAGGGGATTTATGGCTCCAACTGATATTTGACTCGTTGTCGACAGTGTCTGGAAGGGGTTTATGACTCGGACTGATGTTAGCCCCCCCCCCCCCCCACCTCACAGTGTCTGAAGGGGGTCGGCCGCTCCGACTGCGGAGTGTGCCTGGAGGATATCCACTCGGCACGCAGTGGAGGACAGGTGCTGCCCTGCGGTCACTTGCTGCACGTACATTGCTACAAGGAGATGGTGCAACATAGACTCAACACGTGTCCCAAGTGCAAGGTCTCCATCAAAAACAGAAAGCTGGTACGTGCGCAGATTTGGCTGAGTGTTTGAGGTGCCACTGTGTCGTGTCTGCGCTTTCGAGCGTCTTTCGAGCGTCGAGCGTTTTGACGTCGTTAACTGATGAATATTAAACGTAGCAGCCAGATGTTGTATTTATTAGGCTCCGTTGAGCAGTTGAGAGCTGTTGTTTATAGTTGACGGCTGCTATCGCGACCCGTTGAGTACATTTTGCTTGCATGACGCGCTCACTTTGGCTCAGTGTTTATCGGACAGTTCCGGCGCACTCGGCCCTATCTTCCCAACTGTACTGCTTGGTCTGCCTCTGCCCCTGTCGCATGACCTTCAACTCCGACCCCGTGATCGTCTGACCCAGCATACCGTCCGATGGTCAACCCCTCCCCTCCCACCATCTCTCTCTCTCTCTCTCTCTCTCTCTCTCTCTCTCTCTCTCTCTCTCTCTCTCTCTCTCTCTCTCTCTCTCTCTCTCTCTCTCTCTCTCTCTCTCTCTCTCTCTCTCTCTCTCTCTCTCTCTCTCTCTCTCGCCCTCTCTCCATCTATCTATCTATCTATCTATCTATCTATCTATCTATCTATCTATCTATCTATCTATCTATCTATCTATCTATCTATCTATCTATCTGTATCCTCTACTCTAACGTCTCTACTCCCGACAGGAGTGGGCGCGGATGGACAAGGCGATCCGTCATTCGATAGTGCCTGCCGAGTACCGGCACACCTACATCAACGTCCTCTGCTGCGACTGCCACAGCACGGGGCCCACCAAGTACCACATCATCGGCCTCAAGTGTCGCGAGTGCGGCTCGTACAACACGTCGCCGGCCGGTCCGCTAGAGAGGAGAGACAGTAAAGGTGAGCGACTCTGAGAGGCACGAGAGGCAGCGTGGCTAGATATGGGAGTGGGGGACGACATCCACAGGCGAGGGACTGGGCTGATTTATCAACTCGGTGGCAAGAGCTGCCTCTGAGTGCCGACAGGGAGACCTTGTTTGTTGGTTGTGACTGTTCTCGTCAATCTGTGACCGATGCACTCTGCGCAGTTAATGCTGGTGGGCGGTATGTTTGGGCTGTACTCGAGTTGATAAGAGACGGAATGATGGTTTCAAGGTATCACCGAGGACTGGTGTCACAGTATCGTTGGGTGTCGCGGTAATCTGACAATGGGGCTGAGGCGACTTAGAGTGGTGGGATTAGGGATATGTTTCAACGTTCTGCACTATGAGCGGCAGCCTCCTGGGCCTCACTTGCCAGACGTTTTATCGGCTCCATGATTCGGTGATAAGAATGATAAATAATAGGGACACCGACAAGCATGTTCATTGTTCATGCACGCTGCCTTTGCGTGATATTGACGTCATCAAAATGGCTGCGCAGGCTCTCGGGAGGATAATATTTTCAGCTATCGGGTGGCATTATTGGTTTATCTGTAACTTAGTTGGTTTATCAAGTTATCATGATCAATTGCCTGCATTTCGAAATCATGAGTGGTTGTATATCAGGCCGTACACCATTTTGATGTTTAAAGCATTTGCTGATTAACTCTGGTTTGGCGTTTGTTTATCGGTTGCGGAGACTGTGACGTCATTCCAGTCGGTCTGTGGAGCAGCTGGTTTGTCGGTTTTCAGTATCGACGTCCGGTATTTGTCGCTCAGTGGGGACCGGGTGCCGGTCGGCTCGTGTATAGTGTGGTTTCGACTGACTGTGGTCCGTCCCAATGTCCGTATGTGACCCTCCCTCTACCCCGGCTATTCGGCAGGTCTTACGTGGTACATCACCCACGGTATGAGGCGGATAACGGAACTCGTTCGCGGCTGACGGTTAGTTTACCCCCCCCCCCCCCCCGGAGCATACAGGTTATCTCCAGGGGACAATTTACAATAACGGTCTACGATCGGTGCTAAATAGCGCTCAAACGAAATACCAGGCTGCTGTTGACGTGTTACGACTGAGTGATCTGTTTTCCGTACTTTGTTCTCGCATTGCAATTTATGCCAAATTTACCATAGATAAGATGGAATGTGACAGTCATAACTCATAGACATAAGTAGGACAAACAAATATTCAGCCTCAGCCTGCTTAATCTTCTCTTCCACATTGGTACTCTACTTGCAGAAAGTCTTGCCTAACAGTATATTGATTATTTACACTGTCACTGCAGCTGTCGTATGCATGTTCTCTATGCTAACTGAGCTCACTGCCGATGGTATACTAATGAAGTGACCGTTGTTCGCAGGTGCGGCACTGCAGCGGTCGGGAGGGACCCGACTCGAGCCCTGCCGGCCGGGTCCCTGTCTAACCCGACTCTGCGCCCCGTGTCCGAGAGCCTGGCAGGTGACCGGGTGCACCAGGGGAGTCTTAGCTCCACCTGAATGGAAAACGACTGGCAAAATAAGTGCTTTACATTGACATAAGCTACATTAATTTACACTGAGAAGAGTGTCCTTAATTGGTGCGAGTCGTTGGGTTCCAAGGGGACGGGGTTTCTACAGGGGGCGGGTCGTAAGGGAGTTGCTGGTCAGCCGTGCCTTTCAGCGGCGGCCCGGCGGAGCTCGTACAGCTTGGTCTGCCGACTGAGAGTCGATGCCGGTCTATGAGATCTCAATGTCCTGCTTACATTGTCCGCAGAGCGAGACAGAGGCCCCGAGGGTCGGTGTAGCGGGATGAGGTTATAGGAGAGAGCAGGGATCAGGACACAGTACGAAGAGAACAGCGCTAGTAACCGAGGTATCATGGCCTTTGGCGAGCTGCACAGGGTGTGGTCAAGCTGGTCGGAAGATGCCGATAGGTATTTTGTGCTGTACGAAACTGGGTCAGATATGTGATTCCAAACGATACCGAAGTCGGTTCATTGCACTATTCGATATCGAAAAGGTAAGGCTTAAAAGTATCCTCAAAATATATTCAGTGGCGAAAGAAAAACTCCAAATGCCTCAAATGATGACACGCTTGTTAAAAGGTCGGTAATGAGTGTGAACTCTTCAACACCCCATATATTTGTCTTTCAGACTGAAACCGAAAGTTTCAGTTCCGTTAAGTTCGTACAGTGGGTTTCAGTACAGTTTTTTCAGTGATATCGTTCGGTACACGAGATGTCCTGCGCAGCCTTCTGGGGATGATCGGTGACGTATCAGACATTTTGTCCGTCAAAGCATGACCAGAGAATAGGGACATGCATGTTCCATGTTCTCTGGAAATGTATTTGGTATCTGCAGCGTCGCTTGGTCACCTACCTTGGGTGGGCGGGACAAAAGGTTTGCTTTATGTAGATGGTTGAATCATGCACTCAATTTTCACTCTCTTTTCGTATGTGCTAGATCTTTAGTCGTCTTGTAGTCGTAACCGAGTTCAACTCAGAGTATCGCCTAACAGATGTAACGTGCGCTGTGAACAGTGCGCCCATGAACTGCACCGAACATATTGATAATCATTTCCACTATAAACCGTGTGATTAAATGCCTTCCTTGTCGAAGCCCGGTTTCTACCCCCCGTCCTGAAGGGAGGAGTGACACCACTGGTCCCACCGGCGGTGGGTGGACTGACCCGCTGTGCTGATGGACGGGGTACCCTGCTGTGGGGTGAGGCACACACCCCTCGGGAGTCGGGGTGGGGGTGTTCGTTTGAAGAGGGGTCTGCCCGGCGGGAGGGGTACCTACCTATTCGACCGTGTCGCTTCTCCAATGCTTGGTACGAGAAAGATATCGAGGGAACAGTGTGCTCTACAGGGTGTCCCATAAGTTCGTTCTCACATTATGTTTGCATGTGAAACAGAGTACATTGCGTTTTGGTATATTTATGACCCCTCAATGTGCTCCCCATTTAATAGGCAAACACACGAATACATGCTGCGGCATGCCAACCGGCATGTTTGGCTGCATAGCAGGCTTAAAGTTAACCCAGACTGACTTGACATGCGCCGTGAGCTCCTCGAGGCTGGAACAGCGCTACGCTTCGACGAGCCTCAACTTCAGCATAACCAACAAATTTTTATGAAATTTTGATCCGATGAGGTGCCTGGCATGTGATCTTGCTACAAACGCCTGTCACAGTCTCCTTGCACCGCTTTTAAGCTTTGCTTGACCTGTGCACTGATGCACTGTCTTGCCTGAAGATGGGCCTACGACCTCCCGGATGCCATTTTCTCCTCTATAAATGTGTTCATACTCGCGGTTCGAGTTCAGCTTGAGGGCTGAAATTCCTCCTAGATGTTCTTGGAAAAGCATTCTGCTTCCCAAAACTGTTTCTGGGTTGCCACTTGTAACTTGATCAACTCCAGAACGCCTATAACCCCACAACACAGTAACCCTGGCCTTTTGCATAGGAACATAACGGGACGAAATGAAGGCCTCCTCCTTCGCCCTTATGGGGTTGTTTTCGGGTTTGGACGGGTGTTTCATCTCGAACGTGGACTAGTTAGTCCAGATGACCTGGTTGATGTCATCAGCCCTCTAGTTTTGTTTAGCCTCAGGCATAACGAAACTCATGTTTGGCCATTTTAAGACGTTTTTGACTGTTTTGTGCCCTCCGGTAAGCAAAGCTTAAGTCACCTTGAGTTATGTACCCCGAAAGAACACTCTTAGACAGCTGGTAATCCATCCTGAAAAGTCTGTTTACCAACTTTCTAACCCTTTGACCTTTTTGATGGCCACTTTGACGCCACACAGTTTTGGCCACTTGGCTCATTCCTGAGGGCTGGCTAGAAAGAGGATAAACTTGCAGTGATTGACTCCCAACAAATCATCGGCGTCACTTGCTGACTGTGCGTCCAGTTAGCGATGGATATTGGCTACAGACTTGTAGGCCTCAATCACCCTCAATCGTCGCGAATGGTCACGTGCTGACTAAATGCTGAGACGTACCCGTATCGGAGACCTCTATGTTGCGGCGTTAGCCGTCTCTGTAGGAAGCGGGCTCTCTAGCAAAAACTATTTTGTCTACAGAAATTAGCTACTGTGGAGCATATTTCTACCAGCCATGGCAACCATGTAAGCTCAATTACGAACCAATTTCAGCGTGCCTTTAAGCAAGAAAGCCTAAAAACGTAAAATTTAGGTGAGAACGAACTTATGGGACACCCTGTAAGGCGGAGTGCGCCTGGTGTTACTATACCTGTTATGTGTTTTGTGATTCGCCCTTGGTATGGCATTGACATTTAGACCGTGGAACAAAGCGAATGTTGCGTTGACTTTGCTGTATTGTGAGCAACATCACCATATCACGAGCACTTGAGCATCATCACAACCTTGCGAGCACTAGACAGCTCGAGCTGGACGTCCGTCCGACACAGCCGTTACCACCCGAATCCCCTGCCGGAAAGAGAGCTCTCCCCGCGCCGCCTCGGCCGCGCCCTCGCCAGGCGCGTCAGCCGCCAGTGTGCTCCCGGCCGCTGAGATCCAAACGTGGGCGCCGGAATGGCCCACTGCAACTCCTACGGACGCATTATACGTGAAAATGTGGTAAGATTCGGCAATTTTTGCTTTTATTGTAACAACGTGGCTCATGTATGGCTTTCAGTGTATGGGAGGGTAGCGTGTAAGGAAATGTCGAGTTTTGTGAAGAATACGAGGTGTGACTTCATGTTGCACCGTTGTGTGGCAGTATTGTGATGTTCTATCGAAGATACGTCCGGAGCCGCACACAGGATTGTGTTGTATTAGGGACTGCATTGGACTGTATTGTACGGACTGTAGGTATATGTATTGCCGCTGTACAGGGTGTCCAGAAAAAAAAGATACTACGGAAATTAAGTCGCACTCATTAACGCACGTGCCGATTTTGTTCCAAATTCATGTGCTTATAGTGCAAGATTTGGCAAAGCTCATGAGCACTGTAATGCGTCGTTGGAAAGTTGTCTGCTTGCCCTCCGAGATGGTCAACATGACCATCAGTCACCTGCAGACTGTGCTAGTGCTGGAGCTGATCCGCCGTAAGGCCGCTCACATTGAGTATCTGCTTTGAGGAGCTGCCGCAACTAACCAAAGAGTTTACATTCCATGTGGCACCTGCTGTCTGTTTTGCTATATTTTGGCGAATACAAGCATGTGCCATTTTAAAATGTAAGGTGTTTATTTTCGGAATTACAGCAAAATATGATAGTATCCGTTTTTTCTGGACACCCTGTACATGTACATGTATGTATTGCTATCGTACATGTAATGCCATAAATAAGAACCCGTTTTCTGTGTTTTGTTTCCCTGCTATCCGCGTGATTAGTATTAAGTACCGGCTACATGGCGACTGTTGTACACTTTTTGTGTTGTTATTGGCTTCCACTGTTGTCTTCAAGCTAGTAAGTCAAGCACATGCCTCTCAAGTAGGTTGAAAAAACAATGGCGTAAGCCCAACACTGACTGCCGTGAATCCACTACAAATCAATTGTTAACGTTGGACGAGCATAATTAAACTAAACGTAAAAAGTTTGCAGTACTCGCCCGTTAGCCGGAGCCCTTGGCTGTGTTTTAAGAGCGTTCTATGAACTGTTCCATCTACTTCGCTATGGTGTATCTTGAGTTGCATATGTAGTGTATGGCGTGGGGTGCGAGGGGTGCCACACCCGTTTACTGTTAGAACTATGTTTTTCCGTTCTCACGAAGTGCAGTGATGTGTTATAGAACTTAGAAAGCTCTTGTGTTATTGCTTAAGCTACCATACAGTCATTGGCATGGAGGCCTCTGGGCTAGTGGTCTTTGGGCTAGTATCTGCGTAGGTTGTTGCCCGTGTTTCTTAGATTCGGTGCTTTGTAGTGCAGAGGCCAGAGCAAGTATGATATGAATACATTAAAAAAGGCAATTACATATTACTGGACCGGTTTCGTCTATAAACGACTTCTTCAACGCTTTTCAAAGACGTATCTACATATAATAAGTATACATAAACAAACAAACAATAGAAAATAGTAAAACAAAATAAAACATATACGTTTTTGGAAAGCGCTGAAGATGTTTATGGACTAATCCGGTCCGCTTATATGTAATTGCCTTTTTGAATATAAGTATTCATATAATGCTTGCCCTGCACTATATACTGGTGGAAAATATAGACGATACGGTGCTTTGGCAAACGTTGAGGGCCGCCGGGTATATATTAGAGCTGCAAATTGTAGTGAGCGATGTGCTGCTGTGACTCTAGTTTAGGTGTTTGGGTCAGCTGTAGTGAAGACGTAGTATCACCGCTTTACATTTATTATGGCTCATATATAGGTATGTACTATGTAGACTACAATATAGACTACAGGATCGTAAGCTTATCGTTTTAACGCTTTTGCTATAGGTGCATTGATGTTGCAGCTTTATTCTTACGCTGGATGCTAGGATGGCCTTGAAGCATAGACGATTTTCACCGCCTGACTGCTGTGTACCATGTAGTCCTGCTTATGGTAAAGGAAGCTTTTTCGTGCCCGCAGTGTTATTTTGGTTCCAAATAAATGAAAGCTTTGAAGAGTTGTGTGTGATTGGTGATTACTTATTGCTAGTTCGCGTTTTCACTTGTAGACGGCTGTGATCTGGGCTCTCGTAGTCTTCGGCCAGCTGACTGACAGCGGAGGGGAATGAAATCTGTAGCGTTATCTACCTGTGCGGTAGGTGGGCTGTGTCAGATGCCGGTCCGGTCAGAACGATAAGATAGTAAGGTATCGATATGGTACGGATCAGATGATAAGATAGCGGTGATGCGTCAGTCGTGGGCTGTCGGCCGGTCGCCACGCACCGAAGGGAGGGACACTCGTCGCCAAAATGGTGAGTTATACCGGACAGCAGGGAAGAGAGAGAGAGAGGAGAGAGAGATAGAGAGGGGAGAGGACCAAACTGGGACCGGTGGAGGGTGGTGAGGGGGGGGGGATGGGGCGGACCTGAACCAGAGGGGTGGAAATTATCATGCAGGCCAGCAGCCGAAGCTCGAGGCGGCGTGGCTGACCGTTTGCGATGACTGGAGTTAGACCGAGACGGTAGTTCATTGCCGGAGTGGAGTGTATATATAGTTCATTGCCGGTAAATAGGGTGTTGTATGTACTATGTAGAATGTCGACAGATAAGCAACGGAAGGGACGCAGCGATTTCAAATAGGGTAGCCTGGGGCAAGACGCCCCAGATAATTTATTTTGCTACATAAATTTTGTCCCACATCACCTGGAAGGCCAAATTTGTGCTCAATGCGTTCTTTGGACATTTTACTTTAAATTGCACCCCTCAAATTCATTCACTTATGATCGGACTCCAAGCTAGGAAGTGATTTGTGAAGCAACTGCAAATGGGGCATTTTGCCCCAACCCCAGGGCAAAACGCCCCACGGCCTGGGGCAAGTAGCCCCATACTTTAGATTACAGATTTAACATGGTAGTTGGCTTAATCTTATGTGAGAGGTCCGTTAGACCTCTGGAGGCACGGCTCTGAAGTTAGCACATTCCATCCTGTCAGGTGTTCAGCTATGACACTATTTTATGAGCAGGTTTTTCACCTGCTTCATAAGACCAAATAATAAATTATTGCAATGCAAATGTTTACAGAATACTTCCTTTGCCATCCAGTTGCTGAGAAAAATACACATAAAGGCATAGAAACTTACTGTTCGCCAGCTACCGAACATTAGAAAGTGGGTAGCCCGAACAACACATGAGGTAAAACGCCCCATGGGGCTTTTTGCCCCGCGACCTACTGGGGCGTTTTACCCCATCACGTAGTTCGGTCAGAGAACAACGCTTTGCACTCCAGCAAGACATAATTTAACACGAACCAACCCGGCATGATAAGCGTTAGACAATAGTTGTTCAAAATACATAAAAGTCATTAACCTGATGTGGACCATAAAAGAACGCCATGATGCATAATCTGACAAGAAAACATAAAAATCACTCAAAAAACACATTTTTGGCTATATCTCCCGAAAGAGTCATCACAATTTCTTTCCAGTCTGCTCATATAATGATCATATAGTGCACGTTTTATAGAAGAGAGGATGTTTCCCCAGAACTCTGCCAGTTCCGAGAAACATCGGTGAGGCGTTTTACCTCGGCGGGGCGACTTGCCCCGGTCTACCCTACCTCTAATTTATGCATTCAAACGAGCGGTTATGAGATTAGCGTAGTGAAATACTGTTAGTCGGTCGGCTTCCTTGAATGTTGATACGGCTGCCTGATCATCATTCCATGCATTGTTTTCCTTGCAGGCCAGATTTTTCAATCAAGATGATATCGATGGTAAGTATAAGTAGCGTACGGAAGATGCGATTACGAGATAATGTGCCTGATATTCACTTGACGTGCACTGTATGTACAGTGGCTGTATGAAAACGATCAGAGGAATGCTATCACGTCAGACCAGTGGCACCTCAGTCCTCAATGCTCAGCCTACAGCTAGGGGGATTATGATTATCCCGATAAAAAACTTGACTTGATGTAATTCGTTATCAGAAATCGCTTCAATAGCCCATCACATTGGCACCGATCGGTCTTGACCAGAAACCCCATTCACGGTTGACGATGGTTACCTTGAAACTTGCATTTTATTACGTACCCGAGCTGAATAATTGTTTATATAATTATCGAATTATCGTTGTCAATGTTCGGTTGGAGCGTGACATGTCCTTGTGTGTCGCACAGAGTTTCGCGAGTGTTTTCATCTGTACGCGCGCCAGAAGCAGGTCCGTTCGGTGGACGAGCTGGCCACCATAATGAGGTCGCTGCGGCTGTCCCCTACCTCGACGGAGCTGCGACGCTACCTCAAACAGAAAGGTCAGTCCGACTGGGCGCTAGGCCCCGCGGGGTTGTAATCGACAGCGGGAATTAACGGCAATTTCAGCAGTGGTTAATCCCTGGAGACTGGAGAGGCTACGGACATTTCAGAAACACTGTGTGACACTTCTCCACTTTCCTCTTCTGAATCTACTTGCCACGTCTCTGTTCATAGCAGGCGTTCAAAACTGTTCAATAGATGGCGCTAAGATCGCGCGCCTGAAGGATGCTGTTCCGCAATGCATGGTGGGCTGCGCTGCGGCACAGCATCGCACAGGCGCACGCTTTTACTGCCATCTAGCAACAAGGTAACGAACCGCTCGCCGTTTCAAACGCCATCCGGTGCTACAGTTGTGTCTTGCTAGTGTGTATATTGTATGTTGGGTAAAATAAATAGCTACTCGTAGTGTTATCAATCAAATAAGCGTGTGCGCGAAATACGTTGCGTGAAAACGTTTACAAGCCACTGTAAAACTCGCGTTCCGTGACTGTATCCCCGGTGTACAGGCGGCCAGCTGTCGTTCCCCGATTTTCTGGAGGTGATGCACGAGCACACGGAGCGAGAGAAGGTCCCTGGCGACATTCTGCGCGCGTTTGAGCAGCAGGACGCGCGCGGCACGGGCCACATCTCCGTGAAAGAGCTGCGCTGGCTTCTCACCAGCTGGGGAGACCGGCTCAGCAAACAGGAAGGTCGGTGGCGAGGGACTCGCGGAGGGTCTCCTCGGTGATATGCCCTCAGTAAAACCGCTGTCATTATGTCTTGATTCTACCGTCACAAGCGTGAAGGAGTGTAGGATACGGCGCCGTGGCATTTACTCAATTGCAGCTGGAAGGATTATGAAATCACGTGACCTTTACAGGATTTGTTTCAGCTCACTGTGTTGCTCCTAAGTATAGCTCAACCACGTACCTGCGCTCTGTGCCTGTAACGGATTTGATTTGGCCGGTATTGTGTTTTGTGATGGAAAATCTTTGCCTCTGACCTCTGCACCCCTCCCCAGTGGACCGCGTGTTCCGGGAGGCCAAAATCCCCTCCAGTGGCACCGTCAAATACGAGGACTTTGTCAAGATCATGTGTGCACCTCTGCCCGACTACAACTGAATTAGCACCGACGTAGCCGCTACCAAAGGATATTCGCGACCGTGAGAACTCTATCCGGAAGGACTGTGTCCTGGGTTGGAGAGGGCCATCGACCACTGGATGGTTACTGTTGGCCGCTATCGCTTCTGGTCATCTGTCTGTGATGATGAGCACTCTTCTATAGCCACAGAGCGTAATATATGATATAAGGTTGTCGCCTCTCGTTCGCTTTTGTTGACTAAAATTGAATATACAGATACTTTAGCTTCATTTTGATTTAATGATGCTTTTTCTTCGGCACTGCTCATGTTAGCGATTAGGCTTCCATCGAACCGTATGCAGTGCAAAACCAATATAAGTCGCAGCAGTTTATTGAACGACGGATACGATACGGGTGGAGCAGCAACAGTACAAAATGACAGGCGCCATCAACATTGTATGATGACAGGCGCCATCAACATTGTATGATAAGGAATTGGAGTGTACGTAATGGTAACCAGACGATCGTCACGCGTATAGCCAGCAAATGTCCGGGCATGGTTATATCGCAACAGTATACGAAGCACCAAGCACGAACGAGCACTGACTGGTATACACACTGATGGGGTTACGCAACAAAACGATCGTTACGCAAAACTAAAATAGTTCGCCATGATGCTAGTTTTCCATTTATTGGTCAAAAAGGTCATATGCTATACATAACTGCATGCATATGCTAGGATGAAACACGTCGAATAACTACTAATTGAGCTCCTCACTCTCACATCCAGTAAACGGAACAAATGCCCATATCACTCGGTTCATAAATGCACAACCAATGTAAAAATTCATTATTTTCAGTGTCCTTGCAAGCAGGTAACTGCTTATCGTAAAAAAGAGCGTCTCGAGTATTCAAACATTACGCCTCAGATAAAAGGCGGGCATTCTACCTTATGTAAATCGTCCAGCATTGCTGGTGACACTGGAGCTTGGTCTGCCCCATGCGTGCTTAGATAATTAATTCTCGGAAGGCAGACAACAAATGTCTGATGCCGTCCATAACTCCTGCGCCTAATCTTATCAGTCATTTACCCAAGGACGCCTTCCTTGGAAACACTCCCTCTGGAACGGTTACTCTTTGCGGAACAGCCCCCCTGGAGCGGGTGCTCCTCTCAGAACACCCCATGTAGAGCAGGTGCTCGTCTCGGAACACCTCGTCTGAGCGGGTTTTTATCCGTCTAGAGCGGGTGCTCCTCCAGCTCGCCGCCGCGGAGTGGCCAGCTCTGGCCTCCGTCCAGACCGCTGCCGTCCACGTCATCGTCCGAGACGCTGTTAGAAAAGGAAAAGAAACGGGGGATGAAACTACCAACCAGGTCAGCTCACGAGGGAGTAAAGAACGTCGTCATTGACAGATACTGTTGGAGGAACCGAAAGAATGAACGGTATCCGTAACACGAAACACCCGTTGCTGTAGTGGATACCAGACCAATAGACTGAGACTAAGTAACCACAACCTGAGCAACCACAGCACCGCTCGCAGTGCGGGCTCACCTGACGTTGAGCGATCGCTCGGTGTCCGCGTAGGCCGGGTTCTCTCTGGCGTGGTACCGGCGCTGGTCGCTGGCCGCCGACATACGCCGGTGCCGGGGGCGACTGAGGTAGCTCCGCGCCCCCCAGACGGCGGCCCCGAGCACCGCCAGAGCGGCCACCGCCGCCAGGCAGACGATACCGAACACCCGCCAGCCGCCGCCGCCGGGACCGGGACTGTCACCGCCCGCTGAAACGGGCCGCGGAGGGTGGCAGTGGGGAACATATACTTTTTTTTCTTTTTTTTTAATAAATTTAGTCCGAACCTTTTGATGGGAAGGATTCACAAGGACAGAGCCACCGCTAAGCGAAGCTTGTTGCGGTGACCCTGCCCTCTACCCTCCGATCGCGCAATTCCAGTTCTATGGCAGAATTTAGAGTCCAAAGTTTAACGTGCGCACATAGCCGCGCACGGCCGGTCCCCTCACTGACTTCGCCTGGCTACGGCCTGCCACCAACCGCATCCATACCTGTCAGGAGGTCCAAAATGTCAAGCGCCCGTCGCGCTTCGAACCCGGACTGTTGTAACCGGGAACGCGTGCTCTCACCACGCGGAGTCTAACGCTCTACCAACTGAGCTACGGGACCGGCATTTATCGTAGGTAATATAATAATTTGACTTGTTTAGTGTAGATTATGTCGCATCAAGAGCGTCTAGCACTGCCCTCAGGCCTCAATATCTTTGCGGCATTTTTGGGAGCAGCTTTCCGGGTCTTGGCTTCCTGGTATTGTTACATATCCTCAGAACACGCACCTATTTGTTTTGGTTATTGTAATAAGTAAATGAGGTGTCTCCCAGCTTACCGAGCCTGGAAGCGTAAGTGCCGACCTCCTTCGTCCCCGGAGTCTCTGGAAAAGCGGCATACGTGACACTTCCGAACTACACGGCTTCAATCAGCTGTGCGTCTTGGGTAACACGTCTCACGTTAGTCGACGTTTACATCTGTTTTGGTCGCGCTACGATAAACAAAAGCCGAGCTAATTACATAACGTCCCGCTTCGCCCTACATTTTCTTTAGATACGCAATGCGTACTGCATCAGTTGCATCGGTTGCATCATATTGCATGACAGATTGTCGCCTCGGTCTGATTTGGCAGTAGTAAGCGCACGCACGTACCGATCATGCAGATGTACGGTCTGTACATGTTGCATTTTTGGTCGTTCCAACGTCCGGAGCTGAGTTTAGAGGCCTCCAGACAGGTCTCCTGTCGGAGCTGTGATGGCTCGCCCTCAATCCAGCCGTCAAACGAGACCTCACTGCCGTCCACCCACACATATTCTGCCGAGACAGGGAACAGTCGTCAGCCCTGAGTCGGGTACTGAGCACGGCACGTTTCGAGCACTGGCAGGTAGACTGTGCCGCATTACGTGCATGCTTTGCGGTACACAGCCACTAGCCAGCTCGATGAAAGTAGGTACTTACGTATTTACGCACTGCAACCGTATATACGGCAATGAGTTAGACGGCTCTACATTCAGGCCAATGTTTTCTTTTTTTAGTAATTACAGGTCTGCTAACTGCAAGAGGTCACTTATTTTCTTCTAGGTGACGGTCTCATAGCCGGTCCTACTCGTTCCAAAGTCCACACAAACAGCTGCATTATGTTAGGACGTACTGCCGGTGCCGGGGAGCTGGCGGCCTCCGATCCAGGCGCTGAACGTGCTGGTCAGCCCGCTGAGCGCCTCCAGCACCGCTAGGAAGTCGGTCTTGGAGGAGATGACGGCCAGCTGGTGACCCTGCTCCTCGCACCTGAGAATAGTGAGCCGTGAGACAGAGTTAGGTCGCTGTCACATTTACGGTGAGATTGTTATTATGTCCGACGGAAAAGTGCGCGGTGTAAATAGGTACCTACTATGCATTTCAGACCCCATGAGACCCTAATTTTTGGCGATAATTTGTTCAATATTTGTTCAATTTGCTTCAAATTTTCACAATGCACAATTCAGCTCAAGCGCCAATTTTCGCCAATATGGTCTCTTAACAAAATATCAAATTTTAGGGTACTTGTCGTTGCCTCGTAATGTTAAAATCGGCTCCGTAAATCCGTCAGTGGAGTAGAGGCTATCCGTGCGTAGGTGTGACGTCACAAACACGTGACCATTAAGCTCCGCCCTCCCGGCGGACGGGGTAGTGACCTTGGCCGGTCAGTCGACTGCGTGGAGCGGGCGGGGCAGTAGCTGTCGCACCGGGGCGGCTCGCATGGACCGTAGCTGCCGTGCAGTTGGCGTTGCAGCCGTAATTTCATCGAATGAGCTAAATAGCGCGCATAAGTAACGCACCAGCTGAAGCCCTCGACTAATCGTATCTATCACAAATGTACGTACACCTTGTTCAGTCACAAAAAATTATATTTCCACACAAGATTCGGGGCTTGTGAAAAACGCGCATAAAAGACGCTGTTGATTTCAAATGATTGCGTAAGATTATGTACCTATCGCGTCAGACTACGTCAAAATTGCAAAACAGAATCACCATTAACATGATGCAATTTATGTGTTTGATATATGAAATTTGATTAGGAATGTATGCCGGCGTGATCGATTTATATCATCCCGGTGTAACTAAGCATTGAACACCTTCAGGACTAATCCATTTGATCATCGACTTAGGTTGAGGAGGTCGCCAGACTAACTTTGCCCCCAGAGCTTGTGTGTTGAAATGCAAACATGAAAAGTAAAAGCCTAGAGATAGTTTCCTCACCATTGAGGACATACCTACTGTTACTTAAGTTTTACAAAAAAGATACGAGTTAATTGATGATCGTTCTCGTGTAGTGCCCAATGTCCGCCTGCCACATTGCTATTTCTTTTTGTGCACGTCTTAACAATATAACACACACATGATACCGCGATAAAGGCCATTTCTACCATACGACACATTACGCTTCTGCCCCACCCGGCGCCCCGCACCGCTTCACGAATCACGAATACGGCCGTTTCGCTGGAGCGATGCCCCAGGCAATCGGCCGTGCCCGAGACTCTTCATCCTACTTTGTTGCTTTCTGCGCCTTCCTCAGAAACATTTATTGGCACTGCCAAATATATCAATATTTTTGGGTTAAGCACAGGCTTACACATGATCTTATAGGTAATCGGGTAGTGACCTGACCCAACCTGACGATGAGATAGGTGCAACTCCGGCTTAAATAAATGTTCAGAGTCCAAGAGTCTATCCCTCTTTCCTTCATAGGGCCGGTTCCGTTCCAATAGATCCTACCTTGATTTTGATCATTCTGAATATTCTGAGCTGGTTCGATGTTTAAATACCAAAATAAGGTGAAGAGGATGCCAAATGCCCTCAAACAGATAATTTTTTTGGCTTTCGTCCCGAAACAACTTTGCCAGCTTCCACTTGTCTCCAGTATGCACACACAGAAATATTGAGCGATGTCAAGTTCAATATACCTACTCGTAAATAGTTCAAATAGCTTCAAAGTTCTGCTTCACGTAGTAAAATATCTTTAGTTTAAGTATTTACGTAATAAACAAGCAAGGTATCCGTCGCACAACGCCATAATAAGTAAAGGCATCAAGAATAAGTTTGTTTTTATGCGACGTTTATTGGTTAACTAACAAACATCGGCAGTTTTATCACACCACACAAGCATCTTTACGCAAAACAGGATAATGTAACAGCATAACAGATGTTCAAATACCTAACTGATATGTTTTCATGCAAAGCAAGTGTATCCATAAGCGAATGAGTGTTGTGTCACACTGGTAATTGCGGTACACATCCAGAGCACCGTTCGTTTACGTCAACCCGTGTAAATTTAGCGAAATTTTGAGCTAAATGCTGACGGCGGCGGCGCCATTTTCGCAATCTGTCAGTTGTGCGCCGGGGACCGCGGGGGCCGGCGGGGGAGTGTTGTGGCTGCAGTGCGCAGAGAGAGTTTGCCCATTCTTGTGACATCAGTGAGATAAAACAGTGCTGTGGTGTTTATCTAGTTGGATAATAAGCTGAGTAATGAGTGAATAAGTGAATAATGTTACGATTACTTGAACTTTATTGAACTTAATTTAAACACGAAGGTAGCACTGTAACCGCTTACTAATGCTCAAAACTCTCGGCCACACAAGCCGGCCGCCCGCCGCCACACAGGTCCGTCGCGAGAAGGACAAACAGCGCCTCTGGCGGCCGGCCGACAAATTACGATCAGCTGATCGACAAAACTGGGTCACCGGATCGGCGCGCGACGGCCGATCGTCAACAGCGGCAGCTGATCCACAACATCCTCCCCTTCAAAAAGTACGGACACCTAGGTCACAGGTGCACACCCGAGGGCCTAACCTGGCGAATACGGTTGCGGGCGTCGCACTGGGCGGCCATAGCGGCTAACAGCAGTTGGCGGACGGATGGGAGTTCCGTCCGGCTCCGAATCCGAACTATCCGAGTCCGACAGAGCACATTCACTTTCAGCGCTACTCGGCGAGTCCACACGACCGGAAACTTCATCGGAGCGGACCGCCAGCAATGGCCCGACAGCGGTCCGACCTAACAGCGGAATACAGGCACCGAGGTCCGGTTCCTCGTCAGACACACTGACAGTGACAGGAACCGTCACACATGTCGCCCGTTCTGAATCGTCCCGCACAGAACTTTCTACTTTCTTCAGGTTACTACCATGCACAAGCACCTGCTTTCGTCCCCGCTTAATCCTATAATCAGGTCGCTGCACTTTGACGACTACATATGGTCCAGTAAAACGAGCGGACAGTTTCCTGCTCTTACCACGCTTCACTGCCTGCACTTTTAGCATCACCGTATCGCCTACTTCAATGTCACTCGTTCCAGCCACAGACGAGCGCGACTGGCTGTCCTGCAGTGACTGATGGGCCTGGTCGCGGTCCACCTCGAGACGGCGCTTCAGGTCACTCACATAATTCGCGTAAGTGTCACACTGCAGCTTATCTGCGTCATCAATGATCTCACTCACAACGGGCACACGCGGGTAAACACCATAAACCAACTCGAACGGCGAATATCCTGTCGTGGTGTGCTGTGAGAACCGATAGGCTGACACACACACACTGACCCACCGGTCCCAATCAGCCTGGTTCTCACTCACATAATGGGTGAGCATATCGCACAGAGTGCGGTTGAACCGCTCGGTTTGACCATTCGTTTGTGGATGGTACGACGTGCATCGTAGCTTTTGGATCCCCAATAGCTCACAAATCCGCTTAACTAGCGCGCTTTCGAAGTTCGTGCCCTGATCTGTCAGAATGCTTTTCGGCACTCCAAAACGAGCAAAGAGCTCCACGAAACAGTCGGCCACGGTCGTGGCCTTCTGGTCAGGAATACAATAGGTCTCCACCCACTTCGTGAACAAGTCCGACACGACTAGAACGTACCTGTTCCCAGCATCTGAACAAGGCAGTGGTCCAAGAATATCTGCCGACCACTGGGAGAACGGCTCCCCTACGACAGGTACACTACCTACACCTTCTCGGTGAGAACGGTTCGGCCTTTTCACCCGCGCGCATCCGAGACATGCACGGCAGTAGTCGCGCACGGTCACTTTCAGGTTATGCCAGTAGTAATGACGCGTGATCTGACTCATCGTACGCTTCAACCCGAAATGCGCCGCCATTGGCACATCGTGAGCAAGACGTATCACGTGACTCTGCATGCTTAACGGCACGATTATCTGCGGCTCACGGTCTGAAATGGTCTGTCGGTACACGAGGCCATCACGAACAAACAGGCTGTCTCTATCACGCATATAGAACGCACCGACGTCACCAAGTCTCGCATCGTTCGTGCTCCCAGTCCGTAGGCAGTCCATGACAACTGACAGCACCGGGTCCTCCAGCGTCGCCTGCTGCAGCTCTGGCAGGCTGAGCCGGCTAGACGTCGCCTCCGCCCCGACAGCAGCTTCGTCAGCCGCCGAGCTTTTCAGCTCCACAGCTCGGACCGTCGCCGGCACGTCACCTTCGGCCAGCTCACACGAGTCACCATTTGGCACGCAGCCAACACTGACACTGGACAGTCCTTGTTTTGGCACACAGCCAGCACGGTCACCAGACAGTCCCTGTTTTGGCACACAGCCAGCATCACCAGACAGTCCTTGTTTTGGTACACAGCCAGCATCAGCATCACCACAGTCCCTGGACAGTGCGTCCGCGTGGGGAATCGCAGTCCCCGGTCGGTGAACCACCGTAAAGTCATACTGGGACAACTCCATGACCCAGCGAGCCAGCCGACCAGACGGATCCTTTAGGCTCCAGAGCCACTTGAGCGCCTGGTGGTCCGTCACGACGACGAACTCAGTCCCGAGGACGTACCATCGGAACCTGGTCACGGCCCGAATCACAGCGAGCAGCTCGTGCTCAGTCGTCGTGTAGCGCGACTGACAGTCCGTCCATTTTCCCGAAGCGAAGGCGACTGCATACTCGCCATCACCATCACACTGGCTCAGAGTCGCGCCCCAGCCGCGCGAGCACGCATCGGTCGTGATCCGAAACGGCTGCTCCGGGTCCGGCGGCCGGACCACAGGGAAGGCAGCCACCGCCTTCCGGAGATCCTGGAAGCTCCGCTCTGCTGCCTCCGTCCACTCGAACGAGTGCCGGCGAGTCAGATCAGTCAGACCCACCGCACGCACACTGAAGTGAGGAATCAGGTGACGGAAGTAGCCCGCCATCCCCACGAATCGCAGCACCTCCTTCACGCTGCTCGGCCTCTTGTAGGCCGTGATCGCAGCCACGTTGTCGTACGCCGGCCGGATACACCCTTCAGAGATCACGTGAGACAGAAACGTGACCTCAGACTGTGCGAAGCGGCACTTCTGGGGGTTCAGGCGGATCCCGCTCCGCTCGAGCCGCTCGAACACCTCCCTCAGAACAGCGACATGCTGCTCTAGAGTCTCCGTGAAGATGAGTACGTCGTCCAGATACACGACCACTGACTGGTGCAGCAGGTCCTTCAGCACCGTCGTCATCATCCGCTGGTACGTTGCCGGTCCATTGCACATACCAAAGGCCAGGACTTGGTAGCAGAATTGCCCCTGATCGGTGACGAAGGCTGTCTTCTCTTGTGCCGATTCGTCCAGTTTCACTTGCCAGTACGCAGCCTTCTGATCGAGCTGCGAGAAGACACGGCATTTGGGACCGATCGACGCCAGCAGCGACTCTATCCTAGGTAGAGGAAAAGAGTCTTTCACGGTGCAGCGGTTCAGCTCCCTGAAGTCAGTACATACTCGAAAGCTCTTGCTTCCCTTCTTCTTTACAAGAAGCACCGGGCTCGCGTACGGGCTGGCACACTCCCGTATCACGCCCATTGACAGCATGTCCGCGATCTGCTGGTTGGCAGTCTCTCGCAGAGCCGGCGGAATCGGGTACGGCTTCTTTTTCCGCGGCTCCTCCATCAGCTCTATGCGATGTTCGACAGCTGTGACTCGTCCGAGCTGCCCTGGCGAGCTGAACACGTCCGACTGGTCCAGCACCGCTTTCAGCTTCTCCTGATCCACTGTTGACAGGTGAGACAGGTCAGCCTGTGTCTTCACCTGGTCCAGGAACGGCATCACCTCCTCGTCCAGACTGTCCTCGAAGTCCTCCACCGCACCATCTGTCACCACACACCGGCACACGGTGGCGGCCGGCTCTCTAACCTCCTGTCCAAAACATGAGAGCACACCGGTACTGAAGTTGACAGCCACTTCAGCCGCCTTTAGAAAGTCTGTGCCGAGTAGCACACAGTCACTGCACTCGGCGACCAGGACCTCCATGGTCACCTCACCTGCAGTGCCCGGCACATGCAGAACCACATCTGCAGCTCCGTGAACATGGAGACTTTCCTGTCCAGCTCCCACCACAGCCTTTCGGCTGTGTCGCAGCTGCAGCTGACACCTGTCGGCCGTCGATCGCGACAGAAGCGTCCGCTCGCTGCCGCTGTCCACGACTGCATCCTGCACTAGCCGTCCATTCACCGTCACGTCCAGCTTCAACGTCGAACCGACAACCACTCGCCTGTTGGCCGTCACAGCTCCTGGTCCTGCACCACTGGTGCCAGCACCACCACTGGTGCCACCACTGGCACTCCCCATGGCACCACCTCGGTTACCACCACTGGCACAGTATCGACTGATGTGCCCCACACCTCCGCACTTATAGCACTTGATGCCCTTCGAGCCGCCTGACCGGCTCCCTCCTTTGCACTGTTTGGCAATATGTCCCATCTGGCCACACGAATAACACTTTCGACTCACAGATCTTCCAGTCTCCTGGCAGCGCCTCGCTGCTGACCTCTGCTTGCCATGGAGCAGAGTCATGTGAGTCACCAGCTGGTCCAGCGAGGACAGGTCGCCCTCTCCCAGCTTGTGCGACCAGACCTCTGGCGCACCCTTAATCGCCTGTACGATGGTCATGCGGTCCAGAGACTCGGCTGTCAGCTCTGGCATGACCTGCTGAATCTGACTCTTCAGCGCCTCTACGTACTCCCGCGGAGTCTCGCCTGGCTGCAGACGACGCTGGTCCAGCCCTTGAAGGATCTGCCCCTTCATCACCTCCGGCGTCAGGAGATGCAGCACCTTTTGTTCAGCAGCACTGACTGTAGCATCCCGTTCAGCAGCCTGTACTTCTGCCTCAACCCGGTCGGCCACCCAGGCCGCCCGCCTGCACGAGCCAAGAGCATAACAGATCAAGTCCAGGGCCACCACGCCCGACAGGTTTTTCAAGCTCGCATAACGCCGAAACTGCTTGAAGAAACGCCGTGGTTCGGCGTACTCGAACACGGGGAGGGGCAGGCTCAGTGCCCCAGTCGCCCCGGCACTCGTGTCCACCGAGTTATCCATCACCGGTCCCGTATCACACAGATTATCCGTCCGGTATCCGTTCACTCAGTTTGTTTACATCATCACACTGGGCGCCGCCATGACACACCTGACCGGTGGCGCCACCCGCGGAATAGTCCCGAAGCTTCCCTGTGACGTCACGTCCGGCTAACGCTCTTCCCGCTGCCGGCTGACGCCATCTTCGATGATCTTCGGCACACTGATCGGTTTCGCTCACGCCGACTGCGGCACGCGGCGCCGGTTATAATCCCACCGCTGAATGTTACGATTACTTGAACTTTATTGAACTTAATTTAAACACGAAGGTAGCACTGTAACCGCTTACTAATGCTCAAAACTCTCGGCCACACAAGCCGGCCGCCCGCCGCCACACAGGTCCGTCGCGAGAAGGACAAACAGCGCCTCTGGCGGCCGGCCGACAAATTACGATCAGCTGATCGACAAAACTGGGTCACCGGATCGGCGCGCGACGGCCGATCGTCAACAGCGGCAGCTGATCCACAACAATAATAAGTGAAATAGTGCATTGTGGTCATCGTCTGATAACTGCAATCAAGACCGAGTCGGAAATCTGAAGCGGAGCGACATTGGAGGAGCTGCTGGAAATTATCCAGCTTTGTCGGAGTGCTAAGGTGGGCTTGTAATTTTTCAACTGAACTGCTGTCGTGTTATGAAAATAATGGATGCACTTTCATGCTTTTCTAGGGTTAATTAGGTATAGGTATGCTAATATTTTGCCAGATAGGCAACAGAGAGCCGATGGCTAATCAAATGAACGGTAATTTTGGCACAGTAAAGAAGTGCGTACAGATGACATATTTTTTATTTATCAATAACGGGCAGTTGACGGGAGACGGGCGGTGGCTGCGGCCTGTAGCGGCGCCCATGCGTTGTGAAATATCAGCTTATATACATCATAAGGTATATACGCTAATCTAACTTTTATTTCCGTCAGATGTCATGTCGATTCTTAACAATAAACGACAAACAAACAAACGTGTTTGCAGCATGGGGTATGGCATTGAGCATCACAATGTTTCGTTGCATTTAGCTAAGGCTCGCGGCTGGCGACAACGTCCCGCCGTGTGTCGCTTGCGTTACAAATTTTGCGGGCCCAACATTAGCTTTACCAGAAAAAATCGTTATAATAACCGCCTTATTTGTGTAAATTTACCGCCATGAATTTGTGTACGATTACCACGCGAGTGTTCCTTTTGGTACTTTTTACCAAAAACACATATTTGTGCGTAAATGTAACGCGAAATCCGCGGTAAAGTTACACCGAAAGCGGTTCTCCTACACAATAGTGAAGCACTCCGAAGCTAGCAAAACACACATATAAGTGTTCTTTTACGCAGAAAACAGAGTAATTTTACACCAAAAAAATGTTCCTTTTGGTACTTTCAATTACACCGTTTTTCCGCTCAATATTTCTGTGTGTGTGTGGTCCCGCTCCGACCTCTCCGCGGTGCTGACACCGACTGAAGCGGCATAGACCCATCCCGGTCACGGCCAGTGGGCGGAGTTTAGTTGGGCCCGGCGCAACGTGATTGGCCAGCGCTCCTATCCAATCCGGTGCGGTAGCGAGCGAGCCTCTATCCGGGTGCAAAAACTGATTAGCATTACGAGCCAACGACAAGTGCTCTAAATTTTGATATTTTGTTAAGAGACCATATTGACAAAAATTGGCGCTTGAGCTGAAATATCGTTTGCCAAAATTTCAAGCTAATTGGACAAAAATTGAAGAAATTATCGCCGAAAAGTAGGGTCTCATGGGGTCTGAAATGCATAGTAGGTATAACACTGCCATTGGTATACAGCCGCTGCCGGCAGCACTGAATCTCCTACGGCACTCTGCATCGCTTTGTTTTTCGTCTTTATAACACAGAATGCCTTAATAGGTACTAAAAATGAGTACCTACTACCTACCTAGAACTTTAAAACACGGACAGATTTCTGAGCACTTATTGAAAAGCATTTAGCATGTCTCTTGACACGTTTCCTTTTAGCCTTGCCGGAGGCAGTTGAATTAATCGGTGATTGATTAATGTGCTGCCTGGGGCGGGACCATGTGGGGCATTCTGGTCGGCGCCTGCTGCGTTTTGTATGATTGGCTTTTGGCCAGTATGTGTGCCGGTATCCAGGCATCGTCACATGGTGACGCACCGTGGATGGGCGTCTGTACCTGTCGACTTCAGATCAGCACTTCATCGAGGACACTCTTCTATTTAACGCCCGCCTGGACGGCACTCTCGGGCGTGATTCTCTAGACTAAATCTCTGCGAACTGCCTTCTGCTAGGTGCTAGAGGTAAGCCAGGCCTCGCAGACCTTTACTCAATACTCAGTCCGGAACCAGACGATCAGCGACCTGCCTGAGGTGATGCCGCTCTCCGCTACCACTCTGGGCCGGCTACTGATCACCCTCGGCCGGCTCGCCGGGGTCGCCGCAGCTGCGACGAGCATGTTCCACCTTCAGTCCATCCAAGGCACCGATGAGATGAAATACCTTCGCGGGCATACCGCCTCTAAGCTGGAATGTGGCTCCCTGTGCGTTCAGCAGCCGCTCTGCCGTGTGTTCAGGAGGGACAGCCACGGTGACTGCCGGCTGTACCGCGGGCTCAGCCTGGTGACCCCGTTCGGAGTGGAGCCCGGTCAGCGCAGCTACCGACGCATAGGTGAGTGGGATCGAGTAGTAGATAGTAACGCCTTTTGCCTCGCAGGATTTTAACTCTCATGTCATTGAAGTACAGTCTTTATTACAAATTTCCCCCATTTTTATGCGGATATTTACCTCATCTGTACTTCACTATATCAAATAATGAAACAGCAGAAGCAATGAGCAAACCACAAAGGGAATCCCTAATGTGGCGCTACGTTTCTTATCATCCATAGAAAAACTTACCGCCGCGAATTCATGATCAGGCCCCACGAAAGTCAGTAATCACATAAATTTATTGCACTTTCATATAACTGTGAATGTGTTGTATATTGCAAAACTCTCGTACTTGTATGCATTGTCTTGTTAGTGAGTGATGCACTTTCCTCGGTCCCTGTCGGTGCAGGACGGTGTCCGCCAGACTACATCCGGTGTACGTCTACCGAGGTCTGCCTCCGCCGTCTTCCCGGTACGACCAGCTACAAGGAGGCACTGGCGGCCTGCGAGAGGCTCGGCACCCGACTGACGCTCCCCCGCAGTCAGGCCCACAACGAGTGTCTTCGGAACATGTACCGCAAGTACGGCAACAGTCTCTGGCTGGGCGCCGTCGATAAGAAGCTCGACAACACCTACATCGGTATCGACGGGCTGGGAGAGGCGCCCGACGACCCGCGCTGGTGGGGTACCGGCGAGAATCACCATCCGGGCAACTCAGTCGACTTGGAGCCCCACGTAGTCATGAAGAATGGATGGGCCGACGTGTCTGAGCGCCACGCCGCTGAGGCTGTGTGCGAGACTCCCTTGCTGTACTAGCCAGGGTAATGTGCACACACGGGTGCCATCAGATCGTCCAGCTGTCCTGGCCTTCCTCAGGACAGGACAAACCCAACAGCATTCCTCTCACGCCTCCCCTCCCGGGCTGGTGGTTACCCCACTAGACAACCGGTGGCGAGGACAAGTCCTCGTTGGACTTCACCCTCTCCGGGGTGACCGTTTGAGCACCAGGGCAGGCTGTCCCATCGGACATTCCCGTCCCAGCGGAACGGTCTCTGACGCTACGGCCCGTACCGGCGCGTCGGTGGTCCGCACAGCCCAATGTGTCTATCCTTTGCTATCATTCCCAAGTTCTACGTTTAACCCTCGCGGGCCCGGGGGGGGGGCGTTTTTCGCCCCCCCTGGCGAATATTTGCGATAACTCCCGAACGCTTAGGGTTAGGAAGGCGAAACTTTCAGTACCTTTTCTCCCATCAATTTGACATCTTCTGAAGTAAAAAATTTGGACCTAGCCCCCTTGATGACGTCACAAGGTCCATTTTTCTAGACCCCTGCACGGCAAAAATCGGCGTCACAGACGCAAACTTCAAATAGCTGCTAAAAATAGAGTTTTAGAGATAAAGACAAATTACGAGCACGGCTGTGTAGCGTTTGACCTAAAGAAAAATAGAAAAATAGTTTTGGTGACCTGAGGTCAGAGGTCAGGTCAACGACCCCGAAATGTGGTTTTAGTTTTTCGCAAATAACTTCGACAAAAATGGTCCTAGAGCTACGGCAGTGGTACCATCGCATTCGCCTTGTCAAGCCGCGTCGAATGATATATATTTTGTTCGGAAAAGGTCAAGTTTCATGTTGACCTCATGTGACCTCGAATGACCTCTGGTTGACCTTGACACATGAAAGGTCGTTTATGATGGATTTGTACCCGCTGATCACGAATCTGGCATCTATTTTCCTCTAAGCCTTCATTTAGAGCTTCCGGATGGCAAAATTGTCTTATTTATTATTACTAACTTAAATCAGTGAAATAGCCTCTAGCAGGGATACTCTTCTGTGACCTTGACCTTTGAGCAGCCTTGTATCGTAAGATGGACCACAAATAGGGAACTGATAAGCCTCAAAACATTTCAAAACATCTTGGAAGTTAGCACGCAAGATGTGCGAAAAAGTGCCAGGTTTGAGGTCAATTTTGAGCGTGACCTTGACCTTGACCTTTGATTTGGAGCACATTTTCAGAATCCTCAGATTCTCTTCTTTCGTTTGACACCCAATTTTGCCGGTTTGATGCAGCCTGCCGTCCTCTAGAAGCCTTACTTTGAGATCACTACACATGTGCCGGTTTTGGCCTTTGACCTTGACCTCTGACCTTGAAAATTGACCTGAGGTCAAAAATTTTAGGTGCATTAGAATCGTCTCGTAAGGACCTTTCGTTTGGTATCGCTTTTGTTTCCGTAGCTCCCTTATTTACGGAGTTAGACAGGGGGGGGCGAAAAACGCCCCCCCGGGCTGCGGTGGTTGGGATTACCCCCCGGGCCCGGCCGGGTTAAAGCTTTGTTGTGCTTTTGCAATTTCTCAATACGAGTACACTTTGAGTCGAAATAAATGCATGCAAGTGAAATCACTATTGTTTCGCACGAAAGCGCTTAGAGACGATTCAGACTGGCTCAATAGGCAATAGGCATGTAAGTTTTTTTCTTACCAGTAATAACCTGCCTTAGTAAACCGAAAAGGTGCGTCCAGCGATACCAGACTAAAAGCTGTGTTTCCGCATGTTTGGTACGACATGCAGCAGACGGTAGTGATGTGACAGGGTCATATATTTCGGCCTGAGGAACGACCTCTGATGACACCTGAACGGAATAGTTTGGTGGAATAAGTTCACGCTTGAACGGAGATTCTAAGGATTTAACTTATTGACCTGAAAAAGTCAGTGAGTCGCCACTCGCTAACTTCAACATGACCGGCAAAAAGTGTCCGCCGCTACTCGCGGCAATTTCCGCCCGTCAGCCTGGCTGACGTCGGTACTCGGTAGTCGGTATAGTCGGATGTGCATTGTATAGTCGACTACAGAATGATGTTCCACTCCTCAGAAGCTATCAGTTGACTGGAGCGCTAAGTTTTGCCGTTTATCACGCAATTAAGCGTGTCGATTGTGAGCATTGGGACAAAGCTATAATTTGTGAACTCAGCCCGTGTGATGCGGCACAGCCTACCACTCCAGGCAAATAATTGCCTGTGAAAAGTGGAACATTATTCTGTGGTCGACTTTACAGCCCGGCACCGTCCCATGTCCGGTACGTGCCGCGAATAAGTTAACAGCCGGGTGCAGTTCTTTGTTCGAGGAGTTGAGTGACTCACCCTGAGATAGGGGCGTGATAAATTGTTATTATCATTATTAGTTTGTGCCTTGAACATGATTGGTCGTAGGTTGTGAGTCAGTGCTGAAATCGAGGTAACCTGCGAGCGTATAATAAATGGATCAACCCACCTCGCATTGTTTCGATCAGACCACCGCCCCGGCACAGATTACCATCAGCAGTAAACTATCACAAGTTTTAAAACGCCCGCCCATACCCCACCCAATATCTCAGCCCAGGTGCCGGAAGTGGTCCGGTGTCGTGCGGTAGCTTCCCCGGGTTCAACTTACACCCTGTCCAGTTTCGGGGGTGCTCGACTGACGCCCTTTTAGCCTCTGCCCAGGTTTTACTCACGCTCGTTTAGCCTCTGCCCAGGTGCGGGTGTGCTCGGTGCCCTCGTGCAGCCGGTAGCAGCGCCGCTCGCTGGCCGTCCACAGCGCGGACGGACAGCTGGCGGCCGCCGACGGCATCGCCCTCTGCGCCAGCGGCCGGCTGACGCAGGCGTACGGCCGCCGCTGTGAGCAGGATAGATGTCGCCACCGTCCGGTGCTGGGCCGCAGCGCCGCGCAGATGGCCGGGGCGGCCAGCTGAGGGGAGCGCTCCTCCCAGTTGGTGAAGGTGGGCTCCGCGGGCCACGGCGCCTGCCACCGCTGGATGCCGTATTGCTGCGACACGCACAGACAGGGAGTCAAATACCTGCAACCCACAGGTGCATGTTCGTCTTCGTCGACCCCGCTTCGTTGTCGATCTGAAATACCCAGTTCCAACCTTTTCTGACTTGCCCACACCTGACCTCTTCCCTGACTTGGCCATTATACTTCTGACATGAGCTCGCCTCTAGCATGAGCTAACCTCTGACCTGAACCTACATCTGTGGTCCGACCTCTGCCACTCTGACCTGACCTAGCCTGACCTGTCCTGACCCAGTGTGACATCTACTGACCTCTGTGTCACTGAGTCCCAGCCAGAAGTCCTGGTCTGCGTCCTCCGTGTGGAGCAGCTTCATCAACTGAGCGTTGTCGAACACATCTCCTACGTAGGCGAGACTGGTGTTTTCTGCCCGACAGGCCGCCGAGGCCTCTCGCCAGGTGGCGGGCTGAGGCACCACCTGCAGCGGGGGAGTCACGGTGTCACATACCGTCACGGTGTGACACTCACTGTAAAACTCACTCGGCAACCCCCCCCCCCCCCCCACCGACTGGCTGGAGTGTGTGTCCCACCCCGTCGCGTGGTTGGACAGTATGACTCGGCAGTCGGCTCCACCGCGCGGAGATGTCGGTGGTGTCTGTTGAGTCATTCTGAGGAGCTGGGATGCCATGCACACCGAGTCACAAGGTCCCCAGCCAAAAGGACACTCTTCTGTCATGTAGCCACTTGGAAACAACACATCCATTACTTATGCTGGCAGAAGGGGAGGTTGGTAATTGTTTCAGTTTACAAGAGCTGGTAGTTAGATAAAGTAACCCAGGTGGGAAAATCACTGAGCTATCGGTAGTTCGACAGCATTTTGCCGGCGCAAATACTGTGTGCAACCAGCTACCCAGAGATATTCATTGATAGGCCCTGCCCATGTCCCCTGCGGCCCTGCCCTATTCAGTTTTGTCCCATGCCGCCTGCAGTGTGGATATTTCGGAAATGCTTGATGATATTTTCCAGCAGGAGCACATGAGCCTGCCTGCTGGAGCTGATTAGCCAGCCATTCTGAGCAGTGATTAGCTTAGATGTACCTATTTGACCCATCGAATGGCCGACCATCTCGGCGTTCTTCCGGCGATCGGGCGAACTTGGCCCATGTTCGTGCCAACCCACACACAATGCCACCATCGAAATACCGGCTGCCCCCCCTCCCGCCGCCATCCCACCCACTGCCAACTGGGCCCCGTCCAAACCCATCGAACCCGCCAAACCTTCTGGAAATGAAAACAAGCCGCCCCAGCTGGCGTAGGCATTCAACTAAGCACACGATTTGCATAATTAGTTGATGTCGCCGATAGCAATTTGCGACAAATTGGATCTGGTCTGTCGGAACTCCTTCATTGTGATTACCTTGCCACTGTAATTCTCCAAACTCACCGTCATTCGAAGTAGATCAAGGTAGAGTGTATGAAGTTTACTCATACCCGACTGACGCACCTTGATGCAGAGCTCGCCATCCTTCCTGTAGCCGTCCAGCGGCGGCGCACAGTGGGGCTGCTGATCCACTGCCGGGGTCGACAGACCGACATCCTCCGGAGCCGCCGCCCAGCGCTGACAGACGAATCGGAACGCCTGCGAGCAGTCGACGGCGCTCCAGGCGGCGGGCGAGTGACTGCGAGCGGAGCCGAGCAGGCCGCACGTCACCGGGCAGCCGTCACACTGGAACACAGACGTCACAGCGTCACACGGCAGCCGTCACACTGGAACACAGACGTCACAGCGTTACCGGACAGCCGTCACACTGGAACAAAGACGTCACAGTGTTACACGCAGGGTCACAGGGTATCCGTCACACTGTAACATGGGCGTCACAGTGTTACACGCAGGGTCACAGGGCATCCGTCACACTGTAACACAGACGTCACAGTGTTACCGGACAGCCGTCACACTGGAACAAAGACGTCACAGTGTTACACGGCATCCGTCACACTGTAACATGGGCGTCACAGTGTTACACGGCATCCGTCACACTGGAACATAGACGTCACAGCGTTACACGGCAGCCGTCACACTGGAACATAGACGTCACAGTGTTACACGGCAGCCGTCACACTGCAGCAGATACCGTAACAGTGTTGTCGGACAGCCGTCACGGTGCATTTGAACCGTCATCGCGTTACCGGGCAGCCTGCCACTTCGCATTAAACTAGCACTCTGAATCACGCCAAACCATTTCTATCATGCTGTCCAGAATCATCTTCCTAAATTTGTTACTGCAGAGTTAACCGTCTAATTTGATCGTCTAAATCTAACTCTTTGCATTTATGAATTAACTGTTTAGATTTAGCCGTTTAGATTTAACCGTTTAGAGCTAACCGACTATATAGATTTAACCATTTGCATAAACATCACCGTCTAAATTTGATCGTCTGGATTTAACCGTCTAAACTTCATTTGCAGATTTACTCGCTAAGATATAATAGTCTAGATATAGCCGAACAAATATAATCGTCTGGATATCAGCGTCTATATTGTCAGATAGTGCAATTTTCATTTTTACTCCGGCGCCATAGATAACAGTAGAACAGTAGTTCTACTGTTATCTATGCCGTTGCTAATGCCATGCCACATTAATCGCCACACCATCACCCTCGATCCCTCACCAACTTGGAGTTCGGGAGCCCTTACCACATATGGGAGGGGGGGGGGGGAGGGATTGTACGGTCGCCCTTACCACATTGGATGGTTGTCCGGGCGCCCAGTTGGTATAGTTGACGGGCGACTCGTCCGTCCACGTAGGGAACTGGTGCTCCACCCTGATGAACGTCAGACCGATCCACAGCGGCACAGAAGAGTGGCGGATGGCGGCCGTGACGTACGCTGCACGCAGCAGGGGTCAGGATATGGGTCAGGGGTCAGAGGTCGGATCTGAGTGGGGCCGAGTAGAGTCAGCAGAGTTAAAGGGACTATCCCACCTTTACATTAGGTTTGAGTTGAGATAGCCAAGTTTGCGGCGAGGTCCAGAAACCACTATCTATCTTGGTTGCAACTTGCAACCCCCGCGGCCTCGTGGTGTTGAAGAAATTCGTTCCCTTCATTTGAAAATGAGCCCTGCGCAAGGCCCAATCTCTTAACCATTAACGGTAATCTGATGACGTCATTTGCCTTTTGAACGCCTGTTCAAGTGAAGTATCACTTGATTTACGAATAAGCCAATCAGAGACACTTTTGTTATTGTACGAGTCGAGTCATATTTGAGAGCAAATACCTATATTTGCTGCCAAATTTCCCCACACTGACATGAAGTAAATCCTTCATTACGTCACAGATCCGATCTAAATGACGTCACGATGAAATATAAAAGTCGCAATATCTCAAAAAGTATACGATGAAAACGCGTAAAAACTTGCAGAATTCGTCACAATATCATGAGTAACATTTTCGAATCCTAAACGGGACTTTTTTGAAGGTGGGATAGGTAGTCCCTTTAAGGTCATCTATATACATATAAATGGAAATCATATATTTTCACGCATTTTTATTTTAATCACTAAAATAGCCGAACTAGATGTTCCCGGATTAGAGAAACAGGACCAAAATTAGAGACAAGCTCGCCCACCGATGAATAAATTCAGAGGAGAGGTCATGTAATCACGTGGGAGGTCAATGTGAGGTCACCTAGGCATAGCCTGAATCAGGGGTCTAAGGTGCGAAAGGAAGCTTAAACTTTCGTAAGACCTTGTCTAAGACCGATGCCAAGTGTTCCAATACGGCCGGGAGCCGCCCGGTGGGCCAAAATCTATTCGTAAACCCCGGATGGAGGTGACGCGGGCTCCGGTCGCTGACAGCAGGGGCATTCCACGATAGATCGTACCAGGCCCGTCACCCTCATCTCTCAGATTTGAATGAAAATTGGTACTAGGGGTAATCATAGGCTCCAAAAACACCTGCCAAAATATCAGACTTCTCAGATGAAAACTTTTTGAGCTACATTGCATAATATTTTCTAAACTTCAGATTGTAAGGGTGAGTTTGATGAGCTATAACTCAAAAATGAGCTAAGCAAACAACAAACGGTAAACAGCTTTGAACTAACGATGAATCAAAGATTAATACAGCTTTTTTAAAATTGGAAAGAAAAGCTTTACATATTGAAAAAATCCGTAATATTTTTTTTAATTGCCTATAACGGCCCTTGGGACCAAAATTTTTGCCATTTTTATTTCTTCAAAATAAATTTTAGGTCTTTTAAAATCGACATGCAAAAAATTAGAAAGGTGTTCTTTCTATAAGTTCCTCATTTTAATGCATACAAAATGGGTTTCCGGGGGGTCGATACGACCCTAGCTCGCCGTTTCGCCTCTAATGGAGCTAGAACCTTGCGGAAAAAACGAGCATGTGCGCCGTTACAAGATGCATCGAATGATACCACATTTTAAGGTCTCGGGGTTCATTGGTGACCCCTGAGGTCATTTCAAGTGACCCAAATTATGGGTCCGGTTTTTGGTAGATAACTTCGCAACAAATGGTCGCAGAGCCGCGATTTTAGCATCGTTGTGTTTGCCTAGCTCCGGCGCGTCGAATGGTATACTGTTTGTTCTGGTGAGGTCAGCTTAAGTCGCTGACCTCGGGTCAGCACACTGCCGTGTATTTGGCTCCGCTCCCCGACTGGGCGGCCCAGCCGGCAGCCAGCCCCCGGGCATCACGTGACCGCCCCGACTCCGCGGCAAAGCCAACCGGCGCGGCGCTGGACAAACAGCGCCGCCACAGAGATGGTTAACAGTCGGGTCAGGCCACGAAGCTTGGTGAATGAGATCATATTGCACATCATTCGATTCGCAAGGTCTTCCCGAGTCCATTGGTAGCTTTCCCGTCTCTCTAGCTCAATTTGATCGAGAGTTATTGACGAAAAACTCTTATGACCCTAGTGACGTACGAATGACGTCACGCAAGGTCAACAATGCAAACGTGAGGCAAAAATGACTTCAATTGGACTTTCAGTAACCAGTAATGTCACTAGGCAGCTTTACCACGCCATTTGTAGGCTCTCTTTCCGAAATCACAATTCGAGACCATTACGGTGACGCAAAATAAGTACATTTATAGAAAGAACACCTTCCTAATTTTTTGCATACTACTTAATAATGATCCAAAAAACTTTTCAAGTAAATGAAAATACCAAAAAATTTGGTCCCAAAGGCATAAAAATGCAAATGAAAGGAAACTCGATGTGTTATATATCAAAAATAGTTTATATTTCAAAAATTAAAAAATGCATATTATTCTTTGTTTCAATGCAAGTTCAATGTCGTATAGCATTTGGCATTTGGATTATCCGTCTAAGAGTTACAGCCCGCCAAACTTGGCGCTGCAACGCAAGATCCAAAACATGTTATACATTATAACTCAAAAATTACTCATCTGATTAGCCTGAAATTGTCACAGGAGGATTCAGAGCCCCTGATTACCCCTTAGACCAATTATCGTTAAAATCCGAGAGATGAGGGTGTCAAATTGGAAAAAAGTGGTACGATCTATCGTGGAATGCCCCAGCAGTCGGTCGGGAAGCCGTCCTCGGGAGAGCTACAGCGGGAGATCTAAGGCGAGGACTATTTACTGGACGTTCATGGGTGATTTATTACACTGGATGTTCAAACACAGTGCTGGTGAACAGGTGGACCTGTTGCGCAGTGCAGACAGCACAGTCCGGACCCGAACTGCCTGTTTGGGGGAATTGGACCGGTCCGCACATATCACGACTCAATGACTGACCGTACCAGAATTAATGCTGTTCTTCGGCAGCCTTGATGGGTTAGGGCTTACTTTGCTGTATCAACAGGCACTCACCCTGCTGTATGGGGTCGCCGATGGTCACCAGTTCTCCGTCGGGCGCCTCGTTCTGACACGTTCTCCGGGCGTCCGCCCAGTCTGCCAGTCGATCAGAGACCAGCAGACATCTGTCCGGACCGTATCGGGCCCAGCCCTCCGGGCAGACACCTCTGGAGGGCGGCTGGGGGGTGGTGGCCGGCGCAGGGGTCACGGTCTCGTCCAGCGACCTCTGACAGACGTAGAACTGAGGCGAGTTGCAGTTTACCGCCCGCCATGAGCCGTGCTCGTTGTCCATTCGCACGCAGCTGGATAGGTCTGGAGGGAGAAGAGAGGAGGGAGAGAGAGAGAGAGAGAGAGAGAGAGAGAGAGAGAGAGAGAGAGAGAGAGAGAGAGAGAGAGAGAGAGAGAGAGAGAGAGAGAGAGAGAAGAGAAAGAGAAAGAGAAAGAGAAAGAGAAAGAGAAAGAGAAAGAGAAAGAGAAAGAGAAAGAGAAAGAGAAAGAGAAAGAGAAAGAGAAAGAGAAAGAGAAAGAGAAAGAGAAAGAGAAAGAGAAAGAGAAAGAGAAAGAGAAAGAGAAAGAGAAAGAGAAAGAGAAAGAGAAAGAGAAAGAGAAAGAGAAAGAGAAAGAGAAAGAGAAAGAGGAAGAGAAAGAGAAAGAGAAAGGGAAAGAGAAAGAGAAAGAGAAAGAGAAAGAGGAAGAGAAAGAGAAAGAGAAAGAGAAAGAGAAAGAGAAAGAGAAAGAGAAAGAGGGTCAGTTGGCTCTGAACGTCGAATGGAAGCTACTGTGAGTAGCACTTGAGGTAGCTAGTTTACTTTAGAAGACGGCATCGAATTGAGCAAACATTCCCCAGTTACCTACTGCTATCTTACGGTATGTGACCCGATGACGACAAAGCAGTCGGAGGTGAGGTTTAATCTGATATCTGAGTCAGAGGCCAGGTATAATCCGATCAGCCCACAGCCCACGTTAAATTAGCCAGCAGCGCCAGAGGCATGCTAGATGACTACATACATACATATTATGTATATAGGGCAATCAGCGTGTGAAGAGCTATACGCACGAAGCTTTTCTAGGGTTGAGCCTTGAGGATGCATTTGATCGAGTTGATCTGTGCTGGGGGCCTTATTTTTGGATGTCTTCGAAATCTACTGACGTCACCAACGTCGTCCAGCGGATTTAGCGAAGAGTCGTGGTGCTTATTAGAACAAAACCTATATCAGTTACTAGATTAAAACCTACAATAATAGGCATCACTAAGCTGGTATAACCGATCCGGTCTAGAAGTTGATTTTTTGAGTTTATGTTTATGTTTATGTTTATGTTTATTCACCAGAACACCAACAGGCATCGTGCCCAATAATAGGTGCAGTCACGACATAAAACCAGCGCAGCGCTTGTCAAAATACAACTATACATACATACATACAATTACACACTGACACATGGGATAAAATAAAAACAAAGAAAGTATTGCACTGAGTCACGGCTAGTGCAGGTCGGCTTCCTACAAATACGTGCCACCTCGACTCGCGAAAGTTCGAACGCCAGTCAAGAAGGAGTTGTGAGTGGAGGTGAAGAAATCAGCAGATGAACAGGATCTGAGAAAGGAGTTGGTATGTGCCGGTACTCGGGAGAGGAGGCTGCGAAGGACAGTGTTGACCCTGGCAAAAGGTGTGGCCCAGAGAGAAAGATTGCGAGTTGATCGGGGTGGCACGTACAGGCCAAACATCGATACAAGATCGGGGCAGTCAATGCGGCCGTGATGCACATTGTACAAAAACATGACGTCATGCTGGATAAATCTAGCTTTAACTGAGCACATGTTAAAATGAGCTAAAAGCGCCCCGTAGCTCAGGTCAACGCTGGGCCGGTCCGATCGGAACGCCAGCCACGTGAGGAACCTATGCTGGACTCGCTCGAGACGTTTCAGATGGGTATCAGCAGTGCCTGACCATACTACGCTGCCGTACTCGAGCAGAGACCGAACATGTGCGTTGTACGCGCATATCAGGGCCCGGTGGTCTAAGCGTGAGCTACGCCGAAGTCTCGGCAGCTGCATACTGCGGATGAGAAGGCCCAACATCCGGTTCGCCTTGGACACTGTCGAATCCACGTGCGAGGCGAACGTGAGTTTAGCGTCAAGTATGACCCCTAAATCGCGTGTCTCTTGACGGCGTTCCAAGACAGTCCCGTTCAGTGAATAGTTGTGGACAACAGGCGATTTACGCAAAGTAAAAGAGATCGTGTGACACTTTGTCGGGTTAAGTTTCAATCGCCAGATGTGCGACCACTCGGTGAGCCGGTTCAGGTCAGCCTGGAGGGCGTCGGCATCGGCGGCACTTTTCACGCGGTGGTAAAGCTTCACGTCATCAGCATACATAATACAGTTGGTGCGAACAGCGTAGCTAATGTCCGAGGTAAAACAGATAAAAAGCAGATAAAGTTTCTGATTTACATAGATAATTAGAGCTGACATTAATTATGGATTTTAAATGAGTTTAGTTTTCAGTTTTAAGTTAATGGCAAATAATGATAAGGCCATTATTTGCCGATGTGGATGCTATCTGCCTTCACCGACCTGCCATAGTTGTTTCTGCCGTGCTCCCAGGAGGTGAAGCTGGGAGTCGACCCGTCCGTCCAGACATAGCGGTGGGGTCGCTGGCGGCGGACTGAGACCCAGCCACACGGGAAGGTTACTCTGGGTCACCTGTGGACGGCGGGCGGCGGTCGGGGTCACTGAGGGTCACTGAGGGTCACTGAGGGTCACTGAGGGTCACCGGTGGTCACTAAGGTCGTTCAGTGTCACTGAGCGTCACCGGGGTCACTGAGGTCGCTGAGAGTCATCGAGGGTCACCGGGGTCACTGAGGATCATTGCGGACTACTAAGGGTTACCAGTGGTCACTGAGGTCGCTGATGGTTCAATTGAGATTCACAAAGTCACTGGAGGTCACTGGGGGTCACGCAGGCCACAATAACGAGTAGAAAGAAACATTAAATGGTCGCTCGCAGACCCGGCGTTGTAACTGACGGCGCACCCTGTGGAAGACGTTGGCGTTCTCCATGCCGTCCTCGATTTTGACCAGGTCTGCGGCGCGGCTCCTGCAGTCGTCCCGGGCGGCCTGCCAGCCGACAGCGGGTCGGTCGGTGACGAGCAGGAAACACCACTGCCTGTAGCGCCACCAGCCGGCGGCGCCGCACTCCGAGGGTGCTGAAACAGACACACCAACAGCGGTCAGTGACACAAACACACAAACATCACTGTCCGTACCGCCACCAGTCGCCGGCGCCGCACTCCGAGGGAGCTGCAACACACAAACATCGGTCAGTGATACAAACAAACACACAAACACCCAAAAACATACACAGATCCGTCATTTTCTGTCATTCATAGTTTATAGCATTGCACTCTTCGATGTAAGTACATTGCACAAGCCCCACACAGTGGCAGTTATTGTCCTCGGCTCTGCGGCTCACCTGTGGTGGTAGGCACGGTGGTCGGGGTGGTGGCCATCGACGTGGCATCCAGAGACCTCCGGCACACGAACGGTTTGTATGCCGAACACGCCTGGTTGGTCCACGCTCCCTGGCAGCGCGGCAATTTCCAGAGGTTTGACATTGAGTGACGGAGGCACATTAACGTATTAATACTCATACCCAGAAAGCTCCCGGATCCCTGCCTTGTAACCGGAGTTTGGTCTTCTTGTGAGACAGTCACTGATGCTTATTATTTATTGCCGAGTAACGCGTATTCAGTGAACGATTTAGCATAAGGTATAAAGAAACGGTGTGCGAAATCAATATACGGGCATGCTAGAGATACATTTTCACACTACTGGCGCAATAGATTTGTAACACAAATATATACGGTTCGCTAAGTACGTATAATGCAACACTTAGCCCACATGCTGAACGTCAGTTTTGTGGCGTGTGCAAAGCGAGACTGGTGCCAGTCGCATGGTTACTATGAGATATGTCGTCCGTGGTGTCTGTCCGTTCCGTTTCCGTACCGTGTGCAGTGTGAGGGCCCCACAGGCGGCCGTGGGCGCCGGGTTGCGTGGCTGACCGGGCGGCCAGCCACTGTACCCGGGACTGGAGCCGTCCACCCAGGAGACCTCCCCGTCCGCCTCCCGGCGCAGACCGAACCAGACCGAACCGGAGAGGTGGCTGAACCGGGACCTGTAACACGTAACAACAGGTAACGAACCAGACCGAACCGGAGAGGTGGCTGAACCGGGACCTGTAACACGTAACAACAGGTAACGAACCAGACCGAACCGGAGAGGTGGCTGAACCGGGACCTGTAACACGTAACAACAGGTAACGAGGTGGCTGAACCGGGACCCGTAACAGACCACAGACCGAACCAGACTGAGCCGGAGAAGTGGCTGAACCGGGACCTGTAACAGACCACAGACCGAACCAGACCGAACCGGAGAGATGGCTGAACCAGGACCCGTAACAGACCACAGACCGAACCAGACTGAGCCGGAGAGGTGGCTGAACCGGGACCTGTAACACACATTGCAGGTAACGAACCACACCGAACCAGACCCTATAAAACGTAGCACATACAACAGGCAACGAACCATACCGAACCAAAAAAGTGATCGAACCGGGCTTTGCAACACATCAAGGCATAAATTGACCATATATCGAGCCAGACCGAGTCGAAGAGTTGGCTAAACCGGGCCATGACATCGACGCTCAACAGAACTAACTACAAAAGTTTGGCTACGAAGTAAGACTCGATTTGGGAAAATAGTACCAAGAGAACATCTTTAGTTACAACGTGACTCGTGAGCTCAAGAGGAGTTGCTCCCAGACAAACAAATATCAATTCATGGCCTCACAAAATATTAGTTTCCCTCGTCAGCGACAACAGTCAGACTCCCCTTCTCCCTTTCTCATAACGAGAGGACAACACAGAAAGTCTGCAGTCAGCGCTCACACGAAGCTGCGCTGGATGTCGGCGGTGCGGAAGGTGGCGAGCCGTCCGCCCTGCTCCCTACATCTCTGAGAGGCCAGCGTCCAATTGACGGCGTCCAGCACCAGCTGCAACAGGTCGGGAACAACACTCAACGCGCCGTGGATGGAAACCCTGGACTTTGGAATACTCTTCAGATTTTAAACAACAGACTCTTCATACTCGGGGTTGCCGACTTTACGCTCTGTGCTGCAGTAACTGCTCAAACTTTGGGCTACAGACTCCAGACAACGGAGACCCCAATTCAGGGAACTCAATTTGATTTGTATGGGGCAGCCAACACCGTCAAAGGACCTAAACAGAAAACTGGACTGAATTTCTTCTAAAGCCTACGGCAAAATGCAGTGACGTTATACCAAATAAGTTCGCGTGCTTTGTGATACTGAATATGCCTATCACAAGCTCTCGCCATAAATGCACCCGTCAAAATTGTACTGTGAGCCTCAACTTGTTAAATAAATGTGGTATAAAATGGTGAGCAACGTTTCAAATTTCAAGGCATCTATGAAGCTCTGACCTCACCTCACATCCCCAACCACAATACTATTAACTCTGACAACTCTTTGATGACAGAAAAGGGTGTGTCATTCGACTCGCCCCGTCCCGCTTTAGGGCCTGTTAACGGTCACGGGTCACTGTCCGTCAGTGCTAACCTGGTAACAGGTAGCATCCAGCATTAGCCAATGCTGTCCCTGGCACAGGCTGACGGTGGTGACCTCTGGTGGCGACCCCGCTGAAGTCGCCACCACGGGCGGCGCCAGGGTCGTACTTGTGGGCGGCGGTAGGGGCCTCATCGTGGCTTTGGAGGCGGAATACTCGCCCTTGTCGTCGTGGGTCGGCTCGCTCTCCAGGCTCTCGTGGAGAGCAATCTCCAGCGGTCGGCCGTGAGCGTTGAACCAGACAGAGCTAGGACGGATTCGCTCTGGTGACACCTGGTGACCGAAAGAGGTCACGGGGTCACGGAAGGTCACTGGGGTCACCAAAGGTCACGGGGGTCACAAAAGGTCACGGGGATCACCAAAGGTCACGGGATCACCAAAGGTCACGGGTTCACTGCAGGTCACACGGTCACAATAGGGTGCAGGGTCACTGCGGAATGGTACAGGTCAGGTCAGTTTACAGGGCAGCTGAAGTTCAGGACAGGGGTCGACTCGTGCGACTTGAACACCAGCAGTCAGCACATCTCATTCAATTTTTTAACGTCTTTTTTATTTTTGGAGACGACGTTGGAAATATGACATAATAAGGCAGCAATGGACGTGGATTTACCAATAAAGACGGCATAATTTTCGAGTGCAGCTGGTCACATCATACCGCGTTACCCAACTCAGAAGCCTCACAGCAGCTGACATTCCGGCGCAGTTCTGAGCGGCACGGCGGTGAACCGGCCCTTTGATCAGATGTCTGTGAGGGCGGAAACACGCCGTTCCACCCCCCCCCCCCCAATCCCCCCCCTTGAGTGAGCGGATCGGTGCAGTGGGAAGGCGGAATAGAGGGAACCAGAAGGCTAGGGTGTTTCACTAAAAGTGTCAAAAAGTAAAAGGTCATAGTGCACATAATAACAATGTTTTCTACGGAAATTTGCATACCATTTCATCCGCAATTGTTGGACATTTGAATATATAAAAACGATAGCACCGTCACTCAAACCTATTCCACATATCCGCCCCTTCTTTTGATGCACCGTTTCGGCACGTGTCCGGAGGTGCCTCACAGCCCGTTTTCATCTTCAGCGTCCAGACTGTCGGCAAAGCCTTGAATGGTGCTCTTCAGCTCCCGAAGTGATGCGACTTCTTGAGTCTTCCTCGGCTCTGCGAGAGCTACTGACAAAAACCAAAAGTAAAGCGGTGACGGATCGGGGCTTCGCGCTGGCCAGAGGCGGGTGACGAGGCAGCTGATTTTTCGGCGCAGGAACTTCTAATCCAGCCAGTTCCTGGTGGTTACAGCCATTATAGTGGCTGTTTTTGATAACTTGTAAGGCCTTGGCTATTTCTAATGTTGAAATTAGCTTCTTGTTATCTTCAAAGACCCTCAAAAAGACCCTGACCTTTTCAACGGTTTCCGCCGAGAGGTGGGGGACCCCGCCTTTTTGGACTGGGACCGGCACCGAAGGAACCCTTTTAAATCTCAAGAAGCCCTTTGAACCTTTTATAATCTGGAACGTAGCGAAGTGAGATAATAAAACGTTTCCTGAAAAGTCGGCATACGGTTTCGATGTTTCTGATGGCACCAAAGGTAAGTGTAATTCACCCCTCCTGTTGCGGTGTAAATAACCTGTTCTTGTTCTGCATAAGGAAAAAAACGACTAGTAACTTTGGCCTCCTGCCCTCGCTCCGTATGAGTGTAAAATATATCTTAAATGGACAAAGCATAAATGTCCAAAAATTTGCAACAAAGCCACGTGCGCAACCACGTGATTTGCATATTTTATATAACTTTAATGGGAATTTACTTTTTGACACTTTTAGTGAAACACCCTGTAGATAATTTATATCGCAGGATTTCTCACAATATCATAGGTCACTTGAGTGTCAACTTCAGGTAGTGCTACTGGTGATATCAGATGACAGCTTTGGGAAACAAATCGAGAGAATGAGACGTGCATTGCATACTAGCATACGAGTAGGTGTTGGCAAATGAGAAATGGCAAATGGCTAATGGCTATCGTCTTGTTTTACTATATACAGCCATAGGCATTTATCGAGCTATACTTAATGAATGTTGGCATAATGGTCTCCTAGCAATAGGTGAACACTTACAGTATGCACAGTGCACAAACAGTGCATAGTGCACAGTGTACTTCTAGCACACTGTTCCGCTCTCCTCCACCCCGTACCAGTTGGATGGGAACACGATGGGCCGGCCTCTGGCAGATGTAGTGCATCGCCGTATCGCAGGAGCGCCAATACCAGAACCCATCGCGTCCGGACAGGAAGGCACACTGGTACTCGCCACCTGAAACGGACGGCCGAATCAGGCCAGGAACATTTTGGGACGAAGTATTATCACTTTAGTTGAATACGTATTATTTGCAGTTCAAGCTATGCGTCATACAGAATTGAAATAAATTTGTTCGTCCAGCATGCACTTTTTCAATGAACCAGCTTAGCTTGTTATAGACATAGCGATGGCAATGGGCATCTGTCCATTAAATGGAGCTTACCTACTTTTAGGCTGATAAGTGATAATACCTACGTTTTATAGGTCTAATATTTCAAGCTCGATAAATCCTTGATCGACTGAATGGTAATCCAATGCATCTCATCGGATTCGATCAGTCATCGATCGAAAAAAAGAAATGTCTGAGATAGGATAGAAGCTTAGAGCGCTAAGCATTTACCGGAGCCGGAAGGTCCCTTTTCTTCTCCGAAGTTGTCCATCAGCATCGCCACACTGACATGCTCTTGCTGTGTCGTGTCTGGCGATTTTCGTACTCCAATCCACCACTCGGACACATGATTGACTGTTGAAAATAGTGATAAGAAGAAAAACATGAACAAAGTAATAGCAAGAATGATAAATTGGACATTTGTAGAGCGCGCTGAGCCGTGGTGTAGACTTAACACATATCGTCAGCAACAAGGAAGTTAGCGCCTATTTTATACCTCATCATCAACTTATCCTCATACAGACCCAGAACCCCATGCCTATTGCCCAGCCATCACCCAGTTTCGACCCCTCCCCTGACCCGACCCCGTCTCTCCGCTGACCCAGCAGACCGGCTCTCACCTCTGACCAGGTCCAGCACATCCAGCTGGTGGGCGCGATCGGGCAGCTCCACTAGTCTCCCGTTGTTCTCGGAGCAGAGCGCCTGAGCGCCGGCCCAGCTGAGGGTGCTGGTGGTGTTCAGCAGGTAACACCAGAAACCGCCCTCGCTCCAGCCGGCCGGACAGTGCGGCGTGCCTGCCGGTGCCGAACGAGAGGCGAGGGGAAGCTCAGGTCAGGAAAGGGTCAGTTGACATGCGCTTACTGGTCAGATCAGGAAAGGCTAGATATTGGATAATAGATTAGACATGTGACGGAAGGAATGCTTATAAAACTGTTAATTTTTCCGCCGTTTTTCCGAACATTCAACAAACTCGTCTAGAACTAAACAAAAATCCCTAATAATTATCCATGTAACGCTTGTACTGCTTTGTTTTCTTTTAAATTTGTTAACCAGCTCCAGGGAACTAATTGCTGGCTGTGAGTCGTCTGTTTACGTTTCAGAGGCCGGATGCTGAGGGAATTATGACCGCTGAGCCCCGCAGTAGCCCAGGACAAGGACCCACGTCGTAGGGACAGACAGGGGACAAGACAGGACGGAAGGTTGTCGCCAGCCTTCCGGCCTGGGTCGGAGGGAGCGGGGGGGGGGGGGTACAAGTGCTACTCTGGTGCTGTCCGTACTAGGTCCTGCCTGGGGGGTGGGGGGGGGGAGCAGGACACTGATAGCATACTGCAGTGTAGTGCGCACTGCGCGGCGCGGACGGCTGGGCTGTCCACGCGTGATCCATGACACAGCAGGAGGTGGTCTGGTTCATGATATTAAAACAAAAAGACGTGTCTCCGTTGGGCGTCCTGGTGCGCAGCATTGTTAGTAATGATTCTTGTAAGCAAATGACGGATAAAAACAATGCATAAACCCGCGTCGGGCCGCAATGCGTGAAAAATCCCGTCGTGCTTTTTTCTCGCGGATATCTAACAAAATGACAAACCTGTTTATGCATCTTTTTGGCACATGTGAGAACTTCCGACCCAGGTCGCTCAAGGTGAGGTCACCAGGTCACGTCAGGTGACCTTACCTCAGAAAAAATAGAATGCTCACCAAAGCTACACTGACTGAACAAACGTTTAGAGACATGCTAGATTGATGAAAACACCTAAGAAGTGTTCAGATCGACGATACGATGGACTGATATGCAGCGTGACCTTGACCTTAGGTCAAATTTTCAAAATGACCTTTAAGGTCAAATTATAATGCATTCGACGCGACTCGACGAGAGGAACATGGTGATAGCAAAAGCAATGTCGTGCCTTTCAGGCACGTAGCCAGGATTTTGCTCAGGGAGGGGCCACAGGTCGCGGCCAGGGTCGTACCCCCTCCAAAAACGGAAAACTCCTCGGTTTTGGCCCACTATTTTTAGGGGTGTATTGCAGCTGTTTTTATTTACTATTTATTTTATTATTCAATGTTGCTTTATTTTTCACCTTCAGAGGGGGATGGCCCCCGTGCTCCCCCCTCTTGGCTACGTCCCTGGTGTCTTTCTGGATTCAAAAGTGGTTACAGAAAAAAAAAACATTTTCCGTTAAGAGTTTTTGCCAACGATCTTCTTGGATCGAATCTGAGAGCCTTTTTAGGAAAGAGTGCTAAAAGAACTATCGAATGCGCTTTCTGCGGGGCTTTAGCTCTACTGGCTTTCGAAGAATGCACCTATTTGTTAAAAAAAAAATGTTGAAATAGGCAAAGTTTGACCCTTAATGACTTCTGGTGACCTGACGTTTGACCTGACCTAAAAAATAACCCAACTATTCTCGTCACGATTTATGAAGCTCTTTCGAATGCCGCTTACCGCGTATCGATACGTCTCCCAGGAACCCAGTTTGGGGGGGGGGGGGGTTCAAACACTCCCGGCATAGCGCGGTTGGCGCCGAGCAGGCCGGTCCGGTGAGGGTTGAGATAGTTTTTTGACGATTTAACTTCCCTCGTCAATTACTCAAGCTGAATACCTAATGGGATGTAGGTACTAAATCCAGTAGTATTTCTGCAACTTTTCACATACCATACGTAGCTAACTGTAGCTAAAGCATATGACAATACTGGCCACGCACAAGTAGTGTGCTCCTTGTTTTTAGGGTAAACGCTGTTTCATAAACAAAGAACGGTCCATGAAAGGCAAAGTGAAAGCGGACAGGGAAATTCGAATCCTGCTAATTACTACCAGTTTATATCAGCTCAGTCACAGCCTGTCATTGTTTTAGATACAGCTCCATTAGTACCTATTTGCATTCTTTCTGTCAGAATTATATTCAACGTAACGTCCCCAAGGGATCGAGCACTCGACAATATAATTATGTAACACAAGTATCATTGTGCGATCGAAACCACAAGCATCGTTGGGCTGTACTCCTTGCGCTGAGTTGCAGCACAGCTCACCTGCAGCCACTACGGCGGTAGACAGTATCAGGACCACCGATAGGGCACTACACGCCCCCAGTCGGTCCATCGTAACACAGAGCGAAACCCACCAGAACACCCAGAGAAGAACACTCAACTGAGGACACCTTATGAGTCCAGGACACCGACCGTGACCGGTCACCGATCTACACGACACCGCTCTGCCGGCCGGCGGTCACGCACTAGTCTGTCCTCTGACCGGGCGCCACGACTGCCGAGCGCCTCTGCGATTATCAGTGCCCAGTACCCGGCCGTGCCGCCCTGCCGACAGCGGCGGCCGGCCGGCAGACTGACACACAGACAGGACACATCTGTTTTTCGTCCATCTGGAGGATCCAGCTGCCGGGGACGAGGGGCGTCTGGGGTAGCGACTGGCGACGGACCCGGGCCGGCAGGGAGGCTGCTGTGGCGAGAGACACTGGACACAGCCCTCCCCCCGGTGTGTCGTACTTACGGCAGCGATACGCCCGTGGAGCCGCTCTCAGGGCCGCCCTGAGTACACAGTGACGCATTCAGTGCAGTGCTACATTGTATGTACATAACATGTATACCTAGAGAGATAGCCGACATGTGATAGATTGGGAGGGGCTGGGGCGGGCTGATTGAGGACGGCATGGTTAATGACAGATTGGTGACATAGTTTGGTGACGAATGGGGTGGTATGAAGATGAGACGGGATCCAAGGCTGACACACTGATGCCTGAGACGTGCCGGATATTCCCTGATAACCGCTGAGGCTTGCCGATAACGGGGAATCGGCATTATCCTTCTTCATTGGCCGGAACAGATTGGTGCGAAATGGTCAATGGGCACGCTGTCAACTAAGCGGTTCAATTAGTCCAAAATTTATGATATGCTGATAAACTGGATAAAAGTCACCGCTTTAAAGACACGAGCATGGTAATGATAAATTGTGCGCTCAAAGCCCAAAAACATGACGTGCTCTGTGAAGTCTAGTAGGGCTAACCGTGCTCACTGCTCACAGATGTTAGGTTTGATAGTCAAGTATGCAATCTATCGCTTACGAAGACAAATACAATTTTAGCAGGAAACAATGAGTTATCAATAGTCCAATGTGACAAAAATGCACATTTATACTAACAGAAAACTGAGCAATCGCAATCAAACTATTATGTGCTGAGCCATTATACTCCGACGTCTGAGGCACCAGGAGCTGATGGGAGCCGACAACCAGTGTGGTGCATATATACTTTCTGAGGCTATCCCTAGTTCTCTTCTCCCGCAATGTCTCTCCACACTTTGAAAGGGAAACTTGTCTGGTGTTATCCGACCTGAAAGATGATAGTCGAGATCCGTGCCTCGGGCTTATTTTCGTCTCTTTTAGCAATCCTTCATCAGAGGCCTTTTGATGGACACATTTCATTGGGAGAGCATCATTACATACCGCCTTTACACGCAGCTGTTGTTCTATCTTTTCATCGCGCTCTCGTCGACGCAACGATAGATATTGACCCACAGATGGAGGCGGTTATAGGTACACGGGACGTGGCAAGGTCGATATACTGGTTTGGGTGGCGCCGATTCGATTAGCATGACTTCAGGGAGAAATTGGAATGAAATAATGATGAGAAAAATTGTTAGATTACAGAACAGAATGCCAGCGCCTGGCAGATGGGTGAAAGCTGCTAAATCATGATAATCTACTATATAAATAATTGCTGGAGTATGCTGATCAAGAAGTGTTATCACTTCAATTCAATTAGACCGTTTTAGCTGCGTTATTCACCGTTTTCCCGTCCGCGCTCAGGCGTTCGTCCGGTGACATTCAACTGAGCGTGGGTGAGAGTGGCCCGGTAAACAGGGGGCTCCGCCGACCTGCCGCCGGCGCGGGCACCCATCCAGACTGGGCGGCCGGTGACGTCACGGCGCTATTTTCAGAGCTCTGGAGCGACCGGAGCTGGGACAGGCTGGGGATCTCTGACCTGACCTGACACGGGCTCCTCTCTGAGGTCAGTGAGGGTCAGGCTGGGACACAGCGGGTCCACACGGATCACAGCCGTGGAGGTGGCCGACCGGTCAGTCGATCGCTCCGCTCCGGGAAGATCTGGAGTCTGACCCTGCACCGCCTCCGCCGCCGTCCTGGCGGGGCGGCCGCCAAGGAAAGCAGGTGCGGTGCCAACGGTGACGGGCGGCGGCTCCAGCGCTGCCCGCGCGTCCAGCCGGCCGCGTCCAGTGAGGCGGGAGCCGTGGGACGCGGAGACCTGTGAACTGGAGTGGGAACGGCAGCGGTCCTCGGAGCGCAGTGAGGACTGAGAGGACTGGGAGGACTGAGAGGAGTGCGAGCAGTGGGTGCCGAGACGGTCCGAGGGTGACGAGCAGGGACCGAAGCGGAGCCGAAATGTATGTACGCCCCAGCGCTGGCCTCTAGCAGGAGGCCGGAGCAGCGCTAACGTTTTGGTCGCCGGCAGCGGCTGTGTGCGCGCCGGCCGCCAAACGCCCAGCTTCTATAACACTCGCCGCTCCTTCCCAACGCCTGTAAGCAGCAATTTTGCTCCCGGTGTGCCACTTTTGACTATCGTATTTAGGGATATTAGACGAGTAGAAGTGTGAGACACAGCTTGGTGCTTTTAGTGAACAGGTGAACAATTCATCTTTTTGAAATACACATTAGTGCTTGCGGATGACTGCGCATGTGTTGTTTCAGGTTTTTCTTAGGACGGATACTTGGCTCTACATAACCGGAATACATACAATGATACACGGTAGTGCAATAACATTGTTTTCACCCCGGTCATTGTTTGGACCGTTTGGCAGTTGACAGAAATGAGTGGCTACATGATCGTCTATTTCATTTGTGTTAGTTTCTCTTTGTCATTCTCACCATAGACACTTCAACAACAAACAAGGGTAGGACAAAAGCACAAGCTATAAAAGGTTTCAAATTTTGTGCTGCGTGCTGTCAGAACGACGACTACATAGCTTTTTAAGGAGCAGATTATAAAGCCACATGACCAAGCGCTTCCCGTCCAGCAATGTCCAGCTCCAGTCCAGTCCAGCTCCTACTCTTTACAGAAGCGCATGCAGGACATTCAGACTACTCCGTGTTGAATGTAAGTATGTACCTATCTACTATCCGGATACGTCATATGTGAATGTGTGTATGCAAGACCGTGCGCGGGTGGAACCGGGACGGATCGGGACGGACCGTTTTCGTCTCGGCCATTAGCTGCTGGCTGTCAATCAGGGGAAATAAGACCTGGATGGCTTACTCAATGACTGAATGAATGAGCATACGACGGGCGTTCGGTATCAACAAACCAACACAGCGACATCGGACCTATTACCGATGATATGACATACTAGAAGTTATCCAAAAGAATGAAAACGATATATCATTAATTTGCGTTTTTATCGGAACTATGTGTTTGAAAGTGCACCACTTTATTCAATACAAATTTATCACCATTTCAAGTTCACCATCAAGCCAAAATCTTTATGGATCGATTTTGAATAGCATTTAACTACGTGATCATACCACTAACTGAACTATAAAAAACTTCATGAATGAGAGGAAGCATATTCTCGTCTTTCCGCCTACACCAGCGAGCCACGAACCCCATGACACCGCTGGGATACGTCACTCCTCCCCACTCTCCCACGCTCTCCCCGGCACGCCCACCCTCTCTCCGGCGACTCAGTTGCTTGGAGCGGAGCCAGCCGCCTCTGCATCCTCGAGCTCGGGCGGGTGAACTGAACACACGCGCCGGCGGTGCACCAGCGAACCCGATATCATTGAAGTGACCGCAGTCAAAGGCTGTACCACGCGGCTCCCAAACGCACAAAACCGCTTCAATTTGCCGCGAGCGGCAGCTGGTATCATGTGACACAAGGACACCGTTGCACTTTGTGCGCTGCCTACTCAGAAACCTTCATTTACCATCTCATAATTGATTTTGGTCGCTTCGCTTTGTTTAAAGGAAAAGGGCCACCTTCGTGAAATATGAAGATATCGTTGTTTTTCATTTTGACATTATTATTTTTCATTTTCTTTTTAAAACTGGTGCCAGAAGTGCACAATTCGCGAAAAAGTATTTAAAACTATTTAACATATTGGTACTATGTTGATACTCTCTACGGCACCTACTGTATGATGGCATAGCGATGACGTCACACTCAAGCCAATCAGCGTTCAGAAGACAGACTCGTCGGATTGTGTCAGATAAGCTGATTGGTTAAAGCTGAGCTGGTTGGAGCTGATTGGTAAAAAACCAAAGCCTCGCCGCGGGTGGCTGTATTGTCGGATAAGAACGCATTCCTGGGATAAGGACGCATTCCTGGCGTATTTTCTTTTAAAATTGCCGATAACTACGAATGGAGGCCGAAATCGGCCGTAAGGAGGTAGACAGCCAGGTTTTCGGACACGAGCTACAAGATGGCTATCTCAGTTTCAATCCCCATGTTAAAGGTGGCCCTTTTCCTTTAAAATAGAAAAATATCAGGTAGTTATTGCCTATTATATATTCTACTACAGGATAGCAACAAAGTTCAGCACTCAGCAGTGATTACAACTTTCGCGGTCTGGTGACCGAAGCCTGCCGTCGTCGGGCCTTGTAATTCGACTAACCCCTCCTCCCTTCCTTCTCTCCCTCTATGAGCACAGCGACCGTTTCGGGTAGGAGAGGAGTTGAGGTCACAGCCAAATCGGAACTATATCTAAATTTATTTCAGTCACAATCAATCAATCAGACCGCTCACCTACCGCCGGTCTATACATCAACTCTCTCTCTCTCTCTCTCTCCTCTCTCTCTCTCTCTCCTCTCTCTCTCCTCTCTCTCTCCTCTCTCTCTCTCGTCCTCCTCTCTCTCTCTCTCTCTCTCTCCTCTCCTCTCTCCTCTCTCTCTCTCTCTCTCTCTCTCTCTCGCCTCCTCTCTCTCTCCTCTCTCTCCTCTCTCGCTCCTCTCTCCTCTCTCCTCTCCTCCTCTCTCTCTCCCTCTCTCCTCTCTCTCTCTCTCCTCTCTCTCTCTCTCTCTCTCTCTCTCCCTGCGTAAGTCGATAAAATTTATTTATTCATAGTTAATTTTACTGATAGTTACGAGTATAGCGCTGACATCCACTCAGTAGTCTACCCAACTCCCAACAATGCGTCACAGACGGCTGCCGGTCGACCTGCCCCCACCCCTTTCCTCCTGTCTGGACTGTGTTCCGCCCAGGCTCCGGGAAGCACTGATGAGCCTGTGTGTCGCTCCGTCTGACCCGCCGTCTGCGACAGGTCTTCGGTGAACCGGCCGCCGTCGGGCCCGCCCGGCGAGAAGGTGCACTTCGTCCGGTTCGAGATCAGCTCCGAGGAGGAGAGCGGGGAGGAGAGTGAGAAGGAGGAGGAGAGTGAGGAGGAGCCCCCTCCGCCCCCGCCGCCGCCGGCCGCCCCCCGCCCAACCCCCGGCCGTCCAGCCATGCCCGTCGAGGCCGATCCGGTGCCCTGGCGCAAGCCCAAGCTGAAAAAGGTGGAGCGCAAGGGGTCGGTGACGCAGGCGCCGCCGTCCGAGCCGCCGGCGCGGCCGCCCTGGGCCGATGACGCCAAGCGCCGGCTGGGCGATGTGCCGGTGACGCCCCAGAAGCCGGCGGCCAACAGCAGGTCAGTGACGTCATCACGTAAACAGCCGCCAAACGCCACAGACGCGCAGCTCTAAGGGCTGCTGCAGGGGAGGATTTGAGTTTGGACATGCCTAGTAGTGATCGGGTCGGCGAGGTCCGGATACTTGTTTTCTAGTTTCAGCAATGATTTAGGCTCCTTCACTGAGCACCTAAGATCCGGCCTCACCAGAGTAAAAGGGGAACTTGAGTCAGCCGATAATGATAAACACCACAGCTGTTTCACGTCTTTCAAAGAGCCTTATTTACACGATACTAAATACGTGTCATTCGCACGTCATATTCTCGCTTTGTTTTACGCCGCTCTCGAGTCACATTTTCACGAGCTGTTACACCTCGTTCTCACGCCGTTCCATATCCTTCTCACCGGCGAGAGCAGCGCCAAGCCGCAGTGGGCTTCGAAGCCGGTCGACGTCGACAAGCTGGAGGAACTGGAGCGGAAGCACCAGGAGAGGATACCGGCCACACCCGCCCAGCCCGAGTGGACCGTGAAAAAGATGGACGCCACCAAATTGGGCCGCCTCGAGCGGCAGAACCGGCTGGACAAGATGGCGAGCTTCGACAAATCGGCACCCGACTGGGCAGATAAACGAAAATCACTCGGTCAGTGAGGGATAGAGAGGGGGATGGGGATAGGGGAGAGGGATGGAGAGAGGAGATGAGCCGGAGGAGAGGGAACATAGGAGCCAGCAAGAAAGAAAAACGGTAGATGATCGGTCATAAAATAAAGGGAATGAAATCATCATCCATGTGTCGTAACGACATGAGTGGATACCGAAAAGTTCAGGTATTCGCTGTTATACCTAATAGCTGGGCTACTAAATATTAAGTATTTTACCGAATAGCTGGACTACTGAAAGCCCAGCTATTCGATTTGTAAATGACGTCCGTTTATTTTCGTATGTTTCGAGTTTCGAGGCTTCGCTTGCTTCAGAATGTTAGATGATCTGATTACTGTCAGCTATCGTACATATATGCGAGTTGAGATTGCTTTAGGAAAGGTCTGTCACTTTCCTAATCTACTTACTAACATCTCCAGACTTCAGCAAGCTGCAGGAACTGGAAGCGAAGGCGAAGGCCGAGCAGGCTGCGGAACAGAAGCCGGCGCCATGGACAGAAACGGTCCAGCTGGTGCCGCCCCCGCCCCCGCCCCCGCCCCCGCCCCCGCCGCCGCCACCGGCAGGGGCTCCGCCGCCCCCGCCGCCTCTACCAGGTGAGGGTCAACGCTCCAAGTGATAGTAGTTCGATTGCAGTGATGCATTAGAGTTTGACAAAACATGCATAATAATGCATAATATTCAAGAGCCTGATAAGGTATAGACCATATTTTAGAATAAAACATGTCGTTGGACTCGATCTATATGCAAATAATGGACACATCAACGGTGTCTGCGAGTCTCGATTAGGGCGACAATGCTTAGGTCGTCTGTCAACTTTCCTGGTCCAATTTATCTCTAACCTCGGCTGTCAGCTCGCCCGTCACCTAATTTGTCTCTCCCGCAGGCAAGCAGCCGATGACTGCCGCTCAGAAGGAGCGCCTGGAGAAGCTGAAGAAGACGCCACGCCGCCGACCCGACTGGAGCACCATGATGAAGGAAATTAGCCAGCCGAAATCCCTGAAGAAAGTCCAGTGTAACGATCGCAGCGCTCCAATCGTCAAAAACCTCAAACGGAAAGATAACGAGGTGAGCAAATAGGAACAGGATTTTGACGACAGATATGTGCTGATGGATATCAAATGTTGAACTGGAAAATGTTGAACTTGGTCGTCAAATGAGAGCTTTTGATGTGTTATATATGGTATGGTAATCAATTTAAACGGTATACAGAGCAGTGATACTGTTGTGTTGTAGCTGCGTAATGTAATGGTATCTCCTCCAGCTCCGTGATGCGTGTCTGTCTTTCCATTTCAGTTCGTATTTGAATCAGAAAAGGAAGCATCAGCAACGGCAAAGCTGCTTAGTGAGATTAGACAGGGCGTCAAATTGAAAAAGGTGAAGACCAAGGATCGGAGCAAGCCAATGCTAGAAGGTAGGAGGCTTCAGATAGCATTAGGATAAAATAAAGCTGATTTTCTGACGCCGCTATGAAAGGTTTATGAACATTGCGAGTAAATTTGGACAAGTTGAACTCAATTATTGCACTCACTGTAAAGCTGCGACACCTGCCGTGATGTACAGTTGTGTGATACACCACCAGTCCACCACTCAGCTAAATTGAAATGCCCCACCAGCTAATACCGCCGTCCGTCCTCGCTGCAGGACTGCGGAAGCTGCGCCGACAGAAGACGTCCGAGGCGTTCCTGAACCTGCCGCCCGAGGAGCTGATTGACTCGGAGCCCGAGGAACTGGACGATATCGATAAGGTGATGTCGCCCACTCACCGCTGTGGTACTTCGGAAACCAGCCGATGTGCCTTACTTTATGTTCCCATGTTTATCGCTGTTACGTCATTCTAGAATGAGGAAATGAGAGAACGATAGTGTTTATTGATTGAAGTCTTAAGATTTATAAGTCAGTTACGTCTACCATATATGTATTTCAAGAATCATCTGTGTTTCAAGCTTGTATTATTAAATAAAGTGACTTATCTATGAACGACAAAATAATGTTTATGTTAATAATAAAGTAACGACTCTCCGGCTCTCGCTAAGCATTAGCTTACAGGCCAGCCCTCCAGAAGGAAGCGGACTGCTATTTGATACCGTCAAGAAGCTTAGTGGGTCCTCCTGCTGTTTTTTCTTCTGAATGTCTTATTCTGTTTTTTTTTGCTGCCGTCGCTATGTGCACACAGAAAAATATTGACACCGTTAGCGGTGTAATTGCACAGTACATATCTGAGCACTTGAGGAAAGTTAATTTAGTCCCTTCCCCGCCTAAATTACTCGCGCTTCTAAATGAACACCAGGAAGAAGGTAATAGAACACTGTTAGGAGGGTTGGGTGTTTTACTACATGTAGCAAAACACCCAACCCTCCTAACAGTGTTCTATTACCTTCTTCCTGGTGTTCATTTAGAAGCGCGAGTAATTTAAGCGGGGAAGGGACTAAATTAACTTTCCTGAAGTGCTCAGATATGTACTGTGCAATTACACCGCTAACGGTGTTAATATTTTTCTGTGTGTGGCTTGCCCACTTTATATCTATTGTTTTTAAAACACGTTCTATAAATTGTAATTTAGAGTGACGTATCACTGAACTTTTCTGGCGTTCAGGTGCGAGACGACCTCCAGTCGACCCGGCAGCTGCTCGGCGAGGAGGTCAAGAACCGCGAGCGGCTCGTCAAGGAGAACAAGCACATGAAGAACGAGCTGAAGCGGATGCAGGACGAGCTGGACAAGCTGCGCGGCACGGCACAGCCGGACGCCGCTGCCGCGGAGACGGTGCCACCGCCGCAGACAGCCCAGGTTAGAAGTCTATACGAGTACTTAATAGGCCGCCGCTATTCCATTGCAACCTGCATAATATCGTCAGTCGTATTATTCAGTTTGAGACCCACTTGAAAATGGCAGTGTGGTGTTTGTCAAGTTTTTTTTAATTTACACGTATACTGCGATATTGAAGAAAGCGACTGATATGAACGACGGTGGTGTAATAATAATTCGAATCACAATTTATTGCGTGAATGAATCAGCCATTTAGCTCGTATCATCATAACACCGACAGCCTTGACTCTGCTTTCATCACTTCATGGCTAACAGCCTACCTTTTCCCGTCAGGACGTGGCGGCTGACGCGGCGGGGGCGGGGGCGGGGGCGGGGGCGGCTGAGGTGAGCGCCGTCCGGGAGGAGTTGGAGGCGGCTCGGCTGGCGGAGGCTCTGTGGGCGGAACGGGCGCGCACCGCCGAGCAGGAGCTGGCCGCCCTGAGAGCCCGTCTGCAGGACGAGGGTCTGCTCAACGGGCCGCCGGAGCCGGAGGAGACCAAACCAGCCGAGTGGGAGAACGAGCAGGTGGTGGTCAAGAGCAAGACCAAGGACAAACTCTCCAAGACCGCCTCCAAGGCCAAGGTCAACAAGAGCGGAGGCGATGGCAAAGAGGCAGAGGAAGCAAAAGAAGGGAAGGATGGCAAGGAAAGCAAAGAGGGCAAAGAGGAGAAGGACGATAAGAAACCGAAGCTGCAGAAGGAGATGAGCAAGCCGTCTGAGGATATTGAGGAATCGTCTGAGGAGGAGCTGTCCTCGGACGACGAGCCGGACAGCGAGGAGGAGACGTCGCGAGCTCGACCAGGACAGAAAAAAGAAAATGAGGGACCTGAAAATGTGCAAGAGCAAGGTGTGGCACATCAACACTAAGGAGAAGCACGCCAAAGATGAGAGGATACAGCTGAAGAACCGCATCAAGTCTCTGAACCAGAGCCTGAAGGACGAGAACCGCAAGTACAAGGAGCTGCAGCGCGAGGTCCGTAAGCTGGGCGCCATGATGAAGGGCAGCGACGAGGAGAACTCGGAGGACGAGGAGGAGGACGAGGAGCCGAGCGAGGAGGAGGAGGAGAGCGAGGAGTCCTCCAGCGAGGAGTCCGACACCGAGTCAGATGAGGAGTCCTCGGACGACTCGGAGACGGACGACGAGTCTCTACCACTGGAGCGTGTGCAAAAGATGCAGGAGCGATCCAAGCGCCATGAAAATAACGAAAAGGCCATCAAGAAGGGCAACTACATGCTGAAAACGACTGCTGAGCGGCTGTTCGACAAGCTCAGAAATGAAAAGGAGAAATATAGAGCGTTGGAGAGAGAACTCAACGAGCTTGTCAACGAACTCGGATAGCGTGAGAGGCGGCCTCTGCTCGCATGTGATGAATGGTGTTTGTCACGATAGATATTGGTTGTTGGAAACCACTGATAGATAGGTTTGCTTTAGACCAACACGCAGGCACCTTAACTTGGAACAGAGCGGTCTTACGTGATTGCATATATTTGTACATGCAATGCTTGCAATTTAATTTGCATAGTCCGTTGACGATATTGGGGAAAGGTTACGTCGATGCTTTTGCATAACCGAGCTTTTTTGACGCCTTCGATGCTTTTATGCTGAGGGTGCCTGAGCTATCGATGAATTGTGTGGAGTTCCAGCCATGACCTCAATGTCAGCTGCGAACGAATAAGTATTTCGCCGCTGATCCTAGAGATGAGTGTCGCAAAAGAAGTATTACATTGCACGAAAGAGGTAAGAGTCAAGAGAAGTGCCTAACATTCGTATGTTTGCTATGCTATATAGCGCTAAGCAGCTAAAATTCACATGCTTTATTGCGACCAGAGTTGATTTGGGAGAAGGAGCCGTTGTGGTGACATTTTATATTCATCACTATGAAAGTGTACAAGCGTTTGCTATGTTCTTTGTTGCATAATACACGTTTTACTCGATATAGGTAGTTCGATGAACGCGAACTTTCATTTCCAGTGGGTTTGCAGCACTAAATTGGTAACTCTGTGTACATACATACCACCACAATGCGGGCATATGAAAGGGTATTCGTCATATCTATACCCATGCAGTATCGCATTCGACAAACATGACTGCCTGCGAGAGCAATCGTCGATTGTAAGAGCCTAATCAAGCATCAAAGGAAAAGACGCGCCTATCAAAAGCATCGGATCTATAGCGTCAATTGCCAGATGATTGTCGAAACCCTATCCGCCTTGTCCGTCAACATCCTGGTGATGGAGGTCCAAAATTAACTAGTGGACTGAGATGACGTCACTCTCATCAGCTGTGACAAGTCTGTTGTAACCAACTGACGTCAGATGACGTTAATGCTCGGGCCTGTGAATCGACCGACCTATGGCCCTAAAAACAAACCGACCAATATCCGTCCACGATCCGCGGTCAGATGAAAAGACTGACATGCAGATGGACAAACAGGCAAACGTACAGATGGACTGTGGGCCGAATACAACTCAATTTCCTTCTGGGACTTCCCGATAGGACTGGGGATGGCGCGCGGGGCGATTTTACCAATAATAGTCGACAGTGCGCTCACATTTCTTCGTGTGGCGGTGATGGAAGACATCCGATCCGCCGCCGATCATCGGATGGGGTCTATCTGGAGACATCCCGGCGAGCGCTGGCATGTCTGTCAGATGGTATCTGCTGCTCAGCTGCGCGACGGCCGCCTAATTTGTGACGCCTCGTGTTCGTGTTTGTGTGTCCGTGTCTGTGTCCGTGACCGTGCCCGTGCCCGTGCCCGTGTCCGTGTCCGTGTCCGTGTCCGTGTCCGTGCCCGTGTCCGTGTCTGTGTCCGTTTCTGTGTCCGTGTTCGTGTCCGTGCCCGTGTCCGTGTCCGTGTCCGCGATCATGTCCGTGTCCCGTCTGTGTCTCTGTGTCCTCTTTGTGTCCATTATCCGCACTCCCCACTGACTGCTGAGCCTGTGCTTGTGTTTCAAACTGTCAATGGCTTCTCTAAACAGTTTCCCCGAATCCAGATTTCGTGTTCCTTCCTTAGTCCCCGTGTCCCGTATCCCACAACCGCGTCCCACCTCAGCGTCCCATGTCCCATTTTCTTGTCCCAGCTCTGCGTCCCATGTCCCATCTCCCGTCCCGCCTCCACTGCCCCTCTATCCCATACCGCAGTCCCGGGCCGTCCATCCGTCTCCCGACGATACCGAGATGCGGGGATAGCTGTCTCTGCCGCGCCGGCGCCGGCGGTGGGCAGGCGTCAGGTGACCCACGGCTGACTGTCCTCTGATTGGGCCAGGTGAGTGACCGCCCCGTGACCCCGCTGACCTCCCAGGAACGGCCCGCAGCCAACGTGATTATGGAAGGCGCCGCGTCACCGCCTGGCGCCTCCGCCCCCCTCCCCCGCCCCTCCCGGCGCCCCCTCCAATCCGGCACACCACCCAACCATCGGCCAAACAACGCTATCAATTCAGCGGTGCGGACGGAGCAGCGTGAGAATAGACCCCACACGGAGAGACACTAATGATCGTACATTATACTCAGTCACCATAAACTCAGGTGTGCTACGAGTCGAGAAACAGCTGTGCTGCGGAGTTAAAAATGCATTGTTTATATTGCCCCGGGGGCGTAATGCATTTTTACGCGTAGGTATTTTATTGATTCAGTCACATGCGTCGGTATAGAAGTCTTTTACATAACATAACATAACATGTATTCCATGTAACAGCAGGCCACTTGGGCCCAACGAGGTTACAGGTAGATGAACAAACACTGTATGTAAAACACGGTACAATTACACCATTTCATCGAACACTAGCCCAGCCCACGCTGTTTATAATACAAGTCTAACTCATTTTTAAAATTACTTAAGTAAACGTCTATACTTTGATATAGTAAACGTCTTCAGCGGGATATGAAATTATGCAGTTCTTTAGATACAATAAAAAACACATCAAAGGAAAAACTTGCAGCGAATGTGTAATAAAATTTATAACACTCCATAAAATCAATGCAATTAAAAAGTGGGTTAACTTTCCTATAAAAAATTCATAACTATAAAACATACATTACTTACATAACTTACAGTTTCTATTCCATACTCAGAAACGACTACATTCGAGCACTGCGGGCCGGGAGCTAGGCATAGGCAAATACCCCAGAGGTCCGTTGGGATCCGTAAGTGGCTTCAATGTCCTAATTCCGCGATGGCGAAGTCCAACTAGTTGGAAGAAAATATATATTAGCGGTTTTCAACGACGGCCATCTGGTACCATTTGGGACACATGTCGTCAGATTTGGTGCAGATTTGGTCAAATTAGGTTCAGGATGATTCTTCGTAACTATTAGCTTGGGTTGCGCCAATTGCTTTTAATTGCTTATACATGTGTATGGGTGTATGCATGCCTTCTTTGTCATGCTATCAGACATAATCATAGACTAAAACACTGAAATAAATTCGTGATATGAGGATATTTATTGTAAAAGAGAGTTGGTGCAGATTTGGTCAAATTAGGTGCATTCACCACATACCTATCCCGTCGTGAAAACGGCTATTGTATCCCCATGATTCAGTCGATACTGTCCGATGATTCAGACTATGATACTCACTTCATGGATATAAGTATGTTTGCAACTGAATATTCAATACGTCCATTCTTCCACTCCAAAACGTAGCACTGGAATCCTTGAACATAAACACTAAACAACACTGAAACGGCAACCAAACAATACGGAGGGTACGGCCAGGCTAACTAGCGACAGAAGAGAAAAGGAAATGAATCACATGAAATTTACATCGATTTCCTGTTCGTCGCGAGTTGACAGATATTTGGAAAACTCGTGGCCTACCACAAGGCTGAGCGCAGCACGAGTCCGCTGGATCACCACTATAGGGGTGAGCTAGTGGCGCTGCCAGCCGCGGCGCGCTGTCCCGAGGTCACGGTCCTGACCCCGAAACGACCTGTGTGACATTGGCAGTGGAGGCGGAGGTTCAGGTGTCAGCGCCAGATGAGCGCCTCCCTCCCCAGGCGATCGCACGGCCCTCCACGCACACGCGCATACGCACTGCCGAGTGGTGAAAGTGACAGACCAACACGTGACCCTGTGCCGAGTACACCGGCGTGGTCACGTGACCGAGTACAGGTCGGAGCATCTGCCGGTATAAATGGTATGCGGACGCGTTTAGGTTTTCAGTTGTTGTGGAGGAAAATGTGTGAGAAGATGTGGAGGTGCCTTATCCTGATTGGTAAGTGTGGAGCTTGCAAATCGATAGTTTGTGCCGTGTTGCACTGAAATTTCAAAAAAAAAAATCTCCTAAAAACATCAAACTTTAAAAAAAACGACAAAAGAGTTAAAATAAAACGACAGACAGTTAATGTTGTAACAAAATAAGGTCCTTTAATTTCTAATACATTTTAAATTTTACTTATCATAAAATGTTCAAAACAACTGATGTTTCGAAGCTCTTTACCTTACCTCTAAATAGGTATAATGAATGTAAATTATCTGCTCATGACGAGAGTCTTACACTCGGCGCACGTTTTTTCGTCAGTGCTGGCCACTCCCGGTCTGGCCATGGAGTACAAATACCCTCCGCCAGAGCAGCCGCTGGTCCTGCCGACCCCTCCGCTCCCGGGCAGCGTCGAACAGACACCGGCACCAACTGAGGGGCCGCCAGCAGCCACTGGGGGATCTTCGGCACCCACAGAGGGCCCGCCAGCACCCAGTGAGGGACCTTCCGCACCCACAGAGGGACCTTCACCACCCTCTGAGGGACCTTCAGCACCCAGTGAGGGCCCGCCAGCACCCAGTGGAAGTGGACCCACCCCGACTGGGGGACAGACGTCCCCAACAGAGGAGCAGTCGACTCCTACCGAGGCCACAAAGTACCAGTACCCGCGACCGGACCAGCCGCTGGTCCTACCGAGTCCAACGCGACCGGACGACGCCGAGGGTCCTGGTACTGAGGGGCTGACAGCAGCCACGGAAGGAGGTCCAGGGGAGACTGGGGTGCAGCCGTCACCAGCTGAGGGGCAACCGACAGCCAGCGAGGGACAGTCAACAGACACTGAAAACGTCCCTTCCCCGACTGGCCCTCTTTCCCCGACCCCGGCCGGCCCTCCAGCCCCATCTGGTCCCGAAGCCCCAACCAACTCTAACGCTCCCGCAAACCCGCAGGCTCCTTCGCCCAGCGATCCGAAGCTGCCCTCCCCCGGCGACGCCTCCCCGATGCCCCCGGTCGAATCGATAACCCCACCTCCAGTCGGGCCCGACTCGAGCAGCAAGCCCACGTCATCGGGGAACACCGAGCGACCTCCGCTGGATTCCGGGGACCAGGAAGGCCCGCAGGTCAGTCTGACGGAGATGCGATGGCTCGTCGCGGCTTCGTTAGTAGCTGCCAGACACTGTCACAACAGAAGCGTTATAATGAGCAGCAGCTGTCCATGGAAGTATGATATTCTTAATTAAAGAAATGGGTCGGTGCTGCAGTATTGTTTACAAATTGTGAAGAGCGTGTTCATGTTTTGCGAAACGGTATGCTTAGAATCGGGTAGTCAAAAAGTAAATAATGATACAAAAGAGTCACGCTTAGCCTACAAGGGCTAGTGTGAGTCACGCAACATATGCACTTAACGTGTCTGCCTAACCCTCACCGCTGTGCGTCCCCCCCCCCCCCAGTCGCCGTCGCCGCCGAGCGGGGGTGACCCCGGCACAGAGCACGGCCACCACGGCGGTTCAACGGACCCCCTCCAGTGGCTGAGGGAGGCCGTGCCGGGGGAGCCCGGCGTCGACTACCCCATCTTCAGTGCCGTGCCGCCCACCGCCTTCAGCTGTGACGACAGAACAGCAGGTGGGACGGGAGTGTGTGGTGGGGTGTGGGGATGTGTGGGGGCTGTGGAGCTGTGTAATAGGCTGTGGGGGCTGCGGGTATATGTGTGAAAGGGAGGCTATGGGGGGGGGGGGGAGGGATCCATTGCAGACTGGAAATTGGCTCGGGTAGGCTTTCGTTCGCTAATCATCTTTGTTCCGGGTATAAGTCTCGTCTTCCAAAGGTAGGGGAGACCCGGGAGGTATGGGCCGGTTTTGTGAAAAGGCAATTTTCTTCCAGAGGGCGGTGGCTAGACCCGGTTTTTCACTCTGTGTACGTGAAATTGCCTTTCGCCTGCAAAGTGTGCCTGATATTAGGCATCTGGGATCACCTATTTTGTCTCGAGATAACTTTAAATAAATCATGCGCTTTTTCGATCCATCAAAATACACCGGGAGGTATGGGCCATGGTCCGGGAGGTATGCGCCGGTGCCATGTTTCATATTCTTTTCTCGACAATGAGAAAAATACTCGTAGCTGGTATCTACCCTGATCTCTCTAGAGTCCAGGAACCGCATAAGCGATCAACAGCTTACTTCATGGGGGTCACGTGGGCACATATGCATTTTGGTTAACTCAATAATGCTCCGTGAAATAAGATAAATAATATTTTTTTGTTCGAATGAAATTTGTAGTTAAATTTTCGACCTTGCGCGACAAAAATAAAACTTATTGAAGCGGACATTCAATGAAAGCATCATTTTATTGACTTAGGATCAACGGGGGGTGGGTGGCCCGAACCTCCCGGTTAGGACGCCATAATGTGCGTAGCATCTCAGCTCATAATCTTGCAAGAAAGCTTCCAATTGTCTATCCAGTCTTAATTTCCATGTTTTAAACTTTATATTAGCGATAGTCTGACATCATAAAATGAGCCTGGTTCAAATTTATCACGAATTTTCTGTATGTACCGTATTTTACTCCAAGAGGGCAAAAACGCTTTATCACCGCTCATTGCCAAAGAAGACTGAGGAAGATTTTGGAAATCACGTGGGTTGTATAACGGAATGGCTGCTACCAGTTTACGCGGTCAAATGTGTAAAAATACGCAACACTTCTTCAAAACTGCGATGGCACATACCTCCAGGGGGCCCATACCTCCCGGGTCTCCCCTACAAGTCTTCAAGCTCTAAATAAACATACATGGTGGTGATGTTGCTGTGAGAGGATTTTCTAATAGGTCAAAACACCGACAACGGCAATTAAAGCGATAGAACCGTTACCAAAGTATGCGATAATTGAGCTTATTATTTGTCCATAATTTGATCAATTCCTAATACCATGCCATTACCAGCGCAGTTCCTTCATTCCTATTCCCATTCCTATTCCCATTCACAAACATCGCAAAGATATATTTGTGTGCCAAGTTGTAGTCCTGAGCATTCGCCCACTGACTGACGTTCCTCCGACAGGCTACTACGCTGACGTGGAGGCGCGCTGCCAGTCGTTCCACGTGTGCAGCCCCCCGTCCGGTGGAGTCTCCTCCAAGCACTCCTTCCTCTGTCCGAACGGGACGGTGTTCAACCAGCGCGGCTTCGCCTGCCAGTGGTGGCATGATGTTGACTGTGAGTCGTCTGAGGAGTTCTACGACAAGAACGAGGCCATTGGAGTGGTGCCGGAACGGCCTGCCGGGCCGCCAGCGCCGGCGTCATCGACGTCATCGGCACCGTCATCGACGTCATCACCGGCGTCATCTGGATCGGCACCGTCACCGCCATCTCCGATGTCACCACCGCCATCGGCGTCAATGGAGACGGAACAGTCAGCTCAGCCGCCGAGGACCCCGGCGGAAATGTCATCAGTTGTGCAGCAGCCTTCAGTGCCATCGGAAACTTTGGGGGAGACGGAGCCAGCGGAGTCGGCAGAAACTTCACAAACAGCACAGCCAGCACAGCCAGCAGAGTCCGCACAGCCACCTCAGACGGCACAAACGGCACAGCCAGCACAGCCTGCTCCACCAGCACAGCCAGCAGAGTCCGCACAGCCACCTCAGACGGCACAAACGGCACAGACGGCACAGCCACCTCAAACGGCACAAACGGCACAGCCAGCACAACCTGCTCAACCAGCACAGCCAGCACAGCCAGCAGAGTCCGCACAGCCACCTCAGACGGCACAAACGGCACAGCCAGCACAGCCAGCAGAGTCCGCACAGCCACCTCAGACGGCACAAACGGCACAGCCAGCACAGCCAGCAGAGTCCGCACAGCCACCTCAGACAGCACAAACGGCACAGACGGCACAGCCTGCTCCACCAGCACAGCCTGCACAGTCAGCACAGCAGCCTCAGACTATACCAGACCAGAGCGCTATTGCATAAAACTTACGACACCGGATATTTTACGAATTGTCTTAGAATCGTACTTATTCTACGCCAATCTGTTTCACAAAGGTCTTGAAAATAGTACGGAGAGCAAGGAATTTACTCCAGCACGTGACGTAACTTTTGGGGGTTTCTGTTGCATATAAGTTAAGATTTAAGAAAAAGTAGTTCGCCGAAACGCGCAGAAAATGTCGCAGATGCGCCAAATGTGTAAAAATCGTAAAATATTCTACTGAGGGGGTGGGCTTCTTAGATTTTAGCCGAAAGTCGGCTATTGCAGCTGTTTGACGCCGAATTCCAACTTTTTGAGTCCTTATACAGTTATGAATGCATATGAAGGTAACTCCTTAACACACTGATGCTTTCTTATCCTCGAACAATTTATAGAAAGACTGCAACCGCACCTCTCATTTCTCAACCAATGCGAAAGCATGATATAAGCATGGTCGTACCCGACAATTGTACTACAACGGTGGTGACTGACGTTAGACCACGCTCGTAGCTCGTTTGAGGAACTGCAGACGCATTAGTCATCAAACATATCAGTCGTGTCGATGTTTATTTCTGGTTCCCACATTTCGTTGACGATTTTAGTGAACATCCAAACACACTCGCCTCAGATTCTAGCACGTATGTACCATACGTATTCAGAGAACGTCTGTGCACCAATACGGCCGCGATTCAAGTTGAGCTAGAGACCCACGTAAACTTGACATGTCACTGTAATCGTAACACGCAGAGCGCTTTAAAAAAAGGAACAAATGATGCTGAGCTTGCACACTGCACAGCCTCACTTTTCCCGAGTGCGCCAACACCGGGATAAGACGCTGCTGATAGGACGATTTCAACGAAGGTAGTGACTCTTGGCGTAGCAGCCGCCATCTATCGGCGATTTATCAGAGCCCTCTGTCGGCTGAACCCAGCGGGATTCTTCAACCTTCATGTAGAACAGCCGAATGCCGTGGTCAGAAGACTCCTCCACGAAGTCGGATAGAAATTCCTGCAACAGAAATAATGATGTCGGTAAGTATCAGAAAGACTAGAACGAATGGATTGAGAGGAGATCATTTTCGAAGGCAGTGGCTGACAGAGCATGAAATAGGAGAGAGGACTGAGGGAATCAGGAAAGAGGCGATAAGTACATATATAGACAGGGGCGGAAAAAGTAAATCGAGCGAATAATGAACTTTTTATGACACCATGTATCTCCTCGCTCTCAGCCTTCTTTGAATGCAAGCATAAAGGTCTGTGACTGTGCCCTGCTATACTGGTAAAGTTGACTTTTTAAAGCCAATTTTAGCCAGTGCATTTAATTAAATTTAATTAACCAATTTTAGCCAGTGCCATTTAATTAAATTTAATTAGCCATGTCATTTAATTAAAGCCTGTGAATTGAAAGTAATCAGCAATTCACTGGCAGATTCAGAATAGTTCAGTAGGTATCTAGATGCTATGCTGATATGCCCTTAATGCTTACGTTTGAAACTGAAAAATATCACGCAAGCCCACAGACGAATAGGTAGGTATTCATCTTGTAATACCTAGCTTAAATGCATTCTGTTTTGTGCCTACTAATTCAACGCGCGAAAGCATGTTGCTTGCAAATATATAATTAAACGTAATTTTGTGGACATTTAAATGATTTTAATGATAAGACACCTGACACCATATCAATATGATATGGCATTTCAACATACCTAATTGTAGATAATGGTGAAGAAAAAGCGACAGAACATTGAAATGTTGCGAGTAATTGAGGGCTGAGGCTAATAAACACGATGCCAAATTCAAAATACACCAAAAGAAAATATAGATCAGGAATTGTAGCGGCATTACCTTTAACCATTAACTATTGAAAAAGCTCACGATTGGTCTGAAAGGGCTGAGCAGTGAGCAGTGTGCTGCCAATGAACCGACAATTGTTCACTAACCATTCGCTATAATAGAAAACTTACTTGTTAGTCTGGGCCCTGGTTATCTTAATTCTTCATTTTCAGCCACCAAATGATGATCTTGTTCGATCTTGCAAGCCAAGCTGGACACTTGTCTTGAAATTCTTTTTTGGAATGTTGTTTACTTCCGTGTCCTACCTAGCAACCACCGGACGGCGAGTGTACAAATCTCAGCTTACTTAATTGGCGAAAGGTGGCAGTAGCAGCTACGGCTCTGTTCTAGACGGATACAGTGCACTCAGTTCTATGCAAATTTATGTAGAATATCGACTGAAACCCATAGTGAGGGCAAATTATCTATGATCTTAGAATATCCCACACTCCCAAGATGCCACGATCGATGTTGTTTACCAAGCCGACCGCCGCTTGATGTGGGAGGGCGCATGAATATTGAAAAGTACGAAAGGTTTTCTAAAGTCGCTATCAATTCAAGGTGATTTGAACCACTTATCCAGACAACGTGATTCACACATTTCAGTACACTGGAACTTTAATCGCTTTCATTATTGTCACCATTCTTCTGCATTTCGTGCTGAGATCCGGCACTATTTTCATTCATGTATGACGTCATACCTAGATTTTCCAAATATTTACGAAGTAGGTCACGGCCTTTATGCAACAGGTTTTACGGTGTTTCGTAGAGTATGGCCGTTTCGTAAAAAAGTTAAGATCTACTCCGGTGGCGTAAATCTTATGTTTATGCAATAGCGCTCTGTACATACCTCCGCCCCAAACGCCCCCTGTTGTAGCCCCGTCCGGTCTGTACGGCCTGCCCGAGAACTAGAAATGATAAATTGTGCCATTTTCACTTTTGACAGAGCCATAGTTATGCTGATATCGGATCACAATGGTTTTGATAGAATTGCGTTTTGCGATTTATCGATAATTACGTGTGGAGGACGCAGTAGATAGCCAAGTTTTGTTCGAAGAAGGGCATTATGTCAACCTCTTTTATGGCATTATATCGCGGTGCTCAACCATATTTAAGTCCACATGAAATGTTTGCATCGAATATACATCCGTGTACCTTCATAGTTTAACTATGTACCTGTCTTCTCCAACCCCTAAAAAATCAAGAAGCGATCATGACAGAAAGCGAAAAAGTGTTACATTGTGTGGCATGGGTACTTCATACCAGATTTATACCTATTTTATTGTGGCATGTCAATACAAATAAATGTAAAGGCAAGATTTTTTTATAACCGGTACCTAATAATGTAATAATGCGCCTAACTATGTGGTGAGATGATTGTTGGCAAACGGCAGATATTCCTACGAATGCAGTAAATGCTTCATTTTTATCAATTTAGTAGATATTGGAGGATAATACAAGCACGTTTAATGGATAAATTTACGTAAGCTGTTTAACTCATTAAACCGACAACTTAGCCAGATAGCCGTAAGAAGGTATTGGGTATATGTGCATTTTTTAGCAAACTTTCGGTTCGAGTCAATATAACAGCGTCAGCAAAGGCCGAGCACATTTTTTTTTTTACAAAGATGTTAAAACGATAGCTACATGGGGCGGCGTCACCCCTCAAAGTTAGGTCACCAGTCGGCGGAAGCCACCGTCCCTCTCATGTGCAGTAACCCGTTCCGTACTCAGCACTCAGTTGTGACCCGCCCGGGACGGCCAGTGCGTCTCTGCGTTACCATGGCTGCCACGGAGAGCACGTTGGTCCGAGGGAGGGACTCTATCAGGACGGACAGTGTGGTAGTCAGTCGGAGAGAGGCCACCACACCCGTCGGCCGACTCGGTCCCGCAGCTGCTCAGTTCGACTGGGAGCGCTAACTGAGGATACACAACAGCAGGAAGTCGAGAGAGCTGCAACAGGCAGTCATTGGTCTTACGACAGCACACTTGCAGCTGCCAGAATTTGGCATCGGCAGATTAGCTTCAACTCTTAACTATTTGGCGCAACGACCAGCTATCCAGGACCGATCCTGCTGTTCCCTCTGGCATCAATAGTACTGCAACATCTAGCAGCTGACACTTGACTAGCAACCAGTACATATTTTCAAAGAGTATGCTGTAAGAACTCAACGTAAGCTCATTTCTACGTCATCACTTGGCCGTCTATCCTACCGACAAAGCATAGGAAGAGACTTGTCTCAAACTGTCCTGCACGTCTTTAGCACGGATGTCGGCGGCGGCAGAGGCGGGGCTCGGCCTGGTGGTCTCTGTCAGCTCGCTGGTGCCGGTGGTCATCATCGCCCGCCGCCGGCAGCTGCGCGCCTCCTCCATGTACCAGGTGCTGGCCAGTATGGCCGTCGCCGAGACAGTGGTGGGCGCCCTCTCGGCCACCATTGGCTCGCTGAAGCTGCTGGACGCGCTGCCGCCCGCCTGGCTGTGCGTGGTGGGCGTGTTCTTGCGCTCGTCCACCGCTACATCGACGGTGGTCTGTTTCCTGGCGCTGAGCGTGGAGCGATACGTGACCGTGGTGCACGGTCTGCGCTACTTTGTCCTGATGACGGACACAAGACGCCGTATTCTGCTGGCTGCTCAGTGGATCTGCACGGCGCTCTTCTTCCTGTTCGGCGTGTCGCTGCGGCTGGCGCTCGGCGTGGGCTCGTCAGCGCAGATGTGCGACCATTGGTTCAGCATTCCGCCGGCGTACCGACTCACCACATCCGCATTCGTCATGGTCACCTACACGACCAGCATGGTCATCAACGTGCTGATCGGCTGGGCGGGCGTGCGGCAGGGCCGGCGGATCCAGCAGCAGGCGGACAGCGTGCTGCGCAGGGCCAACTCGGCGCGACTGTTCCGCCACCGCGGCTACTACGTCCTCCTGGTGATGTCGCTGATGTTTCTCGTCCTGATCGTCCCGAACGTGGTGGTGAACGTGCTGCAGGCCACCGGGCTGGCACGGCTTGACACCGCTCACCGGGTCACCACCTTCATGAGGCTGTTTAGCATGATCACCGACGGCTGGGTGCTCGCGCTACTCTGTCCCAAGATGAAGGTGGAGCCGGTGACGGCCGCACAGCGACAGATCCCGGTGCTGCCCAGCAAGGAACCCCGCCGCTACGTCCTGGCGTCACGCATGACGAACATCATCCGCAGCACGGCGGAAACCACCGGGCACGCCGACCCGCTCATCCTGAAGGTGCGGCTCTCAGAGAGGAGCCTGACCAGCTCCGGCCGCATGCCCGATGTGGAAATATAAGCCATAGAATTGCAGTTTCGTATAGCTTTTGTGGCTAGCAGTAAATCACCATTCTCGCTCGCGTTTACGCTCGGATGCCTACGTGTCGCTACGTTTGCAGTTGATTTTGGGAAGAACGTGTTTTAGTTGTGAAGTTACACTCCAAGCCTGTGCTCACAGGTCTGGTGTATGGTGCGTTGAATGTGATATACAAAGTCGCTACTGTTTCATTATTAGAGGATAGTTGCTTTCGCTTGCTCACCTGCTTTCATTGTTGCAGATAAAATACAAATTTATCGATTATTCTGTCGTTGATGCTATACCAAAACTCATCAATGGGGCAAAAATTCTGCTGAGAAAAGCGCAGCAAAGTCGATGATTCTTCTCTCAGTCTGACGTAGCTCACCAGCCACGCGCCACTGACCAAGTTGACAAAAAATAATACAACTGAACGGGTGTGACGTCAAGCGGGAAGTGCTCGCTCCTCCTGCTATTCAACGTCTATCTGCGCTTGTCCCGGATCACCAGTTCTCTCCGAGTTGGATCTCTTGACACGGTCTTGGCCTGTCATTTCTGATTGCGACGCGCTCGGCATGATATATGTGGCAGCTCATGTTGCACATATGCCGCGGTCGAGTTACGCCGAAGCGACGCGCGACGTGGCGGTGACGCATTTGACAGCGCCGGTCATTGCCAACAGAGTACGGACGGATGCATCCGAGCGATCCTGATGTGTCTAAACCGCGTGGGATGGGTGTGTGGACAACACCAATCGGTCGACAATAGACATGTCAGCTCCAGGCATTTTCACTTGAGTGGTACGGTACCGACATCGCGGGGACGACGGTGATCAACCGAGCTCCACGATAGACATTAATTAAACGATGGAACCATGACGGGTCAGCTCGAGCGTACACAATTCACGGGATATCAGGGAAAGCTCAACTGCTTCGTGCATACCGCCAAACTAGGGGAACTCTGGACCAATCAATACCTATGCTTATTTATTGCTGGTCAATTGACGACTCTGGGATAAGTCCTTCTAATAACCTACATGATTGGTCCAGGTATAACTAGTATACCAAAATGGCGCTTCTAGTTAGAAACAAAACAGAGAGTCGATGATGCATGCTACTGTCGTAATGCAGTTGTATTCAGTAATATTCACCTTGGCAGTAATTGATCCCGATTCGCGATTGACCGGAACAGATGGCTGGTGACAGGACAGACGCTCTGGAGGTATTTGAGGCAAGCATACGCTATAGCGAGAAAACATAAGAGCGCTTTTTCTTTCTTTTTTTCGAGCAGGATACGAAGCAAGTCAAGGAGTCCTTAGACAATAATTCCCTCCTCGAAGATAAAGTGTAAGAGCTCATTACCTTCTCGTTCAGCTCTCATTTAGTCGTGCATCGCTGCAATTATCAGAAACTCCAATGCATTGCGCAATGCACAATGCACATGCACACTTCATAGGAAAAAAATCCCGAGTCGTCGACCCAATTTGATATTAATTGGTCACCACTTATGGAGCTGAGACTTGGGAATCGTATTATATGCACATTGCATAAACAAAGAAAATTACAACTGATTATGTGTAGTCAGTGGCGCAGCCAGGATTTCGTTTCGGGGGGGGGGGGGTCATCGCCTCCAAAGCGGGCCCCCTAGTGTGCGGGCCCCCACTCATTTTTCAGAATCTCTCCATATTTCATACACATTCTGCTGAGCGGGCCCTCTTTACCTGCACGATAACCCTGAGCGAGTATGAATCAGAAAATTTGGATAGAACAATAGCTCGATAATCACCCGGTGCTCAATTTTTACGCAAATTGACCACAACAGAAATATGTTACTATGACGTATGAATTCGTATCTTTCGAGGCCGAAAAGTGCCCCTTCCGCAATATGCATAGCATATATGCAATCGGAACTGTTGCCTGCTTCTGTCGGACAAGATTTAAGTATAGGCTCATGTGCCTGTCCTAAGCCATCTATTGGCTGCTGTAGGGGAAGCGGGGGTAACACCGCCACTGTGGGAAACACCGCCACCCCATCTGGCGGCGAAAGTATGAAATGTGAAGTGTAAAAATCCGTTATTTCCTATTAACCGCACGAAGGTAAGCGTCTTCTGATTTGTGTTCCGGTGTTTCAGTGTAATCGAAGCTCAATGTGGGCATTTAAAGAAAAATGCACATTCTCTTATAAAAATTCGATGAGTTGGGAGCACTTTTAAATGTCTTTAAGTAGAGACTCATTTTGATTTACTTGATTACATCAAAAAATAACTGATCGGCTTTGTCCAGTAAGATAGGTTTGCTTGAACCGTGTAGTACATTCTTGCCGCTGGCGATTTTTGCTTGTGATCACTTATTGGGGAACACCGCCACCCCGTGGCGGTGTTACCCCAATTGAGGTTGCGGTGTTTCCTGTTTGTAGCGTGATAAGTGATGAAACTCCAAAGACACGCTTCATTTATGTTCGTAGATGATCCTAAGTCGGGAAAAAGCAACTTATTTGATTTTTTACTTAATATTTTTCATGCATCCCGACCAAGCACTTGCCAGCTGTATAAAACTGGCAAACAGCTGATGAACCTATACCTATTTAGGTGTCCATTACCGATTATTTGCGAAAATTACCACTTACGGACAGGAAACTCATCGCACGCGATCTTTGAACAATTAAAAGCTTTCGTAGGAATGGGTTGGGTTAACATCAACAGTCAACACCGGTGGCGGGGTTACCCACACAATTTGTAGGCAGCAAATACCTATGCAAGGTATTTTTAAAAGTCGTGATACATGAAAACCTTTTAGGAGCATGCAAAATAAGTACCTAAAACACGTGAGAAAATGTTTAAATATTGTAACCAAGACAATAACTACCAAGAGACTTCACACATATTCTCTCATTATGGCGAAAAGCTTAGGGGGGCGGTGTTACCCCCGCTTCCCCTAGTATCTAGATTACGCCATTATTCTTCTTCATTACGTGAATTCGCTCACAAAAAGTTTTAACCCTCGCCGGCACAGGGGGGAGGGGTTGATGATGCACCCCCTAAGGTTTTTTTTTTCGCGAATAACTCGCGTAAAAAGCGGCTGATCGCGACGTAACTTTCAGCACCCTCGCGTTGATCAATTTTACACCTACCTATCCTAGATTTTTCATGACCCAGACCCAAATGACCTTTGACCTCCTTTCCGAGACCATGTTTGGCCAGAATCGCGGTTCGGCGTATGCCGGCTCGTAGTTATTAGCCGCGCGTTTGTAGTCCTTTCGTGGTTTCAAGCGTTCAAACATGTGATTTGATGTTGCTCCCATGCATAAGGGTGATGTCAATGTCACCTGAAGGTCAGGTCAGGTCAGGTCATTGACTTATGATGACCTCGGTACACTTTTTTAAGTAATGCATGTTTCTAGGCTATTTTTTAAAAGCTAAATTCGATTTTAGCAACCATTTGAACATTTCAGAAGTAGTTTTGGTGCCTTCGTAACATGTTACGAAGCTGTCAGAGGCGGTTGAGACGTACCTACTACGAATACCCGGCAGGACCCCTACTGGTTGACATGACCTGACCTGACCCGACCTGGCCCAAATGCATAAAGACATCATCTGTGATCAAAACTAACATAATATTCGTGATCAGCACCCCGACAAAAACCCTATAGCAGCCACATTTTACGACGTTCTAACAGGTCCCGATTTTCCCGACATTTGGGTCATTGACCTGACCTGGAAGGTCAACCAATGGCCTAGGACCTTGGAATTGGGTATATTCGGATTCCTCTCGTCACGGGCAACACGCTCGTTTTTTTCCGCGAAGCTCTAGCTCGATCATGGGCCAAACGCGAGGAAGGGGGTTGTACCCTCCCTCCCTTGTGCCGTCGAAGGACGCAAAATGGCCTGAGCCGGCGAGGGTGAACGCGCTCACATGGGTCCTGTATTGCCTTGGGCCAGGTTTGTTGTGGTGTGGTGATGTGGTGACGTAGATTCTGTCTGTTCCCGTGGTCCCGGCATGGTGTTACTTATCCCGGGGTAGGTACAGGCCAGACCGTTGCACCTACCCGACCCCATCCACCCGGGGCCCGGGCCCCATCCACCCGAGGGTCCGGGCCCGTTCTCCCGGGGCCCGGGCTCCGTCCACCCGGGGCTCCGGTCCGGGGCCCGTCCACCAGGGGCCCGGGCTCCGTTCTCCCGGGGGCCCGGGTCCAATCCACCCGGGGCCCGGGCCCCGTCCACCCGGGGCCCGACCCCATCCACCCGGGGCCCGGGCCCTGTTCTCTCGGGGACCCGGCCCCATCCACCCGGGGGCCCGGGCCCCATTCACCCGAGGGCCCGGGCCCTATCCCCACGGGGCCCGGGCCACGTCCACCTGGGCTTCGAGTCCGGGCCCCGTTCTCCCGGGGGCCCGGGCCCCATCCACCCGGGGGTCCGGGCCCCGTCCACTCGGGGCCCGGGGCCCGTACCCCCGGGGGCTTGGGGCCGGACCCATCCACCGGGGGCCCGGGCCCCGTCCACCCGGGGCCCGACCCCATCCACCTGGGGCCCGGGCCCCGTTCTCCCGGGGACCCGGCCCCATCCACCCGGGGCCCGGGCCCCATTCACCCGAGGGCCCGGGCCCTATCCCCACGGGGGCCCGGGCCACGTCCACCTGGGCTCCGAGTCCGGGCCCCGTTCTCCCGGGGGCCCGGGCCCTATCCACCCGGGGGTCCGGGCCCCGTCCACTCGGGGCCCGGGGTCCGTACTCCCGGGGGCTTGGGCCCCATCCACCCAGGGGGCCCGGGCCCCATCCACCCGGGGGCCCGGGCCCCATCCACCCGGGGGCCCCGGGCCCCATCCACCCAGGGGGCCCGGGCCCGTTCTCTCGGGGGCCTGGGCCCCATCCACCCGGGGCCCGGGCCCCGTCCACCTGGGGCCCCAGGCCGACCCCTCACCCGTGGTGTCCCAGTAGGCATTTCTCGAAGCGGGCTCGTCCGATTAGATTAGGACCTCTCTCCTCCCTCCCTCCCTCCCTCTCTCTCTCTCTCTCTCTCTCTCTCTCTCTCTCTCTCTCTCTCTCTCTCTCTCTCTCTCTCTCTCGAGCGGGCCCCTGACAGAAATTTCGGGGGGGAGGGTCAGCTGACCCTCTGACCCCCCCCCCCTGGCTGCGCCACTGTGTGTAGTCATCTCAAACCAGCCCGTTGCGTCCATGATATCTGTATTTCCAGAGCGCGATCAGGTTCGGTCCGTTCCAGTCGGAGAGCTGTGCCGCCGTTACAGCCGTGAGTTGCACACGAGTACGACGGCCGCCACCGCGCCATACACCGCAAGCAGCGGACTGCGCAGGCCAGCGGACGCGGACTCGGCAGTCACCTGACCCGGGTGCTTGTAAACCATGTGGTAGATCTTGCGGGCATTCACACTCTGGGTCGGCCGGAAATTGTGGCTGATCAGCTTTTGGTCCGGCCGGCGCAGCTTGCTTAGCATGTTCAGCTGAAAAAATGTATGGAAATAAGCTGCAGGAAGTTTGCAATGTATGTTTGTACGAGAAAGTATTTTTGTATTTTTTGTATTTGTATGTTTGTTGCGAAAGCATGTGTGCATTCGCAAGGGTATAGGCATATATGTGTTACGTTAAATATGTATGATAAGCTAAAAACAAAAAAGATGGGCATCTTGTTTACTAAATCTTTTGAAAAAAAAAAATAAATGGAAACGTTACTTCGCGGAATCACAAACAAAACACGTTGATCAGATCGCTGGCCGCTCCCCAGCTGACCTGTCCGACGATAACGTGTGCCCGGTGCTCGAAGACCACCCACTCGACACTCTCCTGGCAGCCGGGAGTAGTGAGCGAGCCGCGGTACCGGAAAAACGCCGTCGTGTCTTCGGGTAGCACCGAGGACAGCGGCCGCGGCTTCAGCGTGGCGTTCCCCATGAACGGCTCCACCATTTTATGGACGATATCAACGCTTTGTAACAGTGGCATTACGTTGTTGGTGTTCATCTGACGAGAGAGGGAGAAAGAGAGGGAGAGGAGGGGAGAGGGAGGGACAGGGAGAAAAGAGGGAGATGGAGAAAGAGGGAAAGGAGGTTAGAGGGAGCCGGTGCTTCGTTCCTGCGGATAAACGAAATGATTGCAAGCAAGTGACCCTCCTGACTGAATGATTGACCGTCTGTCGATGTGATCACCTCGAAGAGGGCCGCCAGCACGAGGATGCCGTCGGTGTGGTTGACCGCCTGATCCATGGTATTGTACTTGACGTTCCTGTGGACCATGTGCATCTCCAGAGGAGCCCTGCCAAGCAAGCAGACACTCTCAATTACCGGTTGAGTTTCGCACATTTCTAAGTGTGCATGGTTTTTAAACAGATCAGCTGGTTCTATGTCTAAAACCTTCTACTTTGTTACTTCGGACATGTTATTTTCGCCATCATTAACTAAAAGGCCGTTCAGCCTGCCCTCTGACCTGACGCCGTCGATGGTATGCTCTGCACCGCTGTACTTTTTCTCGATCTGCGCACCCCAATGGAAGTGCAGCTGCTCGAACTCAAACGTGCCGCCGAGCTGTCCGCCCGAGATGGAGGGTCGATTCTTGGACGGCTGGTAGTCGAAAGTGGCCATGACTGCCCCGCCAGAGACGCACAGCGACGACGGGAGGACGGTCATAAGAAAAGTTAATTTTAGTGCGATAAATGCGTGGTACCTATAAATCGCTTTTATCTTTGTGGGTCAAAGTGCATGAATATCAGTTTAACCAATGTTTTATAATGTGTGTTTTCACTTTTATTGATGGATACAATTTAAGGTGCACTATTTCCTTTTAAAGCAATACTTACGCGTATGCCCATTGTTTGTAACAGTGATCCTCGACGCCACGTCGTCGTAGTGTTTGAAGTTGAACAGGTCGTTGTATTCGTACTTTGGTATCTCTTCTGTGTCGATATTAATTGGTGACTGCAGATCACCGTCACAGCTCGGAAAGCCCAGCGATCCCCAGAACTGGGGACCTGAAACGGCACATCACACGCGGCCAGGTTTACAAATAATATCACGCGGAATATAAGCACATTACAATGCATTCAGACACAGACCGTGTTATGTAAAGTATGTTATTGTAAACGACCCACTACATCATTTATGCTCCGTTATGAAAGAATTGCAAAAGTCAAAACAAATGACTTAAGTATCACGTTCCCAATGTCTGTTGTTGCTTGGCTAAACAGGCCATATACGAGTAGTTTGTGACCGTACCCGTGTCGTTTTCGTACGACCAAATAGTGTCCACTATTGGTTGTGAATTGTTCTTGGAAGCATCGTCGTCTTTGCTGTGAAAATTGCCAGTTTCTGAAAACAATCACTGGGTTAATTCCTGTAGGAGGTATATATTTTTGGGCAACAATTTCAGTGCATTTCATAAGTCCGTAGGTTTACATATACACACAGTGCGAGTGACTTTAGGGGGAACGGGGGCTCTACAGAGCCCCTCTCCCTCTCTATGCCTTCAAATAGACCCGGTATGAATAGTCGACTACAGAATGATGTTCCACTTTTCACAGGCAATTATTTGCCTGGAGTGGTAGGCTATGCCGCATCACACGGGCTGAGTTCACAAATTATAGCTTTGTCCCAATGCTCACAATTAGAGATTGCAATCCCGGAACGTTTTGCCAATCCCGGGATCCCGAAAGTTTTTATTTCGGGATCCCGGGATCCCGGGATCCCGGTCTTGTCACTAAATGTCGTAAGAGTGATTTCCTACGGACATATTTTGCGTCTTTTAGCTTACCACAAAAAAGAGGCAACCAAAAGCCATCCTTAGACCATGTCATTTGAATTAAAAACGATTGAATTTGCAAAGAAAACGTTTCGATTTGATTAGCATAAGTATTTATTCCCAATTGGCCTTTATAAAACTGTGCGTCGACCAGTACGTTTACTAGACGGGTTCCAGCACATCCACGCCTCACTCACTCTTCGTCTGCGCTACTCGTAGTTAGCGCGACAGTTTTAAGCCATTGCTGGTCTGTCTGCCTACTTAAAAACTCGCAACCAGTGTACGCTAAATTTGGCAGCTCCCTATTTCACAGTGTTTTCAAGACGTCGCTTGGTCACTTCACCTCCTTCCGGTTCCGCTTTCATCACTAATGTCTCTCAGAATTTGCTCGAAAGTCGCTTTGAGAGCAGAGTCACTGACTGGGAGAGCTCCAAGTCCACTCTACTGTCTTCAACGTCTGAATCAGTGAGCTCTGCCGTCACTTGCGTGACATCTGTGACATTTTTCTGCGACACGAGCTCAAAGACTTGTCTTGATGACCTCTTTTGTTCCGGCCACGGACAGGCAAGTCAGAATCGCTGAACGATCTGTGATCCTGCCTAAAGATGTTGCAGCGCTGATACTGCATTTTTTTTGGCGTTCGGGATCCTTTTTCGTACGTATTTAAGCGGCTTAACCGCTGTGGGTGATACCCGGGAGCTACAACACGGTCGATTGTGGACGACCAATACGGGGTGCCAGCTAAATAGTTTATCTGCTTTATGTCACGCAGCACCATGCAGAGTGCAAACAAGACTCGTGCAGCGGCTGCATTCTGTTTATGGTGAAAAACTGTTTTTTTTTCGGGATCCCGGGATTGGCGGAATTTCGGGATCGGGATCGGGATTAAAATCCCGCCGAGATCCCGGGATCCCGATCCCGGGATTGCAATCTCTACTCACAATACGCTTAAAGGGACACTCCCGCCTTAACATTAGTTTTGAGTTGAGATAGCCAAATTGGTGGCCATGGCCTGCAAATACCGGTTTGGGCACTCACAACATCGACAAATGCTTTAATTCGGAGATATGAAATTTCAAACTTGCAGTTTTCGGATTCTAAGGGGCTAGTGCATTGGTATGCCCCCTTAGAATTTGTGACGTCAGCGGAGATCTAACGATTTTTAAATCTTTTACTAAAACGTTTGGTAGCACGCGGTGGTATATGCTGCTTTGCGCGCAACAAATGCCGCACTTTCAAATAAAGTCGCTAGGAACAGCGGAGATCCCAAAAAGTAAACAAAAGTAAAAGTCTAATATCTTGAAAACCGGTGAATATTTTTCGATGAAATTTGGTAGATATTCGTTTTCGCTCTTTCTGAACCGAGCGACATCACTTTCGTGCCAATTCATTAACTTTTTTGAAGGTGGGAGGGTCCCTTTAATTGCGTGATAAACAACACAGCTTAGCGCTCCGGTCAACTGATAGCTTTTGAGGAGTGGAACATCATTCTGTAGTCGACTATACCTACCCAGGTACTTCTTCATGCGTTTATCAGTAGGCTAACAAAACTTTGTTCATTGTAACTTGTTCAGCGGCGGCCAGAGCCGGAATTCTGAATATGCCAAAATGTTGATGACTTTCACTTTGACCTGAGCTTTGGCATCATCAGTGAACTCGAGGTCAACAAATTTAGGCTTCGATCAACAGTTTTCCCGGGCTACCAAATGCCGTGTGAATTTTTAAATTCAGACCAGTAGGTCTTCGGAGGCATGCGGGGCTCTGTAGTGGAGCGGATTCCCCCTCAGTCACTCGCGCTATGAATATAGGTACCCGTCACGCGCGGATTAATTTTATCGATACCAAATGCAGTGCTCAATGGTCAGTACCTACATACAGTAGTTCGCCTAGTTTAAGCGACTTTAATTCCGGCAATGACAATAAAACAAACCCATCGAGCCGTTTATCAGTACCTATCGATAAAAGGAGGCTATATCGTTAAGGTGGTGAAAATAAGTTTTACCTTGAACGCACTCGGAGACGATGGCAAGAGAAAGGAATACATAGAGGAAAAGTCGTATGCTGAGGATCATATTTGGCTTCTTCATTTGCTTCGCTCTTCTTTGGCTATGTAGTTCCTGCACTTTTTATTATCTCCTGTTTCCCAACAAAACGATGCATGCAGGCTAGGTTAAATAATAAATATAGGTACTCGCTTATGGTGATGGGACACACATGCATGCACAGTGAAAAATATGCTTGAATGAATGAGTGACTGAATGAATGAATGACTGAATGAATGAATGAAAGAATGAATGAATAAATGAATTGACTCCATTTTGGATAAGGCTTACAATAATATCAGCATTCCTCCAATGATAGATACAGATATTATTACAATACAAATTGTCTAAATCTTAAATAGTAAAGTGGGTATTGAAAAAATATGATTTACAAAATAAGGGAGACATAAGAGAAAATGATACCTAATATGAAGTAATTAATGTAAAATAGGTACCTAATAACAAAAATAGATTCTCATATAGTAAACCTCCTACAGCAAAACAATGTCAAAATAGGTACTTACGCGAGCTGACAGTATGATGAAGACCAGACAAAGAACGACTATTTTAATGTGCAACGCATGCGGAGAGATGTCGTTTGATTTCACGTACCTATCTTTTCTCGCAAAACTTTGAATTAGGTAATCTTATGAATTTAAGATTGTAAATATAAATCTTAGAACACGCTCAGTTATGTAACAGGTAAGGATAACTGTCAAACCAGATGTTTATAAACCCTTTAATTACCTTCTTGAATTATTACCTTTATAAAAACCTGTTCACCTGTCGACAGAGTAAAATAGTGCGTTAATCAGTGCAATCAGCGTAACTTCCCTGTTCACTTCCCATGATATCGAAGATCTATAAATGCGTAACAATGGCACGATCAGTATAAACCATACGAGTCTCCGCATTGAAGATTTTTCGCTCGATTGGCTTTGTGCTTAGGATCAATCGTGTAAAGAAAACATACAAATTGAACAGGCAATAATATTTGCAAAAATGTTCTGTAGCTGTAAACCTGTAACTGTAAAACTATTAAAATCGAGCTGAGTCAAAACTATTTCATTTTCATCATTTCCAAACTTCTGTTTCGTTAATCATCTGCCCCTTCTATAAAGGTACGCATAAATTCATAAGGCCCTTTTACTTTGGCTGAGTCGCCTGGTAATGACTCAGTCATAACGTAGCTGAAGACATTCCAGTGTCCAGCACAATAGCTTATAAACAGCTGACATTCGAAAGATATCTGCTTTTTAACCCATTAGAGCCGAAAACTTTTTTTGTCGACTTTCACTGTGATTTTAACATATATTTGTCAGGCACCCTTTAGGGGAATACATGTGCATTTTTAGCCAGATCACGAAACCGGCAGTGTACGTTTCCGGTCTGGCAGCTTTTGCTGCCAAGCGTATCTTACATAGTCAAAAATGGAGTGGTTTGTCATATTTCAAAGCACAAACATATCAAAACCGCGAGGAAATGATCTTTCGATACCAACAACCTTTGCCACAGAGTGTCTCCTGTTGGTGCATGTACAGTTTTCACGAACTATTTTATTTACGTACCAGATATGATCTTGAATATGTGCAATTGTTCGGATTTCCATTCGACCGTAGCCTGCAAATAACGACCGTAGCCAATAATTCTCAAGAAAAATGAACTCAAAATCCAGACCTCAGCTAACAGTTCAGCTCGTTCTGAGAGATCATGTTCTTTCTCTCATTATTTCAGCTCACACGCGCTTCCCCTCCCCACAAAATCTTATATAGGATGCGACGAAGGTTTTGATGACTTCCGTCGACCGTTTATGCAACTTGGCGTGTTTCCAATGTGCTCCTAAATATCGCGTTCCTTTCAACGAATTGTGTCCCTGAGTCTTTCTCTGAAGCGGAGATTATCTGAAAAGCTGACCTTTACCAATGGGGTTCACTGGCATGGGTAATTGTTTAACCCACGAGCCGCTGGGGGGGGGGGCATAAAGTTGCCCCCCCTTTACGTTTTGTGAAATATCTCCGAAACCTGATGAGCTACGAACGTGAAACTTGGCATAGCTTCAAATGAATACCTAGGCAATGTTTGAGGAAAGTTTGGTGGTTGTAGCACCTAAGATGACGTCACAGTGACGTCATAAAGTTTTGTCGTTTTCCGATATGGACCGTTTCTGATGACGCTGAGCATGAAACTCGACTGTAAATGAACTAGACAGCACCTGCTGTCATCCTAAAACATCTTACTACACTTCCATCTAGTTTCTGACCAATAATCGGCCCTTTATATTCGGTCCCATATATGTGATGTATCGTGAGGAATATGAGAGTCGCAAATCTATAATTTCACTTATGACGTCACTGTGACGTCATTTCAAATGGGATTGACACCAAATTTGGACACAACCTCGGCTAGGTATTCAGGAAGATGTGTGCAAAGTTTCGCTTTTCTATCTCTTCGCGTTGCGACGATATCGTCGCAGAAGTAAAGGGGGGGCAACTTTATGCCCCCCCCCCCCAGCGGCCGGCGGGTGGCGCGGAGGCCCAGCGGCCGCCGGGTTAACCATTGAACGGCGCATTTACTGAACGCCTAAGCATGAAGGTTTAGCTTTACAGTTGAGAGGTTCGTAGTTGCGCTGTTGGCATGCTCCAAGCTGGCAAGTGGCAACACATGGAAGGACGCTGCCTCACACTTCTAAGCCCCCGTTTTCACCAACAAGCGCTGGTGGAAGAAATTTAGGGACAAGTAGCGTCACGCATAAGCCCCAATCAGCATGGTCCTCCTGCGTCTCAACCGTCGCCAAGATCGTCATGAAGAAAGCCCCTGGGAAGTCTGACCATTCTGCGGAGAATCTGAAGTCTTATTCATAATGATCACTCGGATAATGTTGTCCATTGATAAGGAAGGAACGCCCTTTGACTGAAGGCGCTTGACTATTGGTGCGGCCAAAATAACGAAAATCAGCAAGCCCAGAGCCCTCAGATTTGCACGAAACGGAGAATCTGGCCGGTAGAAGAGTGGAAACGGAGTAGGTATGTAGAAGCGGGTCTAGTTCGGCGACGAGTCTCCGTTTCAATGGTTTCACCACACGGACCCCCAAAACGAGCATGGGCTGAAAACGCGGCCCAAGTTCCGACAGACTTCTGCGAAAAATTTTCGCCGCAATGGTATGTCGAACGATCACGATGTCCTAGCAGGGCCTGAGCTGAACCAGCTGGACGTGATCTAGCAAAAGACGAAGTCGATCCCGACTACTACCTAGAAAACATACTGAAAAAGCGTGCATTTGGCATTAAAAGACCACTACCCCGTGCTCCAACGGCGCCTGGTGTCCCGCAGGTCGGACAGCATTTTCATGCTGGACGGTACTCCATCTCATCGATCTTCCGGAACTAGGCGGTGTCAGGACCATCTGTCCGATATCTGGGGGAAGGACACTTGGCTAGGGAACAGTCCTGGCCTAAATCCAATCGAATTATTTTGGAGGATAGTGCAGCAGGAGCTGGACATATACGAACTTTCCGGCGACCTCGGACAGCTCGGAAGGGCGCTCAAGTCCCAGGCGCCCCTTTTTCACATGGAGGACGTCCCTTTAAGCTTTATAGGCACCCCTCTTTCCCGTGTAAGCGCCCATTTGGTCATCAGAGGCGCCCCTATAGGTCTCAGAGGCGCCCCTCTTTCTTGTGCAATGCGCCTCTTTTTCATATGCCATGCGCCCCTTTTTCGCATAAAGGTGCCCTATGGACATTACATGCACCCCTATAGACCTTACAGGTGTCCCTCTTTCTCGTAGAGGCGCCCCATTGGGCTTCATAGGCGCCCCTCTTCGGCATGCAGGCGCCCCTCTTTCGTGCAGATGCGCCATTATGGCCAGGACCTTCGTAGGCGCCCCTCTTTTGCATGGGGGGCGGGAGCGGGGCGGGGGGGCGGGAGCGGGGCGGGGGGCGGGGGCGACCCCATACATAGTTAGGCCTCAAAGGCGCCCCAACAGGCCTAGGAGGCGCCCCTCTTCCCGTTCATCTATAGAGCCACGGCACCACCTTCCCTTAGGCGACGGCGCGCCCCTTGAGGGATGGCGCCTCTGATGACAGTTTGTCCGCACCACTCCGTTCAATGTCCCTGCTTCAGCAATGGCGGAATACATTACACGCATGGTAGTGTGTCGGTATGCAATGCTCTGCAGACAAGAATAAATAGCAGAAACCCCGGTAATGACCATTTTTGGAAAGGCAAAGAACTGGGGCATTACACTATGAGCCATAAAGCCAGACATTGTTGCTCACTTACGAATGGCATAGCAAAAAGAACGTAACTGCTCCATTTTTGACTACGTAAGATACGGTTGGCAGCTTTTGCTGCCACTTAAATATAACGCACGATTGGAGGTACTTAGAGAAATTTATGTCGCACCTAAGCTCTTCCCATTGATAATCACACATTTCTTTACAATAATCAATAATAAAAAGGTAACATTTATTCACACCACCTTCGCAACTGACTTCTTTGGTGTCCGCCGCACGGCCGCCATCGCGCGCCCCTTGCACCCCCGCGATAAATTGTTTATTTCTCAGCCCATTCGCTTTCTCGATCAATAATTCGGAGCGCACATGTCGTGCATTGTTTTGGTCTTCCGTTCGGGTGAGAACTTTGAAAGTTCACCGCAACGTTTAGGAATGCGGCGCTATTTTGTCCTGTGGCAGCAAAAGCTGCCAAGCGTATCTAATGGGTTAATCAGCATTGTTTAACGCCTTCTCCCCGGCCGAGTACATGTGTGTGTGTATGGGGGGGGGGGGGGGTATTAAAGCTAAATTAAAGCTCGACCTTCACTTGCGTTGATACTCAAATCGTAGATGTGATCAATGATCATATTTGGCGGATTAATTTTTACAAAAAAACTGGACCCATCACAAGGTTCTTGATCGGGCCTCATTGGTCAGACGGGTTGGTCGGGTACCAGTCGCTGCGACTCATGACGGAGCATACGCTTGTTCCGCCCGATCATTGGCGAAACGGCGAGGAGGCTGTATGCGCCCCTCCCCCCCCCCCCCACCACCTCAGCCGAGCCCTATGCAGAAAACCGATCGCTCCGGCCGAGGCAAAACGCAAACACACTCCAGCACCAGCCGAACCGCGATCGCCTTCCTTGTGTCGTGAACACTTTCCAGACATCGAGACATCTGGTTCCTGTAAGCATGAAGCCAAACTTCCTGGAAATATCACAAGTTAAGTCATGTATAAATGATATATTTCACGTCGACAAAAAAAAAAAAGATCACAAGACACTGCAACAAAAAAAGGTTACGATGACATGAAGTTTGCCGCTGGCCTTATTAGCTACGCAAATGCTATCAACAAACCAACAGCGCAATGAGCAATCGCAGACACTGCAAGGACGGTTTGACTGGCCACGTCACACAACACACGGTGTGTTACCATAATAGTCAGTTGTTTTGCAACAGTAACGGTTATACGCCGACCAGTCTGCTGTACGGAGCACAGAGACATCACGTCCCGCCGGCTGCCTGCCTCCCTGGTCGGCAGTGAGAGACCCGTGTGACCGGGGCGCGGTCCCACACCCTCAGAGAGACCCTACAGCGCCCTCCCTCACAACACAGAGACAGTCTCCATCACAGGAACCGAGCCTTGTCCAAAAAATCAACAACCACTGTGTGTTCCCTCCCTCCACCAACAAAGACCAACACTCTCACACAGATTGACGCTTCCCATAAAATCGCAGCTCCCTCACAGACACCCTTCACACAGTCTGGTGTTTGCCCATAGGCACTATACCCACTCTGATAGTCCTTACCCGGAGTCTGGCGCTCTCCATGGATCTGTCTGTCGCTTGGAGTCTGCAGCTCCCCATAGATCACTCGACCTCTCGACAGTCCTTCTCTGGCGTGCAGCTCGCCATGGTTTACCGTCCCCCACTGAGCCAGTCGTTCCCTCATAGAGGAAGTGCTCAGCCATGCGTCGATCGCTCTCAGTTCTATTTGCGGGCGGTTTCGTAGTTTGTGACGAACCAGTCGACCGACTCTTTGACGGCCTGGCTCAGCGGAGTGAACTGGAAGTCGGGCAGGTACCTGCCGGGGACAGGTTAGGTCAGGAACATGACACTTAACAATGTACTCGTATTGACTTCAAGTGAGCGAGACCGCCAAATTAAATTTCATGAGATAATGAAAATGGCAAATACGAGTCAAAATTAACAAAATATAGGTAGATATACAGCGAGGTATACGAGTGGTGTACGCTCCTTATGCTTGCCACACCTAGGTAGGAAATGCCGTTCCAGCAGTTCCACAGTCCACTTATTCGATTCGAAACTGGCGGATGCAAGTGGAGGTATAACAGATAAAACGGCAGATATATACGCAATCTCAATCGTGAACAAACTGCCTCAAAGCTAATTGTGAGACAATAACAAGCCACACATCACTGGCCAACCAGGTTGAACGACATCTCGTTATTTGACCAGCCCAGCCTCCAAGCGCAAGTCATCCCTCCCCGTCGACCATTTGACCCCCTCCACATCCCACCCCACGGACCTCCTCAGTTTGGCGTTGCTGGCCGTCTTCTTAAACTGTCCATCGGCGCGCGTCTCGTCGTGTACGACGGGCCCCTGGAAGCCGATGGCGTCCAGTACCTGCTGAGACACGTCCTTGATGGACACCTCCGCCGACTCGTCCACTGGTGGTCGGAGAAGACGAGTTAGCGTGGGAAGCGTCAGGTCGGAAAGTGACCGGAACGCCAGTGACATCTGGTTACAACGGAACGAACTCTCAGTCACGACAACCGATAGGAGGAACGCACAGTGGTCCGTGATGGTATGCAGTTACCGGCAGCAGCCATCACTGAACTATGTAGTTAGCAGATTGAAAAAGTAATGCGATATTTTCAGCATCAAGAAAACTAGTCGAATCAATATGAATATCACAGCTGCTCACCCTGTAAGACAATCAAATTCGCTTCAGCTAAGCGTACGAGCATCCGTCTCAACATCCTTTGTCCGGTGTCCCCCTTGCTTTTTTTGCATCCCTGCCCGTTTATTCAGCCATCCACCCACGTCTCCCCAGTCTCTGGCCGTGCCTCCTCCCTCTCCCTCCCTCCCCCGCTCTCACCTGACAGGATGATGGGGTCCACCTCGGTGTACTCTCTCAGCGCCCAGACCATGAGTCGCGCCAGGTCCAGTGAGTAGATGAACTGACGCAGCGGCTTACCCGTGCCCCACACCACGAACGGGCTGTCCGACTGCTTGGCCAGGTATGCCTGCAATGGGAGGGGCGGGGAGGTTAGAGAGGTGAGGGGATGGAGGGGAGAGCAGGGGAGGGCAGGGGACACAGAGAGGCTGGTGTAGCTAGACTGAGACGTATGTCTCTCTATGTACGTCTGAGATAAACAATGTTCCGAATTGGCAGAAGGTCACGCAGTGTCGCAATTATCGGTTAAAATACACTGGCCAGTGGCCACTGACTCAGCAAGACAGTCATACATTACGGGCACAGTGTTATCCCACACTAGGGCGGCGATCAAGAACTCAGATAAACATGTCACTCAGCAGGTCAGTCCCAGCATCGATTCATATCAGCACAACCTACAAACAGACGACCCATGTAATCTCACATGAAGTGATGCATCGGCATTTTGGCCCCATTTACAGAAAATGTTCTGCAAACACCAAATACCCATACATCGCCCTAGGGCACACTAACACTAAATACCTCTCCCTAGGGCGATAACGTCACCCTCTCCCCCGCCCAGCCTCATGTATCAGGAGGAACCGAGACTTTGTGAGTTGCGAATCATCTCCCCTGGCGCCCCCACCTTGTGAATGAGGCCGGGCAGGACGTGGCCGTCCTCCACGTTGAAGTTGTCGTGCGGCCCGAACACGTTGGTCGGTATGACGGACGTGAAACAGCGGCCGTGCTGCTGGTGGTAGGCGCGGTTCTGCACGTCCACCAGACGCTTGGCGTAGCTGTAGCCGAAGTTGGACGGGTGCGGCGGACCGTTGTGAACCTGTGGGGGGAGACGCAGGATCAGGGAGCTGCTGAAGTGTGGTGGGGTTACTGACAAAGACGGTTATAGGCAGCTGGTCGAGTGCTAGTGATTGATAGAACGAGCACTACTATTCAGCCGGTACACCTGCAGACTTAATTTTAGGAGGACAAAATGGGCAGTTTGCTCAGTGTGGGTTCCATCTGTTCCATCACCACAGTAGAACGCAACTCTGTAGCCATAGTTGCGAGTTGCGACACCCGGCCAGTAGGTGTCACCCTCAGCGTCTATACCAAAAGCCTTCAATGATCCACCCTTCGTCATACGCCGCACGGCCTCAGACTGTGGCCGACAGGGTCCTCGGGCGACGGACCGCCTAACCATGGTCTCTGGACCACCTAACCATGGTCCCCGGACCGCCTAGCCGTGGTCCCAGGACCACCCAACCATGGTCCCCCGACCACCTAGCAATGGTCCCCGGACCACCTAGCCGTGGTCTCTGGACCGCCTAACCATGCTCTCTGGACCGCCTAACCGTGGTCTCTGGACCACCCGGTCCTCACAATAGTCCCCGGACCGCCTAGCCGTGGTCCCGGGACCACGCGGTGCTCACCATGGTCTCGTCGATCGGGTAGCTGGTCTTGTCGGGGAAGATACAGGTGGAGAGGCACGACACGACCTTCTGCACGTTCAGCTGGTGAGCCGTCTCCAGCACGTTGTCGTTGATCAAGATGTTCTTGCGCTGTGGATGAAGCGTAAAGTGATCAGCTAGCATTCGGGGAGAACCATAAACTTTGACGAGTTCGCTCGGTTTGCAAATTGCGATTTCCGACTGTTCACTGTCAGAGGGGAGGTAAGATTTAGCTTCAAGGGTTGTTGTTGTTTGTTTGTTGGGGTTTAGGGGCGCGCCGACTGCGAGGTCATTTTGCGCCCATTAGCTTCAAGGGTATAAATGAGTATAAGTGAGCAGTTTGGAAATAGTGACAGTGGGCACACGGTGTATAGAAAATATACTGTAAGAAATGCTAACAATCTAGGTGTAAGAGATTTTAGCTCTGAGCAACCCTTGTGCAAATATACTTTATACAATGTTGGCAAAGGACAGACACTTGACACGACACTGCACTGGGTCTGTGTCACCCCCTCCAGCCGCGTCACCCGCCTGAGTCACTAACCAGGAAGTCACAGTTGTAGCGGAGGTTTCGGAACAGGCCTCCAACCATGGCCGCCAGGTGGATGACGTGCGTCGGTCGGTGGCGCTCAAACACGGCACGTGTGGCCGCCGGGTCACTAGGGATGGAGACAAGGGGAGGGACACGGTCAGTTGGTCAGGTGGGACAGAGATGCAGAGATGTGCAGCCGGGTTCGAAGTAGTGGTGTCAATCGGAACTTGAATCTTCGGAATTCCGATTTTGTCCAATGTCCAATTCGGAATTCGGTTGGACAATGACAGCAGGCTTTGGACAACTTTGGACAATCGCTTGCTACACCTCAACATTTTCATAAAGTAATCGTGTTTAACATTGATTGGCTATTAGAAAGCTCAGCTTTCGATATGAATACCACTTTTGAGCTGGTAACGATACATTAAAACCAAATTGAATAACGGTGTTGAGTGTAAACTATTGCGTAGATGTCGGACATCTTTGGACAAATGGCTGGCTTGGACATTTTTGGACGGACAGTCGACGTAAGTATTGGACATTGGACGGACATTGGACATATGTTTTCTGAAATTGACATCACTAGTTCGAAGTAACAGACAGCTGCCCTCGGTGGCTACTGGGTGACTGGGGAAACGACAGGGAGCCAACGGCTAACAGGTGACCGACACTCAACTATAAAGAGACTGACGAATAGGTGGCCCCCAGAGTTCGCCACTCGCCAGGTTTTTGGCAGGAGACAGACAAGCAGACAGAAAGTACAAACAGAACATTCATTATAACATATTTCCTCTTTCGCTAGATAATTACCAGAAACACAAAGCACCCATACAGCCCGCACGCCACTCGATTTTGGCGATGACGGCGATCGATAATCAGACTATGGGCTCCGACGTTATGATCTGGGTTTTAGGGCGCTCTACCTGGGGGTCCTCAGCCGTCCTCAGCACCTTCAGCCCACTCACGTCAGGTCAGCATCCTTCGAGCTGAGGTAGACCCAAGTCTCACCGGGCCTCTTTAGACCGCCCTCGACCACGGTCTTGATCGCCTGGCCCACCAGGCCCGTGCCTCCTGTCACCAGGATGACGTCACCCTCCGACGACATGACGTCACCTGCCAACAACGGTTACGTCAATATCCGACGATATGACGTCACCTGCCAATATCACATTTCATGCTGCCAGTGTTCTTTAAAAAGTTTTAAAGCAAAGGTAGGTACTTGAGAAATGACAAGGTCTTGTGATACTAAGCTTTTACATCAGCCCTTGTTTTGAGTAATGAGGAGTGGCAATGTATTCACTATTCAGTGGCCGGCCACTGAACTGATGAAATATTATAATAAAATAGTTTTTACGCGAGTTATTCGCGAAAAACCATGGGGGTCCATCCGACCCCCCTACACATGCGAGGGTTAAAATGCATCCCTGTCAGCTACAACCCCACCTACACCTCCATGTGCCCAAAGTTAAAGTTTGAGTTTAGTAGGAGTGGACTGCAGTGAGTGCAGTAGAAAGTTAATTTGAGTTCCACAATCCATTGCACATCATGTTTGGTAATCTAGATTTTTTGCAGAGAATCCTTTTGCCCTGGTGGTCCAGTACTGGTCCAAGCAATTTAAGACAATTGTCAAACTTTTGAAAGTTTTTTGATATCACAAAAACCATGGCCCGCCAGCTGATGTCATTATATTTTACCTTGTCACAATACACTGACAAGGTAATACACTGTCACAATACACTGACAGGGTGTTGCAGGTAAATTGGGAATTTTCAGACCTAATTTCAACATGCTATTAATACGGTGAATGAAAACACAGAAAGTTGAAACTTCGCACGTGTATTGTGTCGTGTACGCACAGCCTTGTCACTCGATGTGACCGCCGTCGGCGTCCCGCACCCTCTCGAGACGGCGCCGGAAAGCGGAGCACGCGCGCCGGGCCTCGTCCTGGTCAATGGTGCTGACTGCCTTCCTGATGGCCTTCTTCAGGTCAGAAACGTTGGCAGGTGTGGTCGAGTTGGACTTTTGTTCTACCACGCCCCACATCCAAAAGTCGCATGGATTCAAGTCAGGCGAGTTGGAGGGCCATATGTCCTTGGGTACATATAGGGGGATCCTCTGGCTCAGGAAATCTTGCACCCTCTGGGAAGCATGTGCTGGGGCGGAGTCTTGCACCAGCATGACTTTGCTCAAGTCATAGTATTTCATCATCCAGGGGATGAGAGACTCCTTCAGGATGGTCAAATACGCGTCAGTGTCGATCATCACACCAGCAGGCATGAAATGGGGCGGCATTATGCGGCCATCACTTGCGACGGCCCCGAACACCATTACTGATGCCGGATTTTTGCCTTTCATCACGGGAGACACTTCATCAGGGCTGCAGGCGATAGCCCGCGAGTTCCTGCGGTTGGCGACCTCTTCTACGATGAACTTTTTCTCATCGACAAATACTCTGACGTCACTCCCGAGGTGCTTGAGGAGATTGAGGACCTTCGGTGCCTTCTCCCTTCGTATCGCTCTTGCTGGTTCGGTCAGGAGGCTTCGTCGTTTTCTGGTAAACGACTTCATCCCGAGGTCCTCTCTCACGGCTCTGCTGATGGTGCTCTTGCTCACGTGACGGGCACGCGCAAGCTTGTTCATCGAGGTCCTCGTTTTGGCCTGTATCGAGCGTTTCAAGCCACTCAGGAATGTTGGTGTCCGTTTTCGGTCACTGCGAGGTGTGTGAGAACGTCGAGCGACATCCCCTCCAGCTCCTACAGTCGCGATAGTTCGGTACACGGTAGACTTTGGGTACCCAGTTAAACTTATTATGTCCTTCGCGCTCTGTCCGGCGCGAGCTAACTCACCAATCGTTTCCCTCCGACGCTGCTCCATGACTGCGCGATATGTTAGGATTAAAATTTCAATATCAAATGAAAAACAATTGTTGAAATTATATTGTGTCAAATTTCCATGATGTTCCTCCGCATACCAAATTTTTTGTAAGGTCATGAACTTAGTCCCAATTTATCTGCAACACCCCTCCACTGCTCCTTTTTGATGCAGTGGAGAATGCCATTAGCATTTTGAATATGTGTGAGGACTGAGGATGCTAATCTTTAATGTTAGTGTGAGGTCAGGTTGTGCTATGGACACTGGAAGTGTCAAGAGAAGTGATTTTGGGATGAGTTCTAGAAAGCAGGTGCACCAGTTAGTTTCAGTTGACAAAAAAAACTTGAAGAAATCAGTTTGTAGATCATAAATGCACACATATATGTAGATCACAAAAACGAACCAGTCAATACAATACACATTTCTTGAACACTTCTGGAAAAGTGTCAAAGCCATGAGGCAAAAAAGTGATAGGACAAACTTGTTAATATTTCTGAATTCTAAGGTCTTTCATGTGATATCATTTATCAATAGTTAATTACATGTCATATTATGAAAAGGCAGCTCAAAAGGCAGCTGAATTGGCATACCAATACCTGGGTCAAAAGCACTTTCACACAAAACAAGCAAACCATACTGACTGACCCCAACAAAACACCCTATGCAGTAAGCACATTGAATATCTGGCAATAAAAGTGGCAGGTAAAAAACTTTCAATCTATATCCATAAAAATAACACTGGCATCACAACACAACCAAAGGGGACATTTGAGGCATTTGCCCATTATGCGGCACCCAAAAAATTGAATTTCATTTTTGTCACAAAGAAAGAACACTACATTGACATTTGATTAAGAAGTGCTCAGCAGGGATAAGCAAGCAGAACCTGATGACTTTTTTGAAATTGCAAAACTTGAACTTTTTCATTTTGGAGAGAATATTTATACACACTGTGGGAGAGAACAAGAATGCCCCCTGCACTCTGCACTCTGCAGTATTTCAATATAAAACATACACCATAGTCATCCTAACGCAAAAGCTCAAAAATCTTACCTTTAGGCAATGTTGAACAATTCTATGCTGGAAAATATCACAAAATAGCTCAAAACTCTGTAAAAAGACAAGACGACTAAGCCAAAGATGTGTGTGGAAGAGAGAACAGCGGCGCGGCCGGCGGCGCGTTGTCATTTGGTAGCAATTCAGTAAAGGCCTTTTGCTCAAAGAAAAACACCGTTTTCCTTCACTAAGGATATTTACAGTCAACATCGCATGAAACAGAACCAGAGCTAAGGTGCCCCTTGACGTCATAGTAGTAGAGGCACTTTGAGAAGTACGGAATTTCTGTACACTTTGCCTCGCCTGGACCTGCCCGCCTTGGAAAAATTCATAAATCAAATGCTTATTGCTTATCATGCAATGCAGAAGAGTGCAGTAATGGCCGGACACCATAAGCGTACTTTACACCATAAGCAATGGTGGATCCAAGGGGGGTCACATGAGTCATGACCCCCCCCCCCCCCCTGGAGCCCGGGGGCACCACCGGCCTGCCAAGGGCACCACCGCGGCGATCGGCCTATCAGTGATACCACAGGCCTGCAGGGGCGGATCCAAGGGGGGGGGGTCACATGGGTCATGGCCCCCCCCCCCCCTTGAGGCCCGGGGGCCCAAAGACCTTCCAGGGGCACCACCGGCCTATCAGGGGTATCACAGTCCTGACAGGGGCACCACAGGACCGCCAGGGGCACCACAGGCCTAGCAGGGACACCACGGGCCTGGTGCCCCTGGGCCCTGACAGGACTGTAACGCCCCTGACAAGCCTGAAGTGTCCCCGGCAGGCACGTGGTGCCCCTGACAGGCCTGAGGCGCCCCTGCAAGGCCGGTGGTGCCCCTGGCAGGCCTGTGGTGTCCATGGCAGGCCTGTGGTGCCCTTGCTAGGCCTCTGGTGCCCCTGACAGGCTTGTAATGCCCCTGGAAGGACTGTGGTGCCCCTGGGCCCTGACAAGCCTGAGGTGCCCCTGACAGGCCAGAGGTGCCCTTGCTAGGCCTGTGGTGCCCCTGGCAGGCCTCTGGTGCCCCTGACAGGCTTGCGGTGCCCTTGGAAGGACTGTGGTGTCCCTGGGCCCTGACAAGCCTGAGGTGCCCCTGACAGGCCCGTGGTGCCCTTGTTAGGCCTGTGGTGCCCCTGGCAGGCCTCTGGTGCCCTTGCTAGGCCGCTGGTGCCCCTGGCAGGCCTCTGGTGCCCTTGCTAGGCCGCTGGTGCCCCTGGCAGGCCTCTGGTGCCCCTGCGCCCGGAGAGGACTGGTGCCCCTGAAAAGTCTGAAGTGCCCCTCGGCAGGCCCGTCGTGCCCCTGACAGGCCCAAGGTGCCCCTGCGAGGCCGGTGGTGCCCCTGGCAGGCCTCTGGTGCCCCTGGCAGGTCTGTGGTGCCCCTGGCAGGTCTGTGGCGCCCCTGGCAGACCTGTGTTGACTGGTGCCCCTGCTAGGTCGCTGGTGCCCCTCACAGACCAGTGGTGCCGCTGGGCCTTGACAAGCCTGAGATGCCTGGCTATGACAGGCTCGTGGTGCCCCTGATAGACCAGTGGTGCCCTTGCTAGGCCTGTAGTGCCCCTGGCAGGTCTCTGGTGCCCCTGCTACCCCTGCGCCCTGAGAGGACTATGGTGCCCCTGAAAAGCCTGAAGTGCCTCTCGACAGGCCCGTGGTGCCCCTGGGCCCTGACAGGCCCAAGTTACCCCTGCGAGGTCGGTGGTGCTCCTGGCAGGCCTCTGGTGCCCCTGGCAGGTCTGTGGTGCCCCTGGCAGGCCTGTGTTGACTGGTGCCCCTGCTAGGCCGCTGGTGCCCCTCATAGGCCTGCGGTGCCCCTGGAAGGACTGTGGTGCCCCTGCCCCAAGGGGTGCTCATGGGCCCAACAGGCCCGTTGTGCCCCTGACAGGCCCGTTGTGCCCCTGACAGGCCCGTTGTGCCCCTGACAGGCCTGTCGTGTATACTTGCTAGACCTGTGGTGCCCCTGCTTCCTGGCAGGCCTGTGGTGCCCCTGGCGGGCCTGTGGCGCCCCTACAAGGCCGTAGGTGCCCCTGACAGGTTTGTGGTGTCCCTGGAAGGACTTTGGTGCCCCTGACAAGCCTGAAGTGTCAAGGACAGACCCTTTAGACGCCAGGGTCAAGTTCGTCGGACTGACAACGATTTGCTTACCTGATAACGTTCCTGGTAAGTACTCATTACTCAGCGTCCACAACATATATACACATAGCACATTCATATATACTTGCTTACAATTGGTAAATGTGGTTGTGGCTAAGAGGTAAGATACTGACTAAAAATAAAAAATAAAAAAAAACTGAAAATGGGGGCACCACCAAAATGAAGTGGACGAAATCCGTTGAGTTTTTAATTTTGGGTATAGGTAGGGGCACCACTTCGATTCATGACCCTCCCCTTGGAGTTTTCCTGGATCCGCCCCTGCAGGCCTGACGGGCATCACAGGCCCGCCAGGGGCACCACAAGCCCGAACAGGATCACCACGGGCTTGTCAGGCATACCACAAGCCTGTCAGGAGCACCATCGGCCTAGCAAGAGCACCACAGGTCAGCCAGAGGCACTTCAGGCTTGTCAGGGGCACCACAGGCCTGTCAGGGGCACCACAGACCTAGCAAGGGCACTACGGGCCTGCCAGGGGCACCTCAGGCTTGTCAGGGCCCAGGGACACCACAGGCCTGTCAGGGGCACCACAGGCCTGACAGACGCACCACAGTCCTGCCAGGGGCACCACCGGCCTAGTAGGGGTACCATGGGCCTGTCAAGGGAACCACGGGCCTGTCGTTGGCACTTCATGCTTGTCAGGGGCACCACAGTCCTTCCAGGGGCACCACAAACCTGTTAGGGGCATCTGCGGCCTAGCAGGGGCGCCACAGGCCCGCCAGGGGTACCACAGGCCTGCCAGGGCACAGGCCTAGCAAGGACACCACAGGCCCGTCAGGGGCACCACAGGCCTGTCAGGGCTCATGAGCACCTCATTAGGCTTGTCAGGGGCACCTTAGGCTTATCAGGGTGGCACTGGCAGGGGCACCACAGCCCTTTCAGGGACACCGCAGGCCTGTTAGGGGCATCATCGGCCCGGCAGGGGCACCAGTCACCACAGCCCTACCCAGACCAGACCAGAGGCACCGAAGGCCTGTCATGGGCACCACCAGCCTAGCTGGGCCGCTGGGTCACCACAGGTCTAAAAAAAAAACTGAAAATAGGGAACCACCAAAGTTAAGTGGCCGAAACCCGTATGTGGTTGGAATGGCGACTCTGGTCCTAATTTTTCTCGCTCGTAGCGCTATTGGTTTGGTCTGCAGAAGGGACCAACTTGCCTGTCTTACCTACGCTGACCGTCTTAGCCCACTTTCCCCAACATACAAGCTCATTTGCCAGCTCATTCTGAGTAATAAGTTTATTGATCTTTCCCTGACCACCCTGATTAGTTCCGCTTAGTTACAAAAGTACATGCCTATTGGCTTCATGCGAGTCAGCAGCGCGAAAAAAGAACAAGACGGAAGAGAAATTTGATGCACGGCACGGGTCGCAAGGCTGATGCGTCCTTAGCCAACACGTCACCAACAGTCACCATACTAGCCGTTTTCACGACGGGCTATCCGGCGAGTGCACCTAATTTGACCAAATCTGCACCTTATATCTTTTACTGCAAATATCTTTATTTTATGAACTTATTTCAGTGTTGCCGGAGTTGGAGCCGGAGACGGAGTCGATTTTTGAAGCCGGAGTCGGAGTCGGAGTTGGAGTCACCCTCAAATCCATCAACTCCGCAGCCCTGCATATAACAACCTCATAACAGCTGAAACACCGAGTAGGTAGGTATAGTAGGTACTGCGCATCCCAAGGTAGCTGACCGCTGACACAAGCGAGACTTTTGGTACGGCCGGATGTCAAGTACCTCAGGGCAGCTGACACATGGGGTACAGCCGAATACCGGTGCACGGGTAGTCGTTCCACTCGCCGAAGCGCACACCATCCTTCACCTTCCAGCTGGAGACACAGTGTTCCACGCCGCCGGCGTTGTCCGGCTGAGTCGGTGACCACACCTGCCCCTCGTTGTCCGTGACCGGCCGGCCGTCGGCGCCCTGGAAGAACCCCTCCTCGTCGCGGTCGGTGATGCCCAGCCAGACGTCCTCGTGGCCTGCCAGGCCGGCCACGCAGAGACTCTGCTGACGGGAGCGCGGCACGGCCAGGTGGGCGCCCAGCAGGGAGCACTCGCGCTCGGCCTGGGCGTACTCGACGGGACGGTGGAGACGGGCGTAGCAGCGGCCGCCGCACGGGATGTAGCCGGAGGGGCAGCTGCAGCGCCAGAGCGGGTCCTGCCGGAGGCCAGACGGGAACTGGACATCAGATCGGTTTGGGCGTTCAATGGAGTGTGGACATTGAAATGTGGAATATTATGCTGTACGGGATAAAATGTATTTGAAAAGTCCCTGACACAATGCTACGTTAAAGAGATGGGACAGTCTGGCCATGTATGCTCACCTTCAACCAAAATTAATAAGGCTTCTTGCCCCTTTCGATTACCGATAGGAAGTTTGAAATCGAACAGCATCTGGCGGCTCCATGGTATCTCCCAGACCCCCTGCTCACACTAAATGAAATGCAATCTCGTCGCGAAGCTCTTCTGCAACATCACTCACCAGGTTAGGTCTGCCACCAGACCCGGAGAACGTTTCGGCGAACAAGCTTTTCAGCGCTTTCGTCGTGCCCTCGATAATGCGTTTCTCCTGATTGGCTTCCTGAAATAAAATAACCATTTTCTATTTCCAGTTTCTCGCCATTTCACCTGTAAAAACGTATTTTAAGTCCGAAAAGTTTATACCTTAGTGGTTAGCATAAAAATGAATAAATTATAACTTACAATACGGCTATGATTACGGGCCGTTTCTGTGTAAATGATTTTATGCTGAAAATGGTTATGCTGCTGTAGAAACAAGACGGCGGTGGAGGCACACATATTCGTCAAATCATAAACTAGACTGAAAACAAATGGCCATATAAGTAAAAAGTAAATTATCTGACCTGCTGCTTGCTGGGGCAGTGAGCCTGCACCACTTCGGCGACGGTATTCTGCAGCTCATCCCAGAGGTTCGTCACCGGCACCGACGCGCTGCTGGCGGTATGCAGGGAGAAGAGCAGGACGGCCAGCCACCAGCAACGAGTAGATGACGCCATCGTAAGGACGGTGATACTGTACAGGGGACTGGAAGAAGGTAGTCACACGGGACTAGATGGCAGTGACACGGGAACTTATGAGCGTTAGAACGGGAAGGCTGATGAGACCTGCACGGGTGCCAGCGTTATGCACTGACGGACCGAACTGCCAAGCAATGCGCTGTTCAGAGACAGACGCTGGCGCTGAGCTTATAAGTGTCGCAGGATGAAATGTCCCAGATGGTGGGTGGTATGTACAAATATTATGATGTACCGGTAGTCGGTTTTCCCACCCTGGAATTCCAGCGTTCGGACTTAGAGTTTACGTCACGGCAGTGCAATGTGCGCGATGATTCCTAACAGATTTGGCAAGGCGTACCGGAAAGATTCTTGTCTAAATGACTTTTGACCTGTTTCTCAAGATCATGGTGGTCTATTGTCATTTGACATACATGTGTCACCACTTATTACCCGATTGACATTGATGCTTTACTACGCTTAGGATGCATGATAAACAACCCATGAGAGAGGCTTCATGAGCCCTGGTGGACCTGGTATTTTTGGCTGTTGCTAGGACCGTCCATCGACCCACCACTGTCATAAAAAACGCAACTGCCGGCCGCCAGCCAAGGCCTGTCGAGGACGCCAGTCATTCGTATACACGGACTACTCTGCTGTCGCTCCATACCGGCGGTCAGGGCAGAGCCAGCGTACTCTGTTCCGACCTGACCTGGCGAGTACGGGTCACAGGCAGGACAGAATCAGGCGCCTGAAGTCTGCATAGACAGAGACGTCCTCATCTTACCCCGTATGACACGACCTCCGGATGCCGCCTTCGTGGCACCACACTGACCGACTTCCTCGGCCGGCGTCAGCTTCGACCGCACCGCAAAAAACGTGCCGGTGGCCAGGAGACAAAAAACGGCAACAAAAAAAGCTCAGCGGCCGATGTCGTCAGGCGGCGGTCAGGCACATTCGGACGGAGCCGTGAGTCTTGTCGCTTTCGCCGATCGAGCGAATTTAGAAACGGGAATGTATGTAGTTAGGAACACACACGCAAAGCACGCATCCCATGCATCTGATCTGCTTTGCATCCGAAATCACAACTTGAAAATGGCAAGGCATTGTCTTCAAATCTTATCGGGGTCAAAACAATGGGTACTCATGAATTAAGTATTCGGTTCTAGCGACGGTTGCCACTTGCCTGTGAGTTCAATTATCGTGTTTCCGTTTCAAAGCAAAACAAACGTGGTCGGAGCTACGTTAGGCATTACGAAATTTCAGGTTTCAAGCATTATTTTATATCAGCTAATGAACAAAAGTTGATGTTGGTGTTGTTGATGTTGATGTTGTTGAAAGTTGTTGAAGAAAAGTTCGAAAGATGATCGAATGCAATATACAACATAGGTGTACATACCTTTACTTCCAAATTACGCTAAAAACGTATCACGGAACTTTCATATAATGCCAAAAATGAAAGCATGATACCAGGGTTTTATTAAGTACCATTGCGTAAGCAGCCCCTTATTGAATTATTACGTACTACCGTACGTAATAATTGTCTCGGTAAATGGCAGGCAAAGTTCCTCCAAATACATGGTCTCGCACGCTGGACTATTCTGTTCCGTGTCTGATCCATTTCATGGAAGGAAATGGGAAAGGGCAGCCCGGAACAGTTTTTATCGGACTTTCTCCACTGACTTTTTCTGGGTCCCACCCCACAATCTGACATTTTTACAGTAACCTACCGTACCCGGCCTTTCATTATAAGGCGACCGACAAAAAATGCTGACCACATAGGGGAAGTTGGGGCAATGCCGGAGTTAGGGCAAAGCCGGAATTCAAGATATTTCGAAAACTGTACGACATGGATGCCACCTGTCAGTGATGTTCTGAAGCTTAAGTGACTACAATCATGGCATGTTTGTTACGAGTCGTCATTCGGAACACTTCGGCTGTGAGGGCGCCAAGAGCGTTTTCAAGGTACGTTTCCCTTGTACTACATGCGCCTTTGAAGCTGTATTTCTTACTCATTATGCTACCGTTTGTCTGGCCAATTCGGTCAAGTAATCTTCAGCATGTCCTTGCATAAGTGTGCTGCCTATTTGAAATTTATACAGCACGTTTAAAAGTTATGGGCCTGCAAATGAAAGTATGACTGGCTGGGGTAATGCCGAAAACGTGCAATTACGCACGTTAAAGCACGCTACGTGGACTTAACTGCTGTAGAATAGCAACGCGTATTTTTAGTCACACAAATTACACTTTAAACCGACACAACGGCCTGCTACCTATAGGAATGATTTACCTGGCATTTTCTTATTACATCACACAATTATAGCTTCCAGTGTGCACCAAGCGTCCTCAAGCTCTTAAAACGCGTGTCAGTTTTGATGAATTCTGGATAAAGTTTGAGATAAAATGGCAAAACATTAATGTCGGCATTCCCCGTAGATCATTTCTCCCATTTTCGGCTTTCCCCGCAGTCCGGGGCAACGCCGAAAAAGTCACTACTTTGATATTTTTAGTTTGTGCGCTTAACGGTATGCGAATTCATCAAATGCGTCTGGTATGTTTGAAAGGCAAAAGACTGGCCTCTCGAATGACGCCAACAAGAATAGCTTATGTTGTCTATCTTGCGTGCTACGGGCGTCAGAAAAAAAGTATTCGGCATTCCCCCAACTTCCCCTACAATCAGCTCTAGTAAAATGGTGGTCAAAGCTGCATTTTTTTTGGGCCGATGAGCTTTTCTTCACGGTTTCCCTTGACGCTTATGGCGACTTCGTAGACATATGCTGGCCAACAAGCCCAATAAAAGGACAAAAGGACATTTTATATCGACTTTTACCACATTCTTCGACATGTGAGGAAACACATCTTTTGCTCCAGTTTGGTTGCTGCATGTTTTATTTGTTGAATGCTTAACCAAACAATGTCCAAATACGTTAAGTCGTAACTGCTTGTCATGTCTTGCTGTATATTCGAATAAAAAAAAAATAGCAAACAAATACTGGCGAAGAAAACGTCAATTTTTATGACCAGAATACCAATTAGTCTAAGAAACCAAAGTTTTAACAAAAGAGTGTTTGCTTGACTAAAGCCGCATTCTGTGCAAATTGTAAGCAGTTTTTGTCGTGCTCATTGTGTTCATTCGTAAAACTTTTCTCTGGCTTGTGGCTGTTATGTGATATTTGTTTTAGATCGCATCGTACCGTTTCACTCTTCGCTAGCTGCTCCATTCTCAACTGTTTTGGAAGTTGCGACCCAGCGTTTATAAAAAAGCTCTGCATAAAGAACACAGTACGGTACACCACTTTATTCCGACGATATACTGATATTAAAACTGTACAAGAACATGCCAGGCTGGCGGTCGCCCGGCACTGCCTCAGCCTAAGTACTGCACAGTGCACACACCATGCGAGAAGCGAACGCCGAGAGCCTGACCAATACTCCGCCCCTCCTGACAACACTATCGTCTAAGAACGTCCTCAACAAGATCCTGGTGACACGTACAGCAATCCAAAAAACGAACAGAAACAGGGGCCGGCTCCCCGGGACTGGACTTTCCCAGCGAACAACACTCATCGAATCCCTGAAGTGACCGACTTCTGCGGCCGTACGAACCTACCACTGATCATAGGTCCGCCCAGTTATATACAAAGGGCTACGTCCCTCGCAGTCCCTGACCCCCAGCGCTCTCGTTCAATTACAACACACCGCTTGGCGCCCTCGACCAATCACAGCGTACCGTCTGTTGCCCTTGACCAATCACAGCGCCGATCACATGACCTTGACCGGCCGGGCGGCGCGCGGCATCGCCCGGCCGGTAGGTGTCGCCTCTCCCTTAGACAGCGTTACACACTGTTTTATCACCTCTGGCCGGTATCGGGCCGTCTCACACACAGCCCCAGGCCACTCACGGGGCGCTGCGACCAGTCAGTGCCAACACCTGCCCGGCGCGAGCCCACGCCTTCCAGCGTCCTGCCAGTTCACCTCAGTGAGAGCACATCGTTCAATTATAATACAGCAAAGTACAACGAGACCAACACTGGCGCATCTAAAACACAGACAGAGTCATATGTAAGCCGCTGTGTTTGAGAGTCAATATGGTATCTCTGCCTGTCGCTTCATCACGTCTAAATACAACGAGCAATAACTCTGAACAGCGGCACAAGACGGGCACAACACAGGGATGGCAGCAGCACCGACCCGGGGTGCTGATCCGACCCCTGTCGCCCCTTCCCCGCCCCTTATGTGCCTAGTCCGTAACTACTAACTACCCTGTTTGTCTGATTGCCCTGGGGTCAGTGGATGATTGCCACATGCGGATGCAGACGCCCGTCTGTCGGATCTACGTGTACCGCAAACAGCGACGGGGAGATGCGTCTCGGATGAAAGAGACGTGATAAAACCGCCCAGAGTCCAGCAGCGTGGCTCACGTATGCAGAGATCAAACTACGATGACCTGGGATTTTAATGAGGTAGCCATTTCAGAACCTGAGTTGGGGTACTCATTGTCAACATAATATTAGATTTAACGTCACGGCCCATTTTTACTGAGAATCCTGTCTTTAAACATCATTTGAAGACCCACCTTGAATAATAATGAAGCAGAAAAATACTACAAACAAAATTCAAGCCTATCTGACGAGAACCAGAGTTTCCTGAGAGCCATAAAGTGGTGCAGGTACATATACATTCTTAGCTATTCTTATCATAAAATGATATCGATGAATTAACCTCCGGAGCTCAGCTGCAAAACGGACTTGAGTTGAATTGAATATTCCTTCTCGAAGGACTTGCCACTAGAATTAGCAGAATTAGAGCTATTGCAGTAAATACATAATTATTTACCGGGAGTGCTGCTTAGTTATAAGCATTTCTATGCATTTAACAATGGTGATTTTGGTTTGTCTTGAGGTCCTCTTAGATAAAAGCGGAAAACGGTAAAATAGCCATTAACTTCAACAATAAAAGACACAGAAAGGTACACTTTTCCCTGAGCGTTACAAAATTGCCATATTGGGTCGGCGACATACGCGGACACTACAGACTAAACGAGAGCTTTCATAATAAAGCCGAATAAATGCTATGGTAGGGATTGCAGCTCAATACGCTTAAGCGTTTTGGTGCTATTCAGAGTTACGTAATGGTAGTACATTGTCAGTGTTGATGTCTTATTCGAAATTAAACATATCTTGATACGTAATTCAAGATGTGAATAAAAGTTACAACGAGTTATCGTGTTACCTTAAAATAATAATTCCGCTCTCTCAAACGTGTACAGCTGATTGGTTATCTCAAACAAGAAGAAACTTGTGAATAACAATTACGTTTAGGTTCAAAACCGCCTACGTCAATCTTTCTCGTGGTTCAGAACCACAACGAAAGCGCAAATCACAAGGTTGTCTCGTGTCATGCTTCGCATGTCACGTGGAAAACTAAACGCAACTGAAACCGTGATTTCTAACCACAGACGGCATATAACGAGCGTGCTAAGAGAACGCACGTAATGCTTTCACGGTCGACCGTAGGTACTGCAGTAGAAGATAAGTTCCTCTACGGACCAGCAAGGGCGTCAGCAGAACACAAACACTTTTCGCGTCTACGGGATGAACGTCAGCTTATCTGTGTCGCCAACAGGTGGCAGCACCGTCTCACTGCTGGTCGTGCGGCGGCTGCGGCTTGTCCCGGAGCTGGCCCAGCAGGTCGTTGCCGATGGCGCCGCTGCGCTGCTGCGCGTAGCTGCTGATCTGGTGGAGCGAGATGAAGCCGGCGGCGTTGCCGGCCGGTTTCACGTCCTTGCCGAGACCCGAGTGGTCGTAGAAGTAGCGCGGCGCGGCCGGCGGCGGCGCCAGCGGCAGCGGCGCGCTGCTCACGGGCGCCCCGCTCTGGATCGGTGTGAACGCCGAGGAGGCGGTGACGGCGGCGCGCGAGAGAGGCTCGTAGACGGAGCTCGGCGGCGGCTGGCCCAGGTGGTGCTCCTGCCGCTCGTCCAGCAGGACGCGGTGCTCGAGCGTCTCCCGGAGTCCGGCCGAGGGGTGCAGGCGCGGGTCGTCCAGTCCGTCAGCGCGGGACAGGTGCAGGGGTGCCTGGAGTCCGCCACCGGCAGCCGCCCCGTTCACCAGGTACTCGTCTTTGGGCCAGTAGGGGTTGTCCAGCCGCTGCTGCTGCTCCTGCTGCTGCTGTTGCTGCTGCTGCTGTTGGTGGTGATGCTGCTGCTGCTGATGATGATGCTGAGGTGGCGGCGGCGGCAGTCCAACAGGCGCCGAGACCCGCTTATCATTCCTATCTGCGTGTTTCTGCATGTGCTTCTGCAGGTAGGTCTCCTGCGTATAGCTCTTGCCGCAGTACGGGCAGATCTGCGTCTTGAGGTGCTTCGACTCCTTGTGCTTGGGGATGTGCTCTAGCAGGCTGGCCTCGTCGGTGAAGCACTTGTAGCACGAGTTGCACTTGTAGGGCTTGTCGGTCTGGTGGCAGCGTGAGTGGCTCTGCAGGTTGGAGAGCTGCGAGAACGCCTTGGAGCAGCCCGGGTGGCGGCACTTGTACGGCTTGTCGCCCGTGTGAGTGCGGATGTGCTGCTGGAGGTGCGACAGCTGCGTGAACTTGCGCTGGCAGATCTCACAGCGGTACGGCTTGATGCCCAGGTGGATACGCGTGTGCTGCGACAGGTAGGAGCTGTTGGCGAACGCCTTGCTGCACTGGCTGCACTTGTACGGCTTGGCCTCCCGCATGTGCAGCTGCACGTGCATCTGGAGATCGGCCTTGGAGGCGAACATCTGTGGGCAGACGGAGAAGGAGGTCAGAGGTCAGAGGTCAGCCAGCTCCGGCAAGAATTCAGCGCGGTCAGCGATCCCAAGTTCAGCGTAGGTACTTTTATTTTTTCGAAGCAGAGCTAGCCACAATATAAGATCGGCATGCTAAGATATGCAAGCAAGCTTTCCGCGCTATGTTCCATGATACGTAAAGGCTACATTCTAGGCAACGATTAACCCGCGCACCGACGGGGGGGGGCGGATATCCGCCCCCCCCTGAGGTTTTTCGCGAATAGCGGGAAAACCGCGGCGCGTAGCGCCGCGAAATTTGGTATGACTATAACCTCATCAATTTTACACATGGTGTGCAAGTTTGAACCTCCTAACTTTTAAGGTCAGGTCACCAGGTCACTTTGAATGACCCAACCTCAAGTCACTTTTTTGCAACTTTGTCACCGTGCCAGAGCTACAGTAGATGTCGGAGGCCTTTGAAAGTCGCAGGATATTATTAGGTCATTAGTAGCTACAATTTGTATATCTCGGAATTTTGATATCGGTGACCTAAGGTCAGGTCAATTTCGCGACCTCCCCATTATAAGTCAATGGGGGAAAAATCAACTCCCTGCTTTTACCACTAAAACGGGTCGGAATGGCCCCATATACCATACATGACTTCATATACGATCAACCTTCACTACCTTGAGGTCTGTTTTGCTGTTGGGCAGCTGTGAGGTCATGTGACGTCATCAAAGGTCACCAAAGGTTTTTGGCCAATAACTCCGTACAGGAACAAGATACAGACGCGTGGATGGTCTCATTGTGTTCAGCTCGTCAAGACGCATCGAATGATATACATGATGACCTCGAGGTCACGTGACCTGAGGTCAACCTTTGACCTTGACCTTTCGAGGTCAACATATATATCATTCGATGCGGATTGACGAGAGGATCACGATGATGCCCTTAGTTTGTTCCGATCTTGACTAATTCGAAAGTTATTCGAGAAAAACTCTCTCAATATCTAGCGCCGCCATTTTGACTTTTTCGACCCCTGTGACGTCATCTTTGACCTGACCTGAAAATGACCTTTGTAAAAATTGTAGATCTTGGCCGTGCGTATCCGATGCCGTTTACCGCTTGTCGCTATCTTGCTTCGTTCTCGAGATCTCAGGGGGGGCGGTCATCCGCCCCCCCCCCCCCCCCGTCGGTACTAAGTTGGCGCAGACCCCCGTCGGTGCGCGGGTTAAATGAATCGAAAATGATTTATTATCAGCGCCGCTCATGAGAATGGTATCGACGACCGACAGACGACAGCTGTGTGCGGGATCCGGCGAAAGGGGTAGTGATACCAATCACCAGACCAGACAGACAAGGTCACCACCGCGCCGGTCGGCCGAGCGTGACGCTGAACCCGCCGATCGGTCCGTGACCGGTCCGGTCGTCACGCGGCGTCACTCGCAGTCGGGAGGGTGGCGTGACGCTGCCACTGTGCTGATGGGTCATCAACTCGGCACATATGTGGCATACTTCGTCACCAGTGAGTGCTCAGACCCATCTGGATAGATATGAAATTGCAAAAAGGACCAACGAACTTGTTGTTTTATGCATGCTTTTGTCAGACACGACAATTCACCAAGTATTGTGTAAGAAAACTTCGGCGACGACACATCGCTGCGTCAGCATCAGTGATTAGTCCGTAACGGTGAGTCGGACTCATCCCAGAGTCCCGCTCCGCCGCGCCGGTGAGGCCGAAGGTCACCGGCTGTCTAGACGGTCCCTGGGGTCGGACGCCCGCCTTCCGGTCCGCGTGGGAATCTCTATCTATATCGGACCATTCGTGGGTCTGTCTGGCGATCCATTCATTTCGCCCGGGGCGAAATATAGGGAACGTCTGCCTGGATAAAACTTTGCACATCATTCAACGACTATAGCCAGCTTAGTGATCCACCAGGACCATGAGTTACTCTCGTCGGCACCGTTCTCAATGGCCTGCCGCTGGCTGCTGGTGCCACGTGCCACGCCCGACGGCCGACGGGCGACGACTGGCACAGCGACAAAGGAGGCTCCTCCGCCGCCGGCGCCGCCGCCGCCGCCGCCGGTATTGACCGTGGCTCCCCTCCGCTAGCCGTCTCAGGGTCGGCCGGCGGCCCGCTGAGGTTGCTGGCCCAGTGGAACAGTAGACGGACCGATGGTTGACCGGTCGGATTGACGGACAGATAAACAAACGGACAGACGGACAGACGGCATGCGAACAGGCGGAGACATGGACAGATGGTCAGACGGATAGACAGACGGACAGGAGGAGAAACAGACAGACGGACAGACGGACTTAGGAGAAACGGACAGATGGACAGGCGGAAAATACATAGACAGACGGATAGACAGACAGACGGCAGGCGGATAGGCGGAGAAACAGCTAGACGAACAGACGAACAGACGGTCAGACGAACAGACGAACAGACAGACGGGCGGAGAAACTGCGCAGACGGACAGACGGGGAGTTTAGACGGTCGGTCAGGTCAGCCGGTCAGTCAGAAGGTCGGTCGATTGTACATACGAACTGACGGACGAGCATGCAATGGTCATCGCATTTCTCGTGAATGTGAATACAAGATCACATGAAAAAGGACTACTTGTCTACGGTTGAAGCGGACCCTTTTACTACGTACAACAGCGGGGCACAGGCGGCGAAAGTGGGCCCTTGTGTGCTGTGTCTCGTGGGCCCTTGAACAAATGTCTCGCATCCGCCCTTCGCTTTGTGCTATCCTGATGGGATGTATGGCCTTGTTGGACAAATATCCGGCTCTGTGTTCAACAATGCTGTAATAAGTTTCCACTTAAATGCCTGCCTAAATGACGGGATGTATCTGAGTGCATCCTTATTAATTGGCACCGGTGTGAATATGCAAATTGTGCATTTTGGGGGGTGAACATTGTAAATTGTTCTAGATAGGTATAAGTGGACTTTTCCGTATAGGAATCGCAGATGTCGATATGTTGCTGTCGTTTGTTTTTAGTTTGGTACACTAAAAATCCTTCTCTGTGCGCCGGGTCAGACTGCCTTGGGCCGCACTCCCGGTCAGACTGAGGCCGTATCTCTCCACTCCACAGTCCACATAGGTATACCAGACGTGACCTTCCCACCCGCCGGCCTGCCAGACACCCGGTCACCGACCCCCCCCCCCTCCTCCCCCCTCTGGGTGTCTGGGTCGCCGACTGGCCGTCTGATCATCGCCACCGCTCCGCCGCCGCCGCATCGCCCTTATATATCGTCATGGTAACGGCATGCCGACGCGGCAGACGCCACGCAGCGCGGCGCCGCTGTTCGCGCACAATTAGCGTGTGTGACGTCACCTCGTCGCGCCGTCTGGCGACCTTGGGCGGCTGTCTGGTCTGGTGGCGGGGGCGGCGGCGGCGGCGGCGGCGGCGGCGGCGGCGGCGGCGGGCGGGCGCTACCGACACCGGACGCCCGGCACCGGTCGGTCGCCGCAGACCATATGACCCCGACGTACCTACCCAGCCTCGCCGCCGTCGGCACACGGACAATATGACCTCAGTGTACCCGGGTCCGGCCCCCGCCGCCGCCGCCGCCGCCGCCGCCGCCGGTGGGTTATGTGAGTCTGGTGGCAGCCGACCGGCGGTTGAGGCAGGCCGGCGGCCGACCCCGCTCAGGCGCAGGCGCATCGACGATGTTGTAAGTACCATTCGGCTCGATAGCTCAGCGCATCGTTTAGCGGCGTTTATATGACGGTGTGTGTTCTGCACGACGCAGAGTCCGATGTAGTAAGCACGTGCGTGCTACAACATCTTCAGCAAGACGGAAAGATTGAGACATGGCAACAGACGACTAATGCGAGACAAAATGACGACGAAACTTGTCGCTCAAGTCCGCCGGCTGCTGAGGGTAATCGCCTACTGTATCGTCCGGAAGACCATAAACGGAGAAGAGACACGATAGAGGAGAGACGAGAGAGAGAGAGAGAGAGAGAGAGAGAGAGAGAGAGAGAGAGAGAGAGAGAGAGAGAGAGAGAGAGAGAGAGAGAGAGAGAGAGAGAGAGAGAGAGAGAGAGAGAGAGAGAGAGAGAGAGAGAGAGAGAGAGAGAGAGAGAGAGAGAGAGAGAGAGAGAGAGAGAGAGAGAGAGAGAGAGAGACGGACTCCAATCGCGCCGTCGACCAACGCTCTCACCATGCCCCCAGCAACAGTCACGGCCGTCGCGCCGGTATCCGAGCCGTCGGCTGTGGCCGGGCAGAGCGCAGAGCTCTCCGCTCCTCCCCTCTACCCTCGCCCACGACAGATCACAGACTAATGATACCCCAGACATGCTGGGTCGACGAGCAGACGCCGTTGGTGCATCGTCGGCGAGCAAGGAGCGTCGACACCGGCGCGAGAGCGACCGAACCAGGCCAGACGCAGCGGTAAGCCCTGGTGCGACGACAGAGACTGAGTCGGCGACAGGAGAAGCACGGCGGTCAATGTCATGCGTGCATCGCTGTTGCTTTGTGCAGTCTGCAGCCTACCAGTCAACAGTCTACCGCCCTCTCTCGTTTCCACTGAGCGGTTACCGTTTTCGACCGTCACCACTTCTCTCTGCCGTTGGCCGTTACGGCTCTCGAGCGGTCAGGGTCAGTGTCGTCCGACCCGCGGTGCCGTATCGATCTCTCCCCCTCCCTCCCCTCCCCTCCCACGCCGTCGGCCGCGTGCTCCCTGACCTAGCAACGCCCTTCGCCCCCCCCCCCCTCCCCGAGGAGAGTCACAGCTGCCCGGCTGGGCACGCCGTGAGTCGGGCGGGCGATACGCCTCAACCTCCGCCGCGGCGGCGCGCCGGACCTGGGTCAACATCGGCGAGGTTGAGACGCGCCGCCGCTGCCGCCGCCGCCGGGCCCAGCTCAGCCTAACAGTGCCGGATGGAAATGGTGCGGACGGGGTGCCAGAATGTGGGCTGGTCCCTAGAAGTCTGGATGAGTGCGTATGACTCTTGCACAAAGCCCCTTCCGTCGCTTACTTGTGAGGATAATTAGGTACTTGTCTTGGGTCACCTAAAAACCAGCACCGGGAAAAACTACATGGACCATCCCTTCTTTTTGCTGTGGGGCAAAACGCACAGTTGCATAGCTCGCCCTGTTTTTATCAAATAGCAAAACAGGCATTTGGTTCATGGTGTTCCTAATTTTCGCCATGAATAAAGGTTTGCTAGAGAGATTAATTCAAAAGTCAAATGCATGAAATACAATTTTTGAAACTCATGTTGAAAACATAATCGTAAATGTGTTGATAAGCACGATGTCGATGCGGTAAGTCGTTTATCGGCAATTATAAATTGGAGCCAACGGTATTGGATCAATTGTTAATTGGCTGTGGTTGCTTCGATTGCTCCAAGTACGTACCGTATTAGGTTCTTACCATCCCCCGTCAGTTCGCTCGCTTTTGCGTGAAAAGATGGATATTTGTATCCAAAATTGCACTCGCTTATGTTTTATCGGTGTGCAGACACTAGACAGCTTATGTAATATTTTAGTTTTCTATGCTAAAATTCGTAAGCTATCTATTACACCATGATAAATTAAATGTCGATTTAAATATCCGCTTTCGACAGGAACATTAATCAAGCGTTCCCACGTGAAGCACCAGAACGTCCCATTTTTATCGACCATCTGTTCAACGTCCTCGGCCTCATACATAGTTCCCATGGGTTCCAATCACCCTGCAGTATCCGGACTGATATCGTCTCACCATCGCGACTTGCCAACTAGCGAGCTATCGCTCCCTCCCTCATCGGCGAGCGAGCGGGCCCGTTTGTGGAAGAATGGATCTCCCCAGCTGGGCAGGTGGCCGGACAGCCTGGGTGCCAGAGAGCTGAATCGAGCCCTCCGACGGCACCGGCGTTCTATCGTTCAGCTCAACAAGTGTGTCGGGGGTGAAGGGGGAGAACGCACGCCATCAGCCGGCCCTCAGCGACCGCTTCAGTTCCACGTGTCCTTCTCCTTCCACCGGCTGTACGGCACGTGGAGCCACCCGCCTGCCGGGCGGACGTTCGAGTCGTAGGATAAATAGTGCCACTTGAGGTAAAGTGATTGGTATGATTTTTTTATCTATGCACGCTCACCATGCCGTCTGGACACTGGATCCACAGTCATAGACAACGAACGATGTGATTCGAATCCCATTGGAATCTGAGCCAATACATGGGAAGACTATCGCATCAGTGCCGACTTATCAGAATTTATTGCGCATCATGTTCTCACGTGCTGAGATCATCCTTACATTTCTCTACTGAACCCTAAGCAAACTCAACTGGACTCCGAATCCAACAGACCTAGTAGCCACTGGCCACTGGACTCCTTTAGATTTCGTTTCAGTTTGGTTCCAATAAACTCAATTGGACATCGAGAGAGCTCCACTGGCGTTATACCTCAACTACAACTAGGTTCCCTAGGATGCCCTCGGACGCTGTTGGACTCCGACCAGTCCACTGACTTATGGACTCGCTCTCAGCTCATCCAACCACCACCGCGCGACTGTCTGCGGCCGACACACCTACCTTCTCAGCGTGCTGAGTCGACTCGGCCGGAGTCGGGGGTCCGGAGTCGGGGCGACTCGGCGGCCGCGAGACTGACTCATAGCTGGGCGGTGGGGAGTGGCCGGGGGAACGGTGCGTCCCCGAGCCGGGCGACGGGCCCGGTCGGCGCTCCGGCTCCCCCAGCAGCTCGTACTGCCGCCGCTCGTCAGAGAAAGCACGGCCGTCACCGGAGTAGTGCCGCGAGTCACCAGAGTAGTGCCGCGAGTCACCAGAGTAGTGTCTCGAGTCACCCGAGTAATGTCTCGAGTCTGCGGAGTAGTGTCTCGGCTCGCCGCCGCCGGAGAAGCTGCGTTGCCTGTCCAGTTCTCTGCTCTGTCCGTCCGCCGGCGGCTGGCCCTCGGCTGCAGTGTAGTCCCTGAGCACCGGCTGAGGATAGTCTCTGAGCACCGCCTGGTAGTCGCGTGAGCCGCTCTCCTGGACCGCCGGCTGGCCGGGGCTGAAGGCCCGCTGCGGGTTGTCGCTCCGCTCACCGGCACACGGGGGCGGCTGGTAGCCGCTGCTGTAGTCGGCCTGAACCATCTCCATGGGTCACACTGGATCCTCGAGCTCCGAGCAGCGGGGCGGCGCTCACTGCATCACTGACCGCTCTCCGCCGCCGCGCCGGCCGACGCACCGCCCGCCCGCTCCGACCCGACGCTGCAACTGAGCCGACAAAAAACGGCACCGCCACCGCCCGGCCCCAGCAGACGACGAAAAAACGACGGTAAAAAATCGATCACGTGACGCGCTCAGGGTGGGGACTGCGATCGCCACCGCCGCCTGGCGGGCCGATGGAGAACTAAGCTCAGCCGCCGCCAGCGTTACCGACTGGGCAGGCCGGGCGGCCGGCGCGCTCCGTCAGGGCCAGAGGAAGCGCCGTGAAAGGGTTGGCCGGTGCCGGCGGCGGCGCGTCGCTCTGCTGGTCCAGTTTCAGCCTTTCCCCTCTCCCGGCGGTGGCTGACACAAAACCGGCAGCCTTGGACGGCCGGCCACGTGCAGCTGATGGAACAAAGGTTTAAAGGGGCGCAGCGTCCGGCGCGGATAGGGTTACCGGTGCGGGGTGCCACTTGGCAGCGTTTGGCAGCTCGAATGGGAGGAACGTCAGACGCGGCCGCTCCCAGCTGAGACAGTCGCCTGACGGAGAGAGACTACAGAGCTCTAACCGAGTCAGCTGTCAGCCCATGCGGAGGACTAGAGTTCGAGCTCTTCGTGGCTGAGGCGGAACTTTGCATAAATGTGTTAGGAACCGGAGGTTCCAACTGTAGGTAACACACTCCGCCCAGTGGAATCTCAGAGCTGCCCATACTCGTACTTCGAGACACGATTCGAGAGCTGCCTGACAGAGGGCCACCGCTGCTGCCCAGCTGTGCCTTTGCCATATCGAACGCAGCCATGGCGGAACGCGACCATCGTAACCCTGACATTGACACACTGCCCGAACGTCGGTGTCAGACACCAAATGTGTCACCATTCCATTGGCTCACGTGTAATTGCTTGTTTAGATTTTTTGTTGACCGTGGCGTACAAAAAATGCCAGCCGGCTAGACAGTGTTTTTGTGCGTGTGTGTGGCCGTGGCCGGGTGACCTTCCACGGGCCGCCGTCTAGACTGCGGTGGTCCCGTCGGCCGGTCAGACGGCTGCTGTCTAGACAGTGTCTATAGTCAGACAGCAGGTCAGACGGCCGCGGGCAGTCGGCGGGGCCGTCCCCGCGCCGCCGCCGGCACAGGTCGGGGGACGGCCACACGCCAGACCGGATACGGACGGACGACTCACGGGGCTGTGTCGGGGAGCCATGGGTACTGGGGGACTAGCATAGAGCCGAGTCGGACAGAATAGGACATAACATGGAACTGAGTTAAACAGAGGGGAGGCTAGCAGAGGGCTATATCGGGCGGGCGGGAGACTTACAGAGAGCTGCGTCGGAGTGATGGGAACAGTAATCTACGGCGCTCCCGATGCACCCCAAGGCTAGAGCTGGCACTGTGTGATATAACCAGACACCATTATAATTTCAACGAAAATGTAATGTATTTTTTTAAGTGAGGCACTAACGTTATTTTAATACGGGAGCCTGAGAGAACTATTCGCAATGGCCGATGCTCTTTACTCAAATGAGTCAATGCTTAGTAATTTGAACATATTTTCATATCGTTCTTAATGGCTCCTGCTAAGGCAGCCAATACAAGTGATTTTAGTCTTTTAATTGCCTGTTAAATACTGCATATATCGATGTAGATGCTAATAGCATGCCCCCCGTACCGTGACCCTGACCTTCACCCTGACCTTCGGGCCTCAGCAAGCGACTGGGTCATTGATCTCCGATAAAAACTGACACAAGAAGGTCTGCAAAAACGGTCACCGGGGCTGCGCTGACTTTGTTGCTGAATGTTGTCCTTTTTGTGATCATTTTTGCTGCACTTTTTCAGGCAGCCAGACCATAAAACGTTGACCTCTGGCTATAAAAATCTTCAGGCTGTCACTGTGCTGTGTGGGTGCCCACATTAATACGAGTAAAGTAATCTTTTATCTTCGGTAATGAACGAAACCAGTCACCAGTGTCGACGAACTGCACATAGGAAGCGATCGGTAAAATCTGCATGAACTGGAATATATCAGGATATCGATAGGAAACACTGGGACTGGTCAAAGGTATGATCAGAAGGTCAGACTTTGCCACTGACAGATCACAGCTTATATTCATGCCGTTTGCCTAGAACAGGTGAAATACTGGGGTAGGTCAGCTTAGATAGTGTTGTAAGTTACGAGTAGATATAGTAGGGATCTCTGGGCACACACATGAGCATGTCATGCAGGATGGATGGATATAGGAAATATAAAATTGGGGCAGGTCAGGTTGTAAGACAAGACAGGTCGAGTAAAATCTAGTGAGGTAGGTCAGGCTGTGAGGCACACCACGGTGGGCAGTGGGGTAGGTCAGGCGGCGCCACCCGGCGCGCTGCCGTCTACGTTACTGATACGGAGACTGTGCGAGTTGTGAGCTCCAACGCCCGCGTATTTACCGAAAGTTTCCACGCTGCGGGCTAGTTTTATAACGCGTAGCATGTGCACCCACGCCAGGTCACGAGCCATCGGTGAAAGCACCCCGGCGTTACTGGGCGCTCGGACCGGACCAACCCCTTTTCCCGGCATGTCATTACGTGGCCGGCGCGGCGTCCGGGGCTCATCAGTGGCCTTACATCACTCCAATTACTGGCGCCTCGCTCCGGTGAAAATGACGCAGCACAGATGAGTTGTGCCTCCGCACATTGTCGTCCAACGGGTGGCATAGGTAGGTGTTAGCATCATTATATACAGGCCTCCAGAGTCCAGGTTTGATCAGGCCTCACTTGAAAATGAAATTCTGGAGATGCTAGAGAATGATGGACAAAAGTGCTTGCTTATCTAAGTTTCAATTCGAATGCAAAATGAAAAGCTTATTACTATATATATTTTATTACAAAATCGAGAAACCCCGAAGGTAGTTTTCCAGCCGGTTCAATCGAAGCAGATTTGGCAGAAATCACGGGGTGATGAAGACTATAGGGTGAAGCCAAATGGAGTTCGACGTAAGTCGCCGAGTTTAGACGGTCATCGTCACGGCGGACGACCGTTGTGTCGGCCTGGCTTCACGAATTCAAACGACCGGCCTTGTTTGTTTATCTCTAGCCAGTTCAGAATCAACAGAGCCGGCAGTCAGACCCTGCGCCAAACTCAGTTCCAGCAGTGTCCTATACACAACGCTAACGCTCCCATGGGTACCATTCCCGACTCACGGGTCACGGGTGACTATCGTGATGTGACCGGCAGCGGCCCGTCGGCCCGGCGTCACGCGGCGCTGACGTCACGACGCGTGACGGTCGGCGTTACGTCACCCGACATCAGACACAGTCGCACTGATAGCTGTCGTGGCGGCGTGGCCTGCGTCTGGGTGAATGTATGTATGTACATAAACCGATAATACCGTCCGAGGCGGGGTCGACCGACAGCGTCAAACCCTCGCCGGCTGTAGCCATGCGGCTGAATAAACAGACATGCTCACGACGAGCACATACGGCGTGTTTACTAGTACAGCTGGGTGCACAGTCCACATGTTTTAGGGATTAGGTTGAAATGTGAAATGCGGATGAAATGTGACTACTGTTGAGGAAGTGACTTAACATTGGAGGGACAAAGCCGAAATAAAGAAGCAGAGAGAAAGAGAGAGGGAGGGAGAGAGAGAGAGAGAGAAAGAAAGAGGGGGAGAGAGAGAGAGAGAGAGAGAGAGAGAGAGAGAGAGAGAGAGAGAGAGAGAGAGAGAAAGAGAAAGAGAGAGAGAGAAAGAGAGCGAGAGAGAAAGAGAGAGAGAGAGAGAGAAAGAGAGCGAGAGAGAAAGAGAGAGAGAGAGGGAGAGAGAGAGAGAGAGAGAGAGAGAGAGAGAGAGAGAGAGAGAGAGAGAGAGAGAGAGAGAGAGAGAGAGAGAGAGAGAGAGAGAGAGAGAGAGAGAGAGAGAGAGAGAGAGAGAGAGAGAGAGAGAGAAAGAGAAGAGAAGGGGAAGGCTACACGGTCCGTCATCCCCAGAGACTGCAGCCGCCGTGGGAACATTCACCGTTCACAGCTGACACGCCTCGAGTGTATGGGAGAGGGAGGGTGCAAGGGAATGGTAGGGGAGAGAGAAGACGCGCGAGGGCATCAGGGCGGCCCCACGCCACCTGAATACCAATGCCACCCCGTCGGCAGTCAGCCATTTCATTTCCTTTATGAGCTGTGACCGAGCATTCCCAAAGCCGGTCGCTCAGTTGAGACCCCATTTAAATGCCCGGTTCAGTTACTCGATAAAAAGCTTTAAAAATCGGGCGGCGTATTCGGCAGCCGGTCTGGCGCGATCCCGGCACACGACTGTCGAGAGCGCCCGTCTCTGAACGAGAGAATTGGGAGTTCCCATGACCTGTTGTTGAGACCGGCAGTCTCGGCGAGATCGGAACGTGACTTTCGTACTGAGCGAGCGGCACAGACTCGCACATAGCAGCCCCAGAGCAGACGGCATTCAGTGTCCGTCACGGCGCGGGATAAGCAAACTGGATTAGCGCTACAGCTCATACCTCCAGCCGTCTGTGGACGGTCCCCGCTGGTTTAATTAATGGTCCGGTATTGTCTCAGACTGCTAGCCACATCAGCTGTTCAGGGATGTGTAAGAACGCGTGATGCTGCATTTAGTTGAGCCCGGGACCTGGAGCTGAACGATTGGTAATGCCGGTGCCAACCGTCAGACCTACACGTTCAACGTTTCCCTACTTAGAGAAGGCAGCGAGTAGAGCGACTGTGCCGTTAAAATTTGAGTGTATGTATAGCTAATTGACCCACAGCAGAGAATATTGGTGTGTTTACCGGTGCCAGTGTCATTGAGCTTGTGAAACGCAGCGCAGTGGACCACTACCACTTCACCGGCTACCATCTACCAGTTCCCCTGCCGACCGCTAGATGTCGGGTCGATCGGAGATTCTCCGGCACCACACCCAGGCAGCGCTGAAAGATACGGCTCCACCGAACAGTCTCCTGGCTGTCTGTATTTTACCGTGGTCTCCTGAAAAATGTAACGCGATTCCATTATGTTCTGCCCTTCTCAACAAAAGGTGATGCTTACAACTCTGACAAAAAAAGCTGTCACACTCTCCAATTCGACGTTCTCCTTGACAGGTCACTCAATCGAATTATCGTCCCTCGTCGCAGTCCCAGTCATCTCGAGCTGTGGACGCGGCGAATTCGTTCCCGGTACTCACCTGGGGGCACATTTTGCACTGGTACTTTCTGCCGGCGCCGACCAGTCCGTTGGTGCTGCCCGTGTGACCTGTGAGGCCCGGCTGACCGCCGGGCCCGCCGACCGCCAGTTTGGAGGTGAAGAAGGCCGGCTGGGGCACCACCAGCATGTTCGCCGGCTGTCCGCCAGGCGGCGCCACCGGCGGCGAGCCGTTCAGACGGGGCGCGTACAGCTGATGGCCGGCCTCCTCCACCGGCGTCGGAGCTGGGGAGGGAGGTGGGGAGGTCAACAGAGGGGTCATAGGGGTGCAGGGGAGGTCAGAGAGGTACAGGGGAGGTCGCCGAGGGATAGAAAGGATGTCAGAGGGATGCGGGGGAAGTCGGGGGCAGATCAGAGGGGAGGTCAGAGGGGAAAGGATGGGGTCAGAGGTATACAGAGGAGGTCAGAGGGGAAAGGATGAGGTCAGAGGTATACAGAGGAGGTCAGAGGGTGCGGGGGAGGGAGGTCAGAGGAATAGAGGGATGGTCAGAGGGAAAACGAGGAGGTCAGAGGGGTACATAGGAGGTCAGAGGTATACATAGGAGGCCAGAGGATTGCATGGGATGTCAAAAGAATAGAGTGGAGGTCAGAGGAGAATAGGGAGGTCTGAGAGGATAGGAGAGAAGTCTGAGTGGTGTAGCCTGTAGGGAAGGTCAGGTGAGTGCAGGGGAGGGAGGAGGGATGCAGGGAAGGGATGAAGAAGGGAGGTCAGATGGAATATGAAAAGGGTGTAGGGGAGGTCAGAAGGTTGAAGTCGATGTTTGAGAGGTACACAGGAGATAAGTAGGACCACGGGGAGGGAAATGATTGTTAGTTGTTACCGCACTCCTGATCCGATTGGGCAGTTACCGATGGTCAATATTCCTCCCCATTGACCGAAACAGTGCAAGAAGCTTTTTACACAGCGAAAATGAAGAAGACTCTACATAAAGCACCTCAGATCCCCTGAAGACAAGGTTTCTCACATCAGCTGACATCTTTTCTATAGATCTATCAAAATATTAAAAGCTCTGTTACAAATCGTATATCCTTTATCACGCATTACTACATCAGCCAATGCAACCCACTTCGATGAAAAAGTAAATTGATTCGGCGTTATAATTGCCTTTATAATTGGCATTACTCAATTGCATTGTATGCGTGTTAGCCGGTTCAAAGTACGTCTCCATCAAAGGTATCTCCCATAGTCTATGTGTATGTGCACGTAAAACTTCCTCAGTCGCCAATGCGGACATTTGTGCCCATGGCACGTAACATCGGTATGCTTTCCGGTACAGCTGACATCTTTTTGTTCCTTCCGTCGACCTTTAAACGCTCAGGTGTGCCCATGTTTTCTGACGTGGTCAAACGGTGTTGTTTTTACACCAGACTCGTGCTGAAATTTACAAAAACTCGGGCAAGAACTGCTCCAATCTTGCGCAGCCTTATGCAAGTTTAGACTAGACAGGGTGGACGGAATGACGGCTTCCTGGGCTACCATTTTTACATGACTAGGACCTGCGTCTTACTAATATACTCCCATAAATGTATATGGACAGATCCAGCCTATCACTGCTTTTGAGCTATGCAGCCTATCAGTTCCGTGTAGTGGAGGGTCACGGTGAATGTCGTCATAGCTACACCGGCGCCAGCCGAGAACAGACAAAAACAGTGCATTGCCAGTTTGGCGCGGCAACAAAAACGGCAATAGCTGCATGGTGTGACTGACCTCAGCCGGGGCGGGCAAAAACGGCCGACGGGAACGGCCCGAGGCTGATTTACCGGGCTGGCGGGGGAGGAAGGATCCACATGAGCGCTCCTGTGGTCTGCTGCTCCGCCGCTCAGACAGGCAGTGGAACGGAGGGCTGACTGCTGAGGTGGGGAGAGTCAGAGAAGGAACTGGCAGGGACCGGAGACTGGCGCTGAGGATGGAACACGGGCGGCGAATCTGTGCTAAACGACGTTTTACATGCTGACTCTAGGATTACCACATTACAATTTTACCATGGAAAGGGCACGGTGACGGTCCACAATTATAGCTCTTCAAACTTCATCTTCGCGTTGGTGACTAGCCTTCATTCACCGTGGTAAAGATAAAAAAATAGGGAAAAATTGATGTTATTTGATAAAATCAAATGCAGTTAATAAAGCAAGAAAAAAGTTGAACGCTTCATCTTTCAACCTGATATCTAAATATTCAAAAACAAATTTAACGATATAGTTAACTCTCTATCTCAGCTTCAATAGCTTTTGTATCGCAACCAAAGTAAAATATTATTTGAATAGGCAGCTTCTATTGCAGCTTCACCGGCGAGTTAGCTTATCAAACGTCATGCTGCTGAATGATTTGGCCACGAATGCGCACCAGCCACTAGCTAAACCACGCTCTTTGAACCTGCCGTAAGTTGTACATTTAGTACCTACAAGCCGTATAACGACAAGGTGTCCCGGGACTTACCATAGTAATCTTCTGGGCGCCACCACATATTAAACAGGGTCATAAAGCTGTGGGCACGTCACTGACACTTCACCGTCGATTTATTAATCACTCCTCCTCACAATAACACACCAAACACCAATATTTCAGTTCCTGAGAGAAGGCAGACGGTGAGAGAGCACTGGAGAGAGCACCCGGAGCACCAGAGAGCACACAAGTCCACGGAGGCAACCACTGCTCACTGCCCACCAGACTGGCACTGGTCTAACCGAACCGTCTCTCCATGTCGCAATCCGTGCTTTTTGCCCGCCCCAGACATGCTTTTTGCTGGCTACAACATTTTTTAACCGGCCGAGCGTTTTGAGGCTTTTTTTGTTGGCTCGTTGCCATGGGAGCAGACTGAGCAGTCAGCGACTGGAACAAAATCTCTCGGGCGACTCCAGACACCACCAGTGACCAGTGACCTATGACCAGTGACCTCCGACCTCTGACTACTGACCACCAAGCTACGGATACGGAGCCGTGATGCCAGTAAGTGAGTCACCGGTCGCCGACTCCGACGGTCTCTCTCTGACTCACCCATGAAGAAGCGGGACGAGTAGAGGAATCCATCGGTATTCGGCGCCTCTCCGTCAGCTGACCACATTTCGATAGCGGGGATCTGCCGGTCCCCTCTCCCCGTCACAGCGCCAGCACCGCAAACACCGCCACTCTCCGGACGCATTTGGCAGCCTTTTTCCGCCGTCAAAAAACCTCTGCCGGCGCTTCAGTCAAAAAAGCGCCGGCAGCACCGGCTTGTTTTTGTTGACAGCCTGGGGCGCGGCGAGGACGCCCCTGATTGGTCGACACGGAGCCGGTTGTCCGCGGATTGGGCGGCGCCGGCTGTGCCGCCCGGGGCGATCGAGGTGGTCCCTGAGACCGCGAGCCGGGTCCTGCCGAGCCGAGCTCACCCAGCAGGAGCCATTGAGGGCCAGCAGATACACGGGTGGGACACGGGACAGAGCCACAACAGTGCTGACATAACCCGCGCACCGACGGGGGGGCGGATATCCGCCCCCCCCTGAGGTTTTTCGCGAATACCGGGAAAACCGCGGCGCGTAGCGCCACGAAATTTGGTACGACTATTCCCTCATCAATTTTACACATGGTGTGCAAGTTTGAACCTCCTACCTTTTAAAGTCAGGTCACCAGGTCACTTTGAATGACCCAACCTCAAGTCACTTTTTTGCACCTTTGTCACCGTGCCAGAGCTACAGTAGATGTCGGAGGCCTTTGAAAGTCGCAGGATGTTATAAGGTCATTAGTAGCTACAATTTGTATATCTCGGAATTTTGATATCGGTGACCTAAGGTCAGGTCAATTTCGCGACCTCCCCATTATAAGTCAATGGGGGAAAAATCAACTCCCTGTTTTTACCACTAAAACGGGTCGGAATGGCCACATATACCATACATGACTTCATATACGATCAACCGACACTACCTTGAGGTCTGTTTTGCTGTTGGACAGCTGTGAGGTCATGTGACGTCATCAAAGGTCACCAAAGGTTTTTGGCCAATAACTCCGTACAGGAACAAGATACAGCCGCGTGGATGGTCTCATTGTGTTCAGCTCGTCAAGACGCATCGAATGATATACATGATGACCTCGAGGTCGCGTGACCTGAGGTCAACCTTTGACCTTGACCTTTCGAGGTCAACATATATATCATTCGATGCGGATTGACGAGAGGATCACGATGATGCCCTTAGTTTGTTCCTATCTTGACTAATTCGAAAGTTATTCGAGAAAAACTCTCTCCATATCTGGCGCCGCCATTTTGACTTTTTCGACCCCTGTGACGTCATCTTTGACCTGACCTGAAAATGACCTTAGTAAAAATTGTAGATCTTGACCGTGCGTATCCGATGCCGTTTACCGCTTGTCGCTATCTTGCTTCGTTCTCGAGATCTCAGGGGGGGCGGTCATCCGCCCCCCGTCGCACAGTGGGGATTTTTCCGATCTAGCACGTATTTATTCGTAGAGGGCAAACCATAGGTAGAATTGTAGCCAGATTGTGCACATATGTTGGCTGGTGTGTCCTGGTGAGAATTTTACCTGTAAATGTGCATAATCAACATATTATAGGGGGTTCAATTGGACCCCCCGCTCAGCCGTTTGGCCCCTGATCAAGCTAGAGCTTCGCGGAAAAGTCAAGCGTGCTGCCTATGACGAAATGAGGCCGAATATATCCAATTTCAAAGTCCAAGGTCATAAGCTGACTTTCCAAGTCAGTTTAATGACCCAACTTAAGTTGGGAAATCGAGACCTCTTGAAACTTCGCAAAGTTAGGGTGTTACGGGGTATTTTGGGGTGCTGATCACGAATTTCATGTTAGTTTTGATCACAGACGATGTCTTTATGCATTTAGGCCAGGTCGGGTCAGGTCAGGTTAGATCAACTAGTAGGCGTCCTGCCGGCCATCCATAGAAGTGTCACCTACTACTGATAGCTTCGTAGCATGGAACGAAGGCACCAGAACTACTTCGTAAATATTCAAATGGCTGCTAAAATCGAAATCAGCACCAAAAACTACCCTAGAAACAAGTAAAACTCGAAAAAGTGAACCAAGGTCATCAAAAGGTCAATGACCTTGACTTGACCTTCACGTGACCTTGCCACCCACCATTATGCATGGCACCAACATCATTTCACATATTTGAACGTTTAACCCGCGCACCGACGGGGGTCTGCGCCAACTTAGTACCGACGGGGGGGGCGGATGACCGCCCCCCCCCCCCTGAGATCTCGAGAACGAAGCAAGATAGCGACAAGCGGTAAACGGCATCGGATACGCACGGTCAAGATCTACAATTTTTACTAAGGTCATTTTCAGGTCAGGTCAAAGATGACGTCACAGGGGTCGAAAAATTCAAAATGGCGGCGCTAGATATGGAGAGAGTTTTTCTCGAATAACTTTCGAATTAGTCAAGATAGGAACAAACTAAGGGCATCATCGTGATCCTCTCGTCAATCCGCATCGAATGACATATATGTTGACCTCGAAAGGTCAAGGTCAAAGGTTGACCTCAGGTCACGTGACCTCGAGGTCATCATGTATATCATTCGATGCGTCTTGACAAGCTGAACACAATGAGACCATCCACGCGTCTGTATCTTGTTCCTGTACGGAGTTATTGGCCAAAAACCTTTGGTGACCTTTGATGACGTCACATGACCTCACAGCTGCCCAACAGCAAAACAGACCTCAAGGTAGTGAAGGTTGATCGTATATGAAGTCATGTATGGTATATGGGGCCATTCCGACCCGTTTTAGTGGTAAAAACAGGGAGTTGATTTTTCCCCCATTGACTTATAATGGGGAGGTCGCGAAATTGACCTGACCTTAGGTCACCGATATCAAAATTCCGAGATATACAAATTGTAGCTACTAATGACCTAATAACATCCTGCGACTTTCAAAGGCCTCCGACATCTACTGTAGCTCTGGCACGGTGACAAAGTTGCAAAAAAGTGACTTGAGGTTGGGTCATTCAAAGTGACCTGGTGACCTGACCTTGAAAGGTAGGAGGTTCAAACTTGCACACCATGTGTAAAATTGATAAGGGAATAGTCATACCAAATTTCGCGGCGCTACGCGCCGCGGTTTTCCCGCTATTCGCGAAAAACCTCAGGGGGGGCGGATATCCGCCCCCCCCCCCGTCGGTGCGCGGGTTAAAACCACAAAAAGACTGGAAACCGCGGATAATGTGAGCTGGCATACGCCGAATCGCGATTCCGGCCAAACATGGTCTCGAGAAATATGCCACAGGTCAAAGGTCAGTTGGGTCAGAGTCATGAAATTTTTAGGTTAGATGTAATATTGATGATCTCGAGGGCACCGAAAGTTTCGGCGCGATCGGCCGCTTTTTGCGCGAGTAATTTGCGGAAAACCATGGGGTTTTATCCGACCCCTTCCCCCTCCCCCTCCCCACAAGTGCGATGGTTAATAAGGTTACGGTATGTATAATTTACGCTTGTCATCCTATTCCTAATGAATGTGTCTCAGAAAATATGCATCCTATAAATCACGAAGTAAAATTATTCGCCTATGTCCGGAACCTACCTATATCGTGCTGTTTGCCCTAGCGCTCCTCGAGTGGGGTGTTAAGATACTCTAATGTGAATATTTCGTGTTCAGGCAAGTTTCGGCAGCCAAACTAGGCGTTGTCTTGTGCAGGAGAAAGTGGCGAATTCGATAGGATATGTTTCGAAGTGGAAAAGTGTGGAGAACATTGTTGATTTCCTACATTTATTTAGAATACCATTCCTTCAATATGGTGTCTGTAAGGGTTTTTTGTAAAGGGCATTTTTGTGACCTTAGTAAGGTTGTGGCATACTTTCTGTTTGCCATTCCATTCCTAATAAAGGTGCCTTTCAGACGATATGCAACTTTAAGACCTCGCATGATTAAAACCAACAGGACAGGACAATGAAATTGAGCTATACTTTCGGGCCTTGCTGAGCCCATTGAGTAATCACGCATGAGTGTGAACTTCGGACGCATTTTTCCTAGTTTTGCTGTAGACATACAGATAAAACAATGCCATATATGAAAAATTCAGACATTTCTTAGCCCCACTGACACAAAAAATAAACAAAAATCCAAAAAAGATTTTTTGAATTAATAGGCGCTAGATCGGAAAAATCCCCACTGTGCGTCGGTGCGAAGTTGGCGCAGACCCCCGTCGGTGCGCGGGATAAGGGATGAGAACTTGAAATAGGCGGTAAAAACAAACCTCGGTCTCAGCTGATTCAATGTTATTTTTTTTTGGAAACAAGGCTCCTTGCTTCAATCACTTTGCATACAATTTCCTTCAATAGATATAACCCGCAACAAAACTTTGAAAAGTAAGTTTGTTATCAGGAGTCAACACTCTGCACAAATTGCAGCCAGCAAGACGTACTGCTCTTCCAAGCGCCCATCCTGATATGTTTCGGTATGCCTAAAGCCTATTTGACTACCACAAAGCAGCCACTCATAGTGCATTCCTGCGGATCATAGGTATGTATGTCTTTACCCTTTCTGACGTGCGTCTGAGCCTTACCAGCCCAGTTTTATAAACATCTATCAGAGGGATACCCGCATACAGCGTGGTTCGACCCGACGCGATGGATGGCGCCGGGCAGGCGCCAGCCCCCTGCCAGGCGTATATGTACTGCGGTATCTCCTCTTTAGAATGCGCCGTCATTCTCTGCCCCCGAGGCTACATCGTGCACAGGGCCGGCGGCACGCGAGTCCCATATCCGCTACCACCTGTGGCATTTCCTCCCGGTCCCGAGAACTGTGACGTCACAGAGCGCTGCGCGTGCACGGCCATGGCTGCAGGGGTACACCATGGCAGCACGGGTGTAAGGTGCCCTTTTGGAGTGCGCTGATGCTCTTTGGTTATGAATCACTGAAGACAATTAGACGACACTCATAGTTGCGGTTGTGGAGGACAATATCCCGGTTGTTAATGACAGCAAAATGTTGCTGGAAAGGTGCATATCTGAGTGGTTATAATGAAGGGTCTGGCAATTTGATACCACATCACAAGTCACAACTACACTTACCTCGGTTCAGACTGACCGAGAGCTCCGGGTTCACCTTCATCTGAAAATAAACAAGCATATGTCCGTTTGATATCGAGTCATGTTTTACATGTTACAACCAGTCTGAATCCAGAGAATGTTGAATCAAGACGTAGGTATAATTAATTTGCTGTCTGTGAGAAGCTTCTGAGGGATGCCATGAATGCATAAAATGTTTGCTTTTTTGCCAGAAGCGCAACTATTCATCTTCACATAATTTACTCTTGAAAGTCAATAAATTGGCGAGTGCGTGGAATGAAGCAAATACAAATGCATCGAGTGTATATACATATTATTCGGGCTTAAGCAGGAACGGACCTTTTGCAAAGGCAAGCTGCACGGCACCAATTAATCCACCGAACTGACCTCTGCGGTGACCCAGGGATAGGGCACCTCTGTGTGACCCATCTGTTCAGCCACCATGGATACCCAGCTGCTGAAGATGCCCTGCGGCGGCGGCTGACCGGTCAGCAGTGCTCCCCCTCCGCCCAGCGGGGCTGAGGAGGTCAGCGGCACGGGGGTGGGTGCCTCTGCCGGCGCCGGCCACGGTACCGACCGCTGAAAGAAGCGGAGGAAGCCTGCAGTTAGTTGCAATAGTTAGTTGTTTACAGAAGCTGATCGTAACGCTCCCGACATCAGTAGGAGCTCACTCCGATCACTTCGTCATTACGCGGTGGCAACGTCTGATCTATTGCCAACCGGTGACACATCAATTATTGCATATCCTGAACTACTGTTCCCTGTAAGAACAGTGTTCTCGGAGCTTCCCGAAGCGTCGGCCACTCGCGCCACAGATCGTTGGCCTTGGCCATGAAGAACAGAACTTTTTTGGCGTCTGGGCCGCCGGCCGAGCGCTGTCTGATGACAAAAACGCGCGGCGCCGCAAAAAGTATGGCGCGAACGCTCCACCAGGTGATTGAGAGGTCGGGAGGTCGCCATCGGGAACAGAATGCCTCCCGATAGCCACTTATTAGTCGGGGGAATACAATCAATCGTTTATTGAAGAATTCTGGAAAGTTATTACGAGCGAGCGAGCGCAGCGAGCGAAGCGAAGTCTTTTCAATATAACGGAAAAATCTCAGTATGAGCGGCCCGGCCCGGCCCGGCCCGGCCTGTAACGCTTTTGAGAGGCTTATATCTCAGCAACCGCTGGACCGAATGGCCTGCGGTCTTTTTTGCTGGGTAGCCCCATCCCTTCTACCCCGTAATTGACTACTTTTGATACATCCCAGTGACCGCCGTGGCACGTGCCACGTGAAAAGTCAAGGGTGTTCAAGCAGTTTTGCAAAAGTAATGATTTTGAGAGGCCCATATCTCAGCAGCGGCTTGAGCGATTGTCTTGCGGTCATTTTTATAGGGTAGCTGCACCCCTTCTACCAAAGGTCGGATACTCTTCATCTATGTGAGTGACCCCCACTGCACGTGCAAAATACAACAATAAGAGGTGCCAAATTTGTTCCCATCTCAGTAACTCGGTAATTACTGGGGCGATTTCGCTGAAACTTGGCATACAGGCAGGCACCCACCAGGCAATGCATTCCCATGTGTTGCGGTTAGGGTGCTACTGCACGTGCGCACGTGCAGGGGGCGTTTCCAGATCTCGAGAACGGCTGGGCCGATTGCGCTCAAATTTGGTACACGGTTGGGGACCGGTTAGTAGGGTGCCGTGCAAAAGTCATTTTGGACCCCGTTTGCACGTGCGCACGTGCAGAATGCCGCTTCCAGATCTCAGGAACGGCTGGGCCGATTGCGTTCAAATTTGGTACACCGCTAGCGACCGGTTAGAAGGGTGCTTTGCACAAGCCCGTTGGAAGTACCCTCTCGCCCTTCTGCACGTGCAGGGCTCACTATCTCGCTCGCTCGTTCTTCGCCCAAAAGGCGTTTTACTGGTTCATATGTTTTATAGCTTGTATTAGGGTAAACTATAAGTGCTACATTTTTTTTGAATCTTTACTATTTATATAAATGTTGGCCATGCCTGCTCATAATCAGAAGGTAGCGTGAAATAAAATATTGACCAGTTTCATATAACTTTGTGTGAAAGTTTTCGCAAAACATAATCAGTATGTACCAATGACCAATGAAAAAACGATTCAAATAAAAACATAGGTACACGTGTATGAGTCAATACTTGACAAAAGCCAGATTACAAAAATTAGGTATCGCTTTTCTAGGTGACAGCTGGCTCATTTATAATTGGCAACGCTATTGCAATAACTTTTTTCATCCAAGCTAGCAGTGCATACTGCATGCCATATTTACGAACTATAAAAAGCAATTACTTCAACTAAGCAAGCCTTCGATAGAAAATAGCCCAGACCTCCCATGGTTTAGAGGTGCACAAAAAGTGGCACCCAGACAGCCTTGGTGAAAGTATAACAGGACAAGCCGCCTTCAGCCATCCAAGGACAAGTGTAACGAGTCTAGTTCACGGGTACTTTTGAATTCAGAAGAATTATAATATTAATAAAACTATTCTCTAAGGAAATGTATTTTAAAGAAACTGAATAAAGAAACAAATAGCGTAGATTCACACAATTCTATAGGGGGAATATTTGTTTCTGGTCCCTAAAAAGCTGTTTCTGGCACCTAATTGCTGATCAGCCCCAAAATGCTTACTCGACCCTAATATCTGAATCTGGCACCTAATTGCTTCCACACAGCCTAAAGTTGCCAGATCGTCTAGTTGAACTCCGTATTTGCTGTTTGCTGATTCAGCACCAAAACCAAAACATCCAGCACCTATTTTATTCCACGTTTGCCTACCTAATTCGCGTAATCTTCCTGATTTTATGTATCCTAACAAACATGAACGTTGCATTCGGTGATGTCAAGTGCCATTTTCGCCAGTGGAGATAATGATTAATGCCATTTCTAGCCAAAAGAGAATCACTAGCCAGCTATGGTGCAGCATAGCAAGACGCTCCTATACCAGCCCGCTATGTAGAGATTATTGCACCCTCAGCCATTTTAACGTGAAAAGTTTGGATCCGTCACTTCCAGCCAGGCTCTCAGGTCATAAACTGGAGTAAAGCAAAATGTCAACTCTGAACAGACATGCCACGCAACCGGCCCTCTTTTCAATAGCTTTCTGCAATCATCGTCTGACTCCATCTCGATCGACGATCAAACGCAGCATCCGGTTTCTACAGGGGCGTTTGACTGACCGGCCACACAATAACCAAAAACAAAATCAAAGCTTCATGCACACATAAGTAAGAAACGGATGAAAAAGGCACAACCACGGCACAACTCTGCGCGGCAAACAACGGACAATGTCCCACGCAAGATCTCGCGTTTCTTCAGCGGCCTTGAACGGAATGAAAACATTACATTTCTTTTTTGGAGCTATTTGATGACGTCAAAAAATGCAATACCCGTTTTAATGGTGAAAATCGAGACAATTACTCACAAAAATGTTTCCCTTTAAGCATTACAAATAAATACTTTTAAATATTTAAATGACATTGTTTTTTTTCGAACAAATCAATATTATTTGCTTACTTAAACGTCATATACAATGCTGAGATCACTACGGGGCTGTCTTAGAGTGTAGCTGCACTGGCAACCTTTAGGCTAGACTCCAGGGGTCATTATACCAGAACAACATGATTCTACCAGCCAGTAGTTCATTTTTCTACTAGATTGGTGCTACGCTCAGCATTTAGGTGCCAGATTCAGAAAAAAGAGTAAGGCGTACCGATGAATAGGTGCCAGAAACAGCTAATTAAGGTCATTTTCCATGATTGGTGCTGGTATCCACCAAATAGGTGCTGAGGACCAATTTTGGGGCGAGTCAGCTTTTAGGTGCCAGAAATAGCTTTTCTGGGACGCAATTAAATGGCGTCCATTCTATAGGCGTGATGGAATGTATCGGGAATATGAATGCGAATATCTTCTTTTGAATGATGATTCCTTACGTTTTCCTCTCTGACTCCTCGTCACGTCTCAATTTAACAGCTAACACCTCTTCCATTCTAGCCTTTTGATGGGTTTGCCTACCTCCCACCTTTCACCCACCATCTCATCACCTTCGTTCATTCCAAAGCATCGTGTAATATGTGGGTTACGATCCACGCAGTCTGCAAATGCAGTACTGGTAAATGCCTGCGGTGGTATACTGTGCCGCACTGCGTGAGTGCTCGGCGGTACAGTATTGAAGAAAGAGCGCTCGCCGCCGGGAGCTGAATGGAATGTAATAGGCGGAACAAAAGTAATTGACAGCTGATCGTCGGTATTGCGATCATTAAAGTAGTTTTGCATGACGGCTTCAACCATTTACCTATAATACATAGTCTCATTTGCCATTGCCATGTGGCCACATAAGTGACTGCGATTTCTACCCATAGTCATGCTAAATGCAAATTGATCCAAGCCTGTCATTTAAATTTTAACTTGACTGTAGCTGATGACTGCAGTCCTTGCTCTAAGTTCTCGGCCCTGTTCTGATCAGGTAATGTGACACTGCCACCACCCACCGGCCGCGCCCGTGTGGCGGCCAAGGTCATGGTCAAGGTCACCATGTCTAGACACTACACAAGAGCCGCCGGTTTTTGTTGTGACGATGACGTCACGTCTGTTCCCGTCCGGTCGGGATTGGCTTGCCGCCGCCGTCTGGTAAAAACTCCACCGGGAGAGTAAAAAAGCATCGACTGATGATAAAAAAACTTCACCGTCTGACTAAGACTGGCTGCGCTGTCTGGCGCGGGCGGCATTCGTGTAGGTGCGTCGAGTCGGCCGGAACCCCAGTGAATCATTAGCGAGCCCGCCGGGTCGCGGGGAGCGGGGGTGCTGGTGCTTTTTGCCGTCGGCCTGGCCGATCTAATGACGAAAGTCGCCGCCTAGCCGCCGCCGACTGGCGCCCAGACCAGACAGCAACAAAAAATAGCCTTGACCGGTGCGTCAGTGCAGGTGGCAAAAACGGTTGCAAAAACAGGGCGTTGGTGTGTCGTCTAGACGTTTTTTTGTGGGCTTTTTGCAGGGCGCCGCGCTGCGCGCTGGCGTTCTGCGTTGCCGGAGTTTGGCCCAGTCCCCCAGATTGTCGGTGGCGAGTGGACGCGACTGCAACTTGTGCGAGCGCTGCGGGCTGCAGCGGCGGGGGATCGGACTGCTCTCGCCTGAGACAGGTGAGTCTCCGCCCGCAGAGCGGGACACCCGCTGGGCTGGTCACAACAGGAGTTCCCCGGGGTTGGTCGCAGTGCAGACTTAGTGACAGGCTAACTTTTCTGGGTAATTCTGTTCCGATTTTCAAGTATATAAAAGCTAAAAGCTTTTCGGGGACGTGTGTCATAAAGGGATTTTGGAGCAAATAATTGATTTTTAAGAGCGCACAGAAGCGTCCAAAATAGTTGCCTCAGAATTATAATTAACGTTGCGATGGCGCGACGAGTTAACCTCGCAGCCAAACGACAAATGATTGTTCAAAGTTGACGTGCAGGCGGCATTTTGTCTAGTTAGTACGTCACGACATAATTAATCGTTTGTGGTTGTCAGTATTAGCTGGTTTTCTTGTTGACAAAATTGAGAAATAATATGATTAAACTGTAAAAGATAAGCTGTTAAATAATAAATTTGATACCAGTCGAGGTCACGACGTAATCGGAAGGGTAGGTAAATGAGAACCAGTTAGAATAGGTATACGTATGCTATTGACCGTTGAAAAATAATGGCTACGTTTCCATGGCACAAGTTCAGCCGATTTTGCGAAATGGATTTCCTCCATCATAGTATTAAGGAATCATTTAAAAATATAAATCTAGGATTAGGTGCTAGCTGCTAGCTATACACCCTCTTACAAGCTAAGTCTTACTCTCATCCTAAAGAATGAGAAGAAATTTAGAAAAGGCGTAACATAATATTTAGGATCGCTGGTTGGTTTCAGGTGGCGGTTCGGACTAATGAGGAAAAACCAATCAAAACGTTTTGCTGGAAGCGTAGGTATTTAGGCACTTGAGTAACAAATTTTTATGAAAAATTAGTAAGATATGGATCTAACTACCATTGTGGTTTTCTTGTAACAAGAGTCAAATAATATGCCTTAAACTGTAAAAGATAAGCTGTTAATTTGATCTGAGTCAAGTTCTACATGACCAGAAAATTGGATGTGGGGATCTAGAAAAACCTTATGCTGTTGGATATTAGAATATCATGATTTTCCCCGCTCATTCCTGTCATTGTCAAAATTTTACTTTTGTCGAAAAAGGTTACCATTTCACGAACTAGCAAAACGGAGATACCTAAAGTTAAAGCGGTTAGTTAACCCGCGCCCAGCTGGGGGTCCTGGATTTCCACGCCCTGCTGGGGGGGGTGTTTGAACACCCCCCCTTCTAACTCGGCTCCTGGGCCACGTAGCGATACGCGGAAGGCGGCGTTCGAAAGAGCGTCAAAAATTATGAGGAAATCACTTCGGTCAATTTTTTGGTCAGGTCAAAGGTCAGGTCACCAGAGGTCATTGAAGGCAAAATTTCGCCGATTTCCAGGTCGAATGTCGACAATTTCCAAGAAGCCAACGCATAACTCGGGAACCAATAGAGCTACAGCGCCGCGGAAAAGCGCATTCGATAGCCCTATTAACGCCCTTTCTGAGTAATTCTCTCAGATTTGACCTAACGTCAACGGTTTTGCCTGCAGGGGGCAAAAACTGCAAAAATAGCCGATTTTTTCGGAAACAGTTTTTCTGCAATAACTTTTGATCCAAGCCTTGTACGAGCTTACTTTTACCGGCATCGTGTTCCTCTCGTCAAGACGCATCGAATGATCGATAACTTGACCTTGAAAGGTCAACTTGAAAATTTGACCTCAGGTCAAGGTCATGACCTGACCGGAAAGGGTCATATTGCATATCAGTCGATCCGTATCGTCGAGCTGAACACATCTAAGGCGTTTTCATCGCTCTAGCATGCCTCTATCAAAAGTTATTTGCGAAAAACTGTTAGATACCATTCGTGACCTAAGATGACCTCAGGGCATAAACAGGGGTCACGGACACCATTTTCATGTTCAGTGTGTCTAAACCACTTGTAATTCAGTGTTTGGGAGTGTTTATAATGTCTTTCGTTCAAAAGAGGCGCATTTCAATTTTCTCCCATTGACTTATAATGGGGAGGTCGCAAAATTGACCTGACCTTAGGTCATCGATATCAAAATTCTGAGATATACATTTTGTACATGCTATTGCTCTTAGCAATCGCTGAAAGTTTCAAAGCGATCGGTCACTCGGTGTAGCTATGACAGACATTGAAACTTTTTATGAGGTGAGGTCACTTCAAGTGACCTGGTGACCTGACCTTGAATGACCTTGGTCTGAAATTTTCACAACATGTGTAGAATTGATGTATGATAAGGTGTACCAAAAACGGCGGCGCTCCGCGCCGCCGTTTTTGAGATATTCGCGAAAAACCACAAGGGGGGGGTGTTCAAACACCCCCCCCCCAGCAGGGCGCGGGTTAATGCGCAATATTTCAATTCAATGCTCATTAAACACCTTGTTAGGGATACCACGCTACCATGTTTTTTACCCGAAAGAGGCAGAGCATCATTTTGTTATCGATCAATCTACAACGAGGAGTTTCTCATTTGTCCTGACCCTGGATCATCAATGTAAAAAGCAGATAGGTATACGATTCGTGCACGTCATTCGTAACCAAAGTTAATGGTGTAATGAAATTATTCAGTTTTTGACTGAAACGAGCATTTCATCTTATTTTGTGAGGTCACTTAACCCGCGCCCTGCTGGGGGGGGGGGGGGTGTTTGAACACCCCCCCCCTTGTGGTTTTTCGCGAATATCTCAAAAACGGCGGCGCCGAGCGCCGCTGTTTTTGGTACACCTTATCATACATCAATTCTACACATGTTGTGAAATTTTCAGACCAAGGTCATTCAAGGTCAGGTCACCAGGTCACTTGAAGTGACCTCACCTCATAAAAACTTTCAATGTCTGTCATAGCTACACCGAGTGACCGATCGCTTTGAAACTTTCAGCGATTGCTAAGAGCAATAGCACGTACAAAATGTATATCTCAGAATTTTGATATCGGTGACCTAAGGTCAGGTCAATTTTGCGACCTCCCCATTATAAGTCAATGGGAGAAAATTGAAATGCGCCTCTTTTGGATGAAAGACATTATAAACACTCCCAAACACCGAATTACAAGTGGTTTAGACGCACTGAACTTGAAAATGGTGTCCGTGACCCTTGTTTATGCCCTGAGGTCATCTTAGGTCACGAATGGTATCTAACAGTTTTTCGCAAATAACTTTTGATAGAGGCATGCTAGAGCGATGAAAACGCCTTAGATGTGTTCAGCTCGACGATACGGATCGACTGATATGCAACATGACCCTTTCCGGTCAGGTCATGACCTTGACCTGAGGTCAAATTTTCAAGTTGACCTTTCAAGGTCAAGTTATAGTTCATTCGATGCGTCTTGACGAGAGGAACACGATGCCGGTAACAGTAAGCTCGTACAAGGCTTGGGTCAAAAGTTATTGCAGAAAAACTGTTTTAGAAAAAAATCGGCTATTTTTGCAGTTTTTGCCCCCTGCAGGCAAAACCGTTGACGTTAGGTCAAATCTGAGAAGATTACTCAGAAAGGGCGTTAATAGGGCTATCGAATGCGCTTTTCCGCGGCGCTGTAGCTCTATTAGTTCCCGAGTTATGCGTGGGCTTCTTGGAAATTTTCGACATTCGACCTGGAAATCGGCGAAATTTTGCCTTCAATGACCTCTGGTGACCTGACCTTTGACCTGACCAAAAAATTGACCGAAGTGATTTCGTCATTATTTTTTACGCTCTTTCGAACGCCGCCTTCCGCGTATCGCTACGTGGCCCAGGAGCCGAGTTACAAGGGAGGGTGTTCAAACACCCCCCCCCCCCAGCAGGGCGTGGAAATCCAGGACCCCCAGCCGGGCGCGGGTTAAGTGACCTGACCTGACCTCATGTCAAGTAGGGTTGACAATTGACATCGTATTCATGTGTGTGAAAAAAAAATATTTGCAAGCCGCAAATACCTTTTTGTAGAAATTCAGACAAAATTCTTAGGAAAGGCGCATGAAACCCTTTCCCTACACTTCGCGCGGCTCAGGTAGACAGCCAGTCTATTTCTCCGTAGGACACTTGTCCGGCGTAAAAAAGCTGATGACCACCTAGCGGGAGAGACGTGAACTAGGAGCTTGGTTTCCTCGGTGTCCTGCCGTCTGCTGCACCGCCATCTACTGTAGATGGCGCTGCCAAGGGGTGAACATTTACTGTAGGTGTCGCTGTAATACGAAGCAGCTCCGCGCAGCGAGACGAGTGTATTTGGTCAGTCCTGGCCAGTGGCCAGGCCCAGTCAAGTGAACGCTTTTGGTGGGGCGAGAAGATAGAGGTTTTGGTTTTCTCAGTTGGACTCGCACAACAAGCCTGAATATGGATTATGTTGGGCAGAAAATTAGCACTCACTGGGTTCCGAGCCCATCGGTCATCTACATAGGTATTGATATATCCGGCCCAGCTGGCACGGGAGATTGGGGGGGGGAGGGTGGGGGGAACTGGACAACATTATGATAGATAAAAATCCCTCGCCGATGTCCCGCTAACTGAGCTAGAGCTTTGACAAAAGAAATAAATGGGCATTGTGTTGCCACAAGAAGAAATAACGAGACAAAAACTTTTAGGTCTCAGGTCATCCTGTCACCTCTAGGCTCTAAGGTCAGTTCACAGTCTAAAGTCAGCGGTTGACCCTAAACCCTAAACGGCACTACTTATCAGTTCAACGGTCAACTTGAGAATTGACACCGGGTGAAGTCTACGTCAAAGCTAACTCCTGCAAAGTTACGACCATTTTTAGCCTCGCCGAGGCTCACTTATGAGGAAAAGATCAGTGAACGGAAAATGTGACTATTTTCACGCCATTCGGCTTGAATCGAAGGTCATGTTTACCAACTTTCATATCTCTATCGCTAATGCTTTCTAAAAAAAAATCGCGGAAAAGCGTCAAGGAGTGGACAACCAGCGTCCCCTCCCTTCGGCTGGGGAAAGTAGTCTAGAACCGAAAACAGGTCCTTTCTGAGCACAGACTCTGATCACTGAGAATTGTACCTCAGCCTACGACGCCGACCCGTGCAGGGTGCAGTTGAAGCCAGTCATGGGACGGTGAGGTGCCGGCCGGGCCGAGGGATGCCCTCCCGCGAACAGGCGCCATTCCAGCGCATCAGAGCCCGTTTTTGTACGCGTTTTTGTGTGAGCTGTTCGCGGGCCAGGATCAGTGGACTCTGTCGGGCAGTGCAGGTGTAGTGAACGGGGTAAAAGAGGGACCGAGGAGTGAAACGAAAAGTGGAATTGGAAAGAAAGGGGCTTATGTGGAGAGATCATGCCATTATTCTTTAGCTGATGAACTATCGCACAGAAACGTTCAATGAATGCCTTTGTGTGCCGTATAAGATACGGTCTCATGAGTGGCTCTTTTATCACTGCTTCCTCAGAGCAGAGTAGATGCAGCGTTGATTCATATTTTGTGGCGTTGTTCTGCATACGTGTTCTAATTTCGCAAAGCCTCGGGATTGTCGTAAATTAGTTCTGATATTGTCAGTTTTTGCTGGAGAGAAAGAGCGGCTTTCCAGAGCGTAGTACTCGCAGTCAATGCACCGTTATGCGTAGTCGTTAGCCATGGAAAAACTGGCACGGCTCAGCACAAGAACTAGCACAAAACAGATCCGCTTCACCGTACAGGAGGGCGTATGTAACGCGACAAAAAAAAGTGGCTATTACTGTCAAAAATATGAAAGTGAGCTATTGAAGGTCAATGGAACAAGAACCTATGCCTGTTTGTGTTTTGCCAGGGTTTTTCCTCGGGAAATAGGAAGCTCTCTATAGGTCAAGGCCAGTTTTTTTGGTTCACTGCCGCAATGCGCCACAAAGGTCAAATGGTGGCTGAATAGGTCCAAAGGGCAACTAAAAAATGTATAGGTATAGTTGACCCTATTAGTGGCAGGGGGTTGTTTTCATCCACCCCTCAGGTTTTTTCGGGTATATCTCCAAAACCCCTGAAGCTACGATGCTGAAATTTTCTGACTTTTCCTAAAACTAAATTGGGCACATTCCCTGAAAATTTCAAGTTCATAACTTTACCAGGGGCGGCTCCAGAGCACTGGGAATTGGGGGGTCCTATTCGTGAAGCGAGTCATTTGGGCGAAGATCACGATGCTGATGTATTATAACTGTATGCACCAGTTTTACGAACAGTGAATGAAAGGTATCATGTGATAACATATACAAAGTTATTGTGCATCCTCTTTTGACACGTTTTTACTATAATAGGCGGATCCAGGCGTCCAAAAAGGGGGGTTATTTTTTACCTCCCGACGTAGGTGCCCTGAAACCGCCTATGCATGACCATTACAATTATAGTCGTTCTCTAATAAGAAAATTGTAACAAAACAAGACCATTGCCACTCTTTTTAGAAACAGTACCAACAAAAACCTTATTTACTATACTTTTTTTGTACCCCCAATCTCAATGATCTGTATCCGCCTATGATTTTTGAAAATGCATATTTTTAGGATCCATGTGAATTCCTGGTTCATTCTCTATCGATCGGCAAAAGTTGCGTTAAGATTGGTTCAGAAACCTGGCCGTGATAAACAGTCTAAAAAGTAAAATGTATCTGCAATTTGCCCGTTTTTACCCCCTCTACCCACCTATTGATATTTTTTTATTTTTTTTAGAAATGTAGATCACGTTGAGCGAAATCGAATGCCGTTTGAATTTTGAAAATCGGCCCGTTAGATCTCGAGATATCAAGGGGGGGTCGTAAACAGCCCCCCCCCCCCTGCCACTAATAGGGGTAGCCAGGAGCCTGCCACTAATAGGGTTAAAGCGAACTGAAAGGTCAACATCCGAGCGCAGACGACGTTCTGTTTTTATCTTTAGGTATTTAGATACATAGGTAGGAGCTATAACTTATGCCTACTGATAAACTAACAATGCCGTGTTTGGAGCAACTTTTGAGCTAGGAGCATGGGCTGTAACTTGTTACACTCAAATCATGCGACACACCAATTATTTTAGGAATAAGTAAGTGCCAAGTGGGTATCACCTAGGTACGTGTCTTCCTTCAACCGATCACGGCACTGCGACTAAAAAAATCGAGACTTGAAGTGCCTTCATCGGACCTCCGGGCATTGTTGAGTACTAAATCACTGTTCTATTTAAGTACCGAGGGCGAAACAACATAATCCATTATACGCTTGTCAGCCGCACTCTTGATCCACGCGTGATCAAACACGGAGCCTTGCGGCACAGCATCCCTTCAGGCGCTCACTGCTAGCGCCACCTAGGGAGGGAAGTAGGACATACCTAACCTAGCACCAAGCGAACGGGCCAACCTCTTAGCCCACAGCCACCATTCACATATTCGTAATTCAATGTTACCATTGTATGAGCAGCCGACCGGCCGCCATAGTAATCAACCCGACGGCCAACGGGCCTATAATAATGCATACATTTTTACTCAGACATCTTCTTGTGCTAGGCAGCTTGGTGCTGCCGTCTACGGTCAGGCTCCGAACTAGTGGTTTTATAGGTGGCGCTAGAAGCAGGGGCTTAGTTCTTTCGGACATCGATGTTCGTCGGTTGCGTGGATAGGGAAGAGTGGGGTAAGATGCCCAGAGTGGGAAAGACGCCCCAGCCCCTCTAGCGACGAAACAAAGAATCGGACCTGGAAATTAATGTTCTTAGCGTAAAGCGGAAGCCTGCCTTGATAACGGCACAAAAAATTGCGAAGCTCAGTTGGGCAACGTCTGGCTGATGACTGCATGTTTTTTATTTGCTGCTTTCAAAAAATATTTTGGTGTCAGAACATTGTAAATATCAAAGAAGGTAAATAATTTTTGCGTCCCTTGCTATAGTCGTGATACATTAGCATGCGTGTACTGTGTCCCAAACAGTTTGTTTCATGGTGTAGTTTTATGGCTAACAAATTGTACTGATTTAATGTTACTTCGGTACCTTGGGGTAAGATGCCCCCTGTCCTGATGGGGAAAGACGCCCCCCTAAATCCGTAGGCTGTCCTTCAAACAGCCCGTCAAATCATTTATTACATACTTGTGATGTAGACAAAAGCCGATCTGGGACTATTGAGAGTCCAGTACGGTCGGGTGCTCCCCATGCCGGTCTCTCGGCCCACATAGCGACTTTTTGGGCGGTATCTGACTCTGAGAGCCCTCACGACGGCCTCTGTGGGCCCAATTATTGGCTCCAGGGCCCATCACGACATCCTTTGAGGGCTCCCACGTTGGCCCCACGGGCCGTTGGCCCCACGGGTATATGACATAGTAAAACCCTGGGCATCTTTCCCCACTCTCCCCTACTAGATAGCAACTGGTCGAGAACAGCTCCTCTCCTGATGCTCTTATTGGGCTCCATATATCTAAGGGTTCCAGCAGCCAGTAGTTTGGATGCGGCGAAACCGATAGGTGTCAATGTCCCTCAATCTAAAAGCAGATTGATATCCGCAAACCTGCTGCTGTCACTTCAAGTCAGTAAGACATTCGGCCGGACCTATATGTATGCTGCTTATAACGGGCAGCAGATTCGCCGAATGTATGTCTTCTAGCAGCAAGTTCGGGCCGATACCGTAGCTAATTAAAGGTAGTGTGCCACCTTCCAATGATTTCCCATTTTATTTTTCCTAGGATAAGAAGCTTCTGTTTTTACCTAATATCGCAAAAAAAAATCAAAAATGGGCCTAAAATAGTGCTTTTTTTCGCCTAAAAGTTTATCGGTTTTTCGATATGTATAACAACTGTAGTGGGCTGACCTGCAAACAGGCGTCGGCAACAATCGCGAATGCGGCGCACATGTGACTGAATAAGCAAAGGTCAATAACCCGGTTTACATAGGGTTTGTTGCAAGCTTTATATCTCCGTCCGTGATGTTGCAAAAGATGCCAATGGTGCTTAACAATTTACAAAATGATCCCCTCTAAATATTTGAAAACCACTGCATCGAAATCATCGCCGAATTAACGAGCTAGAGCCTCGTCAAATATGCTATGTAAACCGGGTTATTATAGAGTTACGACCACTGAACTCTATAATAGTTACGACGTACGGGAATGAGTTATCAGCTGTCTTATCGTAGACAACACAATGTCGAATTTAAACTGTAAGCCTGTATTGGTATTGTTTCTTTAATATGGCTGTCGAACATTAATTTATGGTTTGAAATATTATTTTATGTAAAATTATTGATATGAAACAGCAGTTTCTAAAGTTATGACCCCATCTCACCACATGAAAGTGGCAGAAATGACAATGATCAGCTGACGCATTTTTCTTGGCCGAAGTCAGAGCGCGCGGCCCGACGCACCACCACCGCACCACAAAGTATGAGCAGAAGCCGCGCCCAAAGCCAGGGCCCCGGTAACGTGAGGTAGCCGAGTCGGGGCAGCGTGCGCTGACCCAAGCCGGAGCCGCGGCTTTGGGCGCGGTCTACCGCATCCCCGGGCAGCCCCGGGCTATCACATGACACCGGGAGGACGCGCGGCCCCGGCTTGGGTCAGCGCACGCTGCCCCGACTCGCCTACCTCACGTTACCGGGGCCCTGGCTTTGGGCGCGGTCTACCGCACCACCTAACAGGCGTGTTCGAAACCGCAGGAGATGATGATGAACGGGTTTATCGAAACTTGATTGGATGAGTCAATCGGTAATAGCGATTTCAGTGTGTGCATTTGTTGTTCATAGTGGTGTGAAATGTGGTTGGGGTACGACCGACAACCCGTCGGGGCGAATTTCGCACTGGGGTACTCAAAATTCGAAGAATTCAAGACGTTTCCATGAGTTTTGAAGGTAGGGATAAGTTCTAAAAATCCGGTTCTCCTTATCTGGGCCATTAACTCCATATGGTCCAGGAAAGCTGGCACACTACCTTTAACCCGCGCATGATTGGAGTACTTTCCATAGCGCGGCTGACTTGGGGGGGGGGGAGGGGTTGGCTCTATACAGAACATGGAGCCCCCCCCCTTTCCGAAACTACCGGACTGATTGTCAAAATTCAAACGGCGTCTGATAGCCCTGAACATGGGCGTCTGATGCCGAACGAAACCTTATTTCACTGACCTCGAGGTCACCAATGATGTCACAACTCACAGGTCAGGTCAAAGTGGTGCGAGCGACTTGCGAGTGTCGGTTGAGCGAATGTCTATTGAGCGAGCCATTTTCAGCGACTGTCTTTTCAGCGATTATCGATTTGAGCGATCATCAATTGACATGTTGTTTGACATGTTCAGCGAGACACTCTCCTCCCATCACGGTGTATTTTTTTCGTTTGCAAGCCTTAAATGGCACAGGAAGTGTTGCCGAAATTTCTTATTATTATTAGGACGAATGTCACGTTCAAAATTCATACATTGAGCCCCAAGTTTAACGCTACATTTATAAACAAGTCCAAAGGGCTTATTTCGTCTACCTGTTCTTTGCCAATAATTACCAAACGTTTATTCATAGATTCATATTGCTTTAGCTGTTATAAGCAAGCTTCACGTGTTTGAATTTGGACCAGTTCTCCAAGTTGTAAAGCATATTCTTGCTCCAAATCTCACGAATTTCCAAATATTTGGGTGAGGTCCCTGAAACATTGCTTGAATTCCCCCTCCAGCTTATTATTGGTCCTCGGCATCCCTCCGTTAAACACTTCATTATCAGAGAGTATCATCGATTAACCCGCGCACCGACGGGGGGGGGGGCGGATATCCGCCCCCACTGAGGTTTTTCGCGAATAGCGGGAAAACCGCGGCGCGTAGCGCCGCGAAATTTGGTACAACTATTACCTCATCAATTTTACACATGGTGTGCAGGTTTGAACCTCCTACCTTTTAAGGTCAGGTCACCAGGTCACTTTGAATGACCCAACCTCAAGTCACTTTTTTGCAATTTTGTCACCGTGCCAGAGCTACAGTAGATGTCGGAGGCCTTTGAAAGTCGCAGGATGTTATTAGGTCATTAGTAGCTACAATTTGTATATCTCGGAATTTTGATATCGGTGACCTAAGGTCAGGTCAATTTCGCGACCTCCCCATTATAAGTCAATGGGGGAAAAATCAACTCCCTGTTTTTACCACTAAAACGGGTCGGAATGGCCCCATATACCATACATGACTTCATATACGATCAACCTTCACTACCTTGAGGTCTGTTTTGCTGTTGGGAAGCTGTGAGGTCATGTGACGTCATCAAAGGTCACCAAAGGTTTTTGGCTAAAAACTCCGTACAGGAACAAGATACAGACACGTGGATGGTCTCATTGTGTTCAGCTCGTCAAGACGCATCGAATGATATACATGATGACCTCGAGGTCACGTGACCTGAGGTCAACCTTTGACCTTGACCTTTCGAGGTCAACATATATATCATTCGATGCGGATTGACGAGAGAATCACGATAATGCCCTTAGTTTGTTCCTATCTTGACTAATTCGAAAGTTATTCGAGAAAAACTCTCCATATCTAGCCAATTTGACTTTTTCGACCCCTGTGACGTCATCTTTGAACTAACCTGAAAATGACCTTAGTAAAAATTGTAGATCTTGACCGTGCGTATCCGATGCCGTTTACCGCTTGTCGCTATCTTGCTTCGTTCTCGAGATCTCAGGGGGGGCGGTCATCCGCCCCCCCCCCCCCCCGTCGGTGCGAAGTTGGCGCAGACCCCCGTCGGTGCGCGGGTTAATAGGCACTGAAATAAATTAGTCATAAATCGAACATATCCATTCTCAGCAGCAGACTGGCGAATATGCTGCCGCTGTCTCCTCTGCGATATTAATTGTCTACGGTAGGTATCTATCGGTCCGAATCTACTGCTAGACAAACGTTCGACGAACCCGCTGCGGGTAGCAGTATATCCGGGGTCGGTGAATTTCTGAATCTGCTGCCGGTAAGACAGACATTCGGCGATGATGACGAATCTGCTGCCAGAGCGTATATTCAGCCCGTCTGGACGTATAACCGCTAGCAGCAGATTCACAACTACCAATCCACTGCTAGATTGACGGACATTATACATAGTTGTTAGCTGTCAGAACGATCGAGTTGTCAGCCTTGCATCAAATGCAACCGCCCCATTCGAGTGTGTGTGGGGGGAGGGGGGGGGGGGGTTATAAGGGTTTCAGTCGCATTCAATTACCCACTGAAACCCTTGACTGAGGTCCGGTTTTTGGTGAAACGTTACCTTTGCCAAAAGCGGAGCAGAACAAGCTAACCCTCGCCGGACCTATTGGTTTTCTACATACGCGCCGGCCGAGGGGGGGGGGGGGGGGCGGGTACGACCCCCCCTAGCCGTTTCGCCCCTGGTGGAGCTAGCGCGTCGCGGAAAAAACGAGCGTGTGCGCCGTTACGAGACGCAGAGATTGGTACCCGATTTTAAGGTCCTAGGTCAACCGGTGACCTCTGAGGTCAGGTCAAGTGCCCCAAGGTACGGTTCAGTTTTTGGTGAATAACTTCGCAAAAAACGGCCGCAGAGCGCCGATTTTGGCAGCATCGTGTTCGCCTCGCTCAGGCGCGTCGAATGATATACTTTTTGTCCGGGTCAGGTCAACTTGGGGTGTTGACCTCAGGTCAAGGTCAGGTCAGCACCCCCAGGTCACGAAGTTGGTCGAAAGATGTCATGTCGCATATCATTCGATTCGGCAGGCCTTCCTGAGTCCATTGGTGGCTTTCCCGACTCGCTAGCTCAATTTGATCAAGAGTTATTGACGAAAAACTAATATGACCTTGATGACGTCATAAATGACGTCACGCAAGGTCAACATTGCAAAAGTGACGCATCTAACCTTGCAAGGAGTGCATCAAATCACGATTCTGTGTGCTTGAGATAGTTGGAGATCGTTCCCGGCGCCAGAATAGCAGTTTTCATTTTTCCCCATTGACTTATAATGGTGAGGTCACGAAAATGACCTGACCTCATATGACCTTTAGGAAAAATCCGAGATATACAAGTTGTGGGACTCATAATGGATACTAGATCCTGCAAGTTTCATTTCCCTGTGACATCTCGTCTGGCAGTGAGGGCGTTGCGAAGTTGCGACATCTGAAGACCGTGCAGAGGTTCACTTATGACGTCATAGGTCAGTGACCTGACCTGACCCAAAAATGCGGTTGGTGTCAAAAGATGTGGCTTGGATCAAAGGTCAGGTATGCCAAGTTTCAGCTCTCTATCGCCAGCGTGTTCGGAGCTATCGCGAAAAAAACCCTATGGGGGGGGCGGCACCCGCCCCCCCCCCCTCGGCCGGCGAGGGTTAAAATTCTGAATTTCTTGGCACCTACCTTTTTCGACGTGCTAACTCACCCTGACCGGGAGTTAAATCAAAAGCTCCGACGACCCAATGCGACCTTAGTGCAGCGAACCCGCACAGTTTTAACTATTGGGATGAAGGGGCCCGACCACAAAAATGAAATGCATACCTAGCAGTTAGCATCCTTATGCATGTATCTTTTATACGCAAGCAACGAAGCTTAGTGAAAGTGATGAAACCGAAACTGACGTTGTGACAAATATCGTTCGCCATGTATGTATAGGGTAGGTATACCTATACGAATATTTGTACGTTTTCAGCCGATTTATTTAGGATGTCCAGCATGTCCGGCGTTATTCCACTTCATAACTATCGATTTTCGCCATACCTACTCCAGGGCCTGAAGGTGGATCACGAACCACCGCTGTTCCGCTCCTAATAGAACGAGAGACAAACGGAAAATGATCATGCATGTCGGCGGTGATGAGAGAGATGCAGTAACTAGCGCCGTTTACAGTCATCGCTACAGGTAGCTGTTGTTTCCTTCGTTGGAAAATGATGCTGGCGATGACAAAAGCCTTTCCTCCATTTATTCGGCAGAAGGCTCGAAATCGTGCGAGCGAGTCGTGCGGCATTTCAGTCTCGGCTGTTCGGTCCGACAACTCGGAGAGAATTTCAGCAGAGAGGCTCAAATGACCCCAAGAGGCTGAGCGTTGACCTCGGTTCGGCCGCCTCTGATGGCATGGTCAAACGCTTCCGGCTGCTCTACTCAGCACGGACGGCAGAATGAACCGCTACGTGTCTACAGAAAAGGTCAGTGTAAAACGATGCAAACTGAAAATAGTGTGATTTCTTGAACAGGTTGCGTTCATGGCATTCTCTAGCAGATAATGTACTAAAATTTGTATTTCGAATGGGTTTAGTAGGTAATACAAAAAAGAACCGTCCATATGTTATCCAAATCTATACGGTGGAGGTTTGCCAGTAGTCATTGCTCTTATAATTACATGATACTGTTCCCCGTTGGCCTGGTTTTCATACGGGGCCAACGATGTTCAATGACCACCGCGCATACCACTGTCATTGCCGGCTGAAGGCCGCGTGTCACACGATCCGAAGGAATTTGTGTCACCGGGACAAAAACCACCCATATGGCAGCCCATGTGACGTCACCGTGGGAAGAGGCCAACGGTCGCCGGGCAGCACCGACGGTCGTCGCCAGGGGCGAAACAGTGACTTTGGGGTCAGCATTAGCAACTTACTAGTTACTTGTTATGGACTGAGCATGAGGCTTTCCTACATTTGTCATCTTATTTTGGGTTGGAGGTTCAACGAGATGTCAATTGCACCGCCTTTTGTTGTGATTGAAGAGTTGCCCTTCTTCTTCGATCCAGACTGAACAGATCCAGACGATGTTGTCCAGACTGAACAGCAACCCTGCATCTATGCATGATACGTTTGCATTGCTCCTCCATATTTGCAAAAACACTTATCAATGGTAAAAAGTAAAAAGAAAGGAAAGAATACCTGTAAATCGTGCGTTCCTAGTTCCTACGGATGTGCCCTGCACCCAACATCACACTTGCAAGTATTCCTAAGTTCGCATTCGAACTTAGGACTGGGGTATCACGGGTAAAAAACGACTGGGGGTATCACAAGGGCCTGAACGCGGAGCACCGTAAAATAACCATGACTTTTAGGACGGAATCGGCAGCTCCATGGGTTATTGACAAAGCTGCTAAAGGTGGATTTCTGGGGAAAACCTGCAAAAGTGCACATCGATGCAGCGGATAGACCACTCTTTTTATCCTCACATAGGGGCCAACCACCGGTCGGTCGCTGGTCACTCACGGTCCATGCGGCTCAGGAGGCCACTCTCCGTACCTCAGGAGGCGTCTGTCCGCCCCGCTCCTGCTCCTGAACGGCGGGCTGCTGCCACACCTCCTGCTGGTAATCCTCGGACCACATCACACCTCCCTCGGCCATAACTCTCCCTCGGACGGCTCACTCCTCAGCTTCACACGCACTAGTGACCACTTTTTCGGGGCGATTTTCTGTCGAAGGACTTGTACAGACTGCGTCCGCCGGCGGCCGCCGCTTCTTGCGTCTGCTCGTCCGGGTACCGCGGGGCGCCGGAGGGTCACGCGCGCGCGGCCAACGCCGAAACGCACCTTTTTGCAGGCGCTTTTTGCGCTCGTTTTTGCGCGGCCATGTTGGGCGTCCTGCGCCGGCGGCGGCGGCGGCGGCTCCGACCGCCGCGCCGGCCGACGGGCAGCGCAGGGTGCCCTGTCGTGGAGGCGGCTAATTGTCGACGATTACCGGCGTCGTGGGGCGTCACCGCTCGCCTCATATTGGAGTTGAGATGATTGCAGTTAACTACACGGAGCTGTCACTGAAACTACTCCCTGAAATGTCATAATTGGGATTCACCAGCGTTGGCATTGCATCAATTATTTCAATTGGTTAGGGTTCGACATTCGTCAAGAAGAACGAAGCTGTTACGCAAAGGACTGAGCCCAGTGGCGCGGGAACCGGGGGGGGGGGGGGCTAGCGGGGGCTGAGCCCCTCCAACTTTTCGGCTGGGGGGGCTCGTAATGTATTTGAGCCCCCCCCCCCCCCCAGCTGGAGGAATCGAAATCGGAAATCTACCTACATACAAATTTCATAGATTCATACATAGGCGCGGGAAGCGGGGGAGAGGGCAGTTGGGGAAGCTTGCCCCCACAGCTCTGGCCTCTGGGGCCGTGGGGGCGGTGCCCCACAACTTTTCATGAGGTCAGGAACCGTTGGGGCAGCTTGTCCTCCCCAAATTAGGGGTTGTGGGTCACAAAGGAAGAAGGCCTAAGTGAAAAATCCACCTCTTTCAATGGCTCGGCAACTCATTTGGCAGATTAAAACCTTTATTCCAGGCTGCCAAAACGGTAGTTTCTTCACTCAGCTGAGACGGAATACCTGACTTTTTTGCAAATATTTTCTTTTTTTGTTGAAAAGGCCAAGGTCTGAAAAATAAGTGGCCTAAAACCGGTGAGAAAACTAGATTTGGAGGTACCCTAGGTTGATCTCTATTATGGTTCAGCCCCCCCCAGTCTGGAAGAAGTTCCCGCGCCACTGACTGAGCCGTCGCTCTAGCTATCGACTATCGAGGAAGAGAGCAAGAGAGGGAGAGAGAGAGAGAGAGAGAGAGAGAGAGAGAGAGAGAGGGAGAGAGAAAAAAAGAGGAGAGGAGAGAACAGGCTGCCAGCGCCTCTGAATCAAACTGGGAGGAACAGCCGGCGTCTCTCAGCCGCGGCCGGGCCGGTCTCCGTTTGTTTGGACTGGTTCCGACGCTGTGCTGGTTTAGCGCTGTCTGGCAACAGGCCAGCTGGCCCAGGGAAATGGGTTGTGCTCTGGTGTCATGGGAAGTTAGACGCTTTGAGTTTGGAATAAGGCGCATTAAAGCTGTTCTCATCATACATTTCCTGCTACGCGCGAATGATCTTCCACGGAATGATCACCTCTTTTGGCTCTTTTTGCTACGTGGAAGGTAACACACATGTAACATATGCATGAACGTTTTCTTTATAATGATAAATCAAATAACATCACTTAGGCAAATTAGCGCATTCTTGTAATTTGGTTGGTATAACGTTAACTTATCATTATTACTAATTGACAGGCAATTGGTCACACAATTAGTCACACTATTCGACAATAAAGTTGCGTCACACGCGCACTCGTTATTATTCCCCATTCGATGAACTCCAAGCTTTTCGCTTTGTTTACATTAGCTAAGCGAAACAACAGGTCTGTGGGGATAATTGCGTTTTTGCCGCCGCCGCTCGGCTCTCGTGCGGCGCCATAATTTCGCGCCATTTCCGCCGCCGCCTACCGGTCGCTAGCCAATCTGGGTCACTCGATATCTGCATTGCGATTACGGCTATCCGTCCCCCGGTTTTGCCGTCCTCTGTGGGTTTTTACCAACTGAGTGAGCGTGCTTTTTACTGGGGTTCTTATCCCCGGAGGATTACTGCTGCCCTACATATCAACGGGGCTGGAAAACTGTGAGGGATAATGCTCACCCAGCGGCATGGGGGATTTACCCCATGAGTTGTAAAATGTAGTAAAGGCTTATTATTCTTAAACATATTTTCTTCAATAAAAACGAGATTCCGTCGGCTAAGCAATGCCATGCTTCGCCCTTATTCCTATAAAATGAAACACTACCTTGACTTATAATTCTACCTGGTGATATATCAGTTAACCCGCGCCCCACTGGGGGGGGGGCTATTTATAGCCCCCCCTCCCGTTTTTCTGCAATAACTTCGGAACCGCTTGACCTATCGACGCCAAACTTTCAGTACCTTAGGCTGCATCAATTTGACACCTTGTGTCAAAATTTGAACTTCGTACCTACAATAGGTCGGCCGGAAATGACGTCAGAGTGACGTCATGTTCGGCCGATTTCGACGCAAAACATTGAACCACGGCAATCGCTCCCAAGAGCTCAGTTTTTATGCTAGATCCAATTTCTTTGCATGAGAGGACTCAGAATTGACTGCGCTATCAAACTGCTATCTCGGATTTTCGAAATTTTGAAAATTTCGAAAATTTAATATAATAATCTCCAAAATTTATATTTTTACCTTTTTTTCAAAAAGTTTTTGACTTTTCGAAAAAACCGGAATATATGTGATAGAACGCATTAATATGACTGACTCTAGCAAGTTTTAGCTAAATATCTTCAAAAATGGCCAAGTTTTACGCATTATTGCAAAAAATTCACAATTATTAATTTTTCAAATCAATTTTTCAGCACGTATTTGACATCGTACGCCAATATAAATAGCACCATCGTGTTCCTGAGCTCAAACTGCATCCAATAGACACCTTTTTTGTTGAAAAATTTTAACTTCAAAATTTGACCTTTTTTGACCTGAAAGTGACCTAACATAAGCTAAATTCGACTCAAAATGACCTCAGATGACACAGACGACATCAAATTCGAAATCTCTGACATAAATGGACCATAAAACATGTGTCACGTGACCGACGCATGATATAATATTTTCGTGACCTGTGATGACCTGACCTTGACCTGAAAATCAAAGTACAAATTTGGTACCCTCAGGGTAGCTAGAGCATCTGTTCCCGAGTGTGTGATCCAAAAATGAGCCTGATCTGACCTGTAAGACGGCGGCCAGAGCCCAAAACGTGATCAAGCCAAAATGCTAATAATTTTTACTTTGACCTGACCTGTGACGTCATCGGTGACCTCGAGGTCAATGAAATTAGGTTTCGCTCGACAGTTTTTCCGGGGCTATCAGACGCCGTTTGAATTTTGACGATCGGCCCAGTAGTTTCGGAGTTAGGAGGGGGGGCTATGAATAGCCCCCCCCCAGTAGGGCGTGTTATACGCAGACCCCAGTGGGGCGCGGGTTAACTTTATTTTATCCGCCCTATTATTAATCGTACCCAGCACCTCGTTCCCACCGTCTTCTCCCGCTGTGCGCCGTCGGCCGTGCCACCCGCGCGCGGTGTTTCCTTTGTGACGTGGTATCGCTGCTAGAGAGTGTATTTTTTCAGCCGGGCAGTCTCCCCTCTGATTGGTCGAGCAGCCACCAGCGTCACGCCTGACGCGTGACGTAAGCGAGTGGGCGGGGCCTCCGGGGAAAATCGTTCGTCCTCCGCCGGGCGGCAGACCGTGTTGGTGATTTTTTGCCCGATATTGACCAATGAGAGTGGAGGCGGCGCCGGCGGCCGGCCGGCCGGCGAAGATGGAGGACTGGTCCTGCGCGGACCGACTGCGAACGGTGGGAAGAGGTGGTCCTTTGCCCGGCGGGCGCTGAGAATCTGACTCTCAGGACCAATATTGCTAGTTGGGTGTTGATTTTGAGTCAAAAAACACTAAAAATCGCATCGACAACAGCCCTAGCAATTGTTGCGAGACTTCTATGGGACGTAAGAATAAAGGAGTTTTTCTTCCACTTCAATGCTTGCGAGGAGCATCTACAGATCGGCAATCGCTAACTCAGAAACAGGAGCACTGTAGCCGTGTGACGTGTACACTGTTCTTACCCCAATTATTTTTACCAAAAGAAAAGTCGCCGGCTGCCGTTTTTAACCATAAAAGCATTTCATAAATTAAACCAGCCACAACAAAGTTGAAAATAAACACACTGCACTGATGTGAAAACATATCAGTTAGGCTGGCTTGGTTAGGTAGGTAAAAGGTATTATTTTTTCCGATCGGCATATTTTTCGGCTGGCGACTTTCGGCGGAATTTAAGAGTTACTTTAAACAAAAAATAATTCACATGACGATTTTTCTGCTGGCAAAACTGGCCACGACCTGAATTCAACCCAGTTCCGAGCATTCGATAGGTACCCATAAGGTAGGAAGGTACAGATAGGGAGTTGTAAGTAAGGACGATGTCAGAGACACTGTAACAGGGCCACGTGGTGTCATACCGCGGCAGTAGCGGCGGAACACCTTCAGTTAAGGGGGATGGGGGCACTGCCGGCTTTTGGTCCCATTCTTCCCATGCAACGCCCATAGGGCTAATGTTAAAATGCCAAAATCAAAGGGGGACACGGTGCCCCGGTGCCACCCCCGTTCCGCCGCCTATGTACCGCGGGGCTTGGCGCGCCCCTTGCCGCAGCCCCGAATCCCTCCGCCTGACTCAGCGCACTCGGACGCCATCTTGCGCCACCTGACCTCGATTCGCTGGCCGGAGCGCCGTTTTTACCGCCGCTGGGCCGCTTTTTGTGCGTCTTTTTGCGGCCGTTTTTGCAGAGCGGCCATTGACCGGGAGGTGGGGCCGTGCCAACAGAGGCGATACCAGGTCGGGGTGTGGGGAGGCCGATAGGCTCCTTGGCAACCCTGTCATAGGCGGCTATAGGTCACATTGGAACAAGTAATTTGACCGGGACTGCGCTTGAAACTGGAACAGCGATGTCGCATTGATGATAGTAAACGTTTAAAAGTAAAAGTAGAAGCCAACAGACATTTTTCTGCAGCATATCGTTCTAACCACCGTCACATAAGATGATAAGGCTGGGAGCAAGGACGTGCGCTGATGAGTCGCTCGCTGTGGGTAAACATAAATATAGCAAACACTTGCGGCAATAGCGAGCTGTCTCGAGTTATCGTCAAATCAGAGGGGCCAGGTGGCACGGAGGGATAATCGACTGCGAGTGCTGTCGAGTTTCTGTGGGCTCAGTCTGCAGCTGACCTCACTGCGGTCTTAGCCTGAGACCTCGGAGGCTTCAGCTCCTTCTCTTAGCTATGGTCGTGCTCAAGATAGATATTTTCTAATGCCGCACAAGATGGTTATTTTATAGGAATGCTGTTTTTTTTTCAAAGTAGTTGACATGTGCTCTAACAGCTTATACGAGCACACCTCTTTTACGATATCAAAGGTAGGTATAGAAAATTATTGCCCCTTCCAAATACAAAGTGACCTCTTCTCTCTCTCTCTCTCTCTCTCTCTCTCTCTCTCTCTCTCTCTCTCTCTCTCTCTCTCTCTCTCTCTCTCTCTCTCTCTCTCTCTCTCTCTCTCTCTCTCTCTCTCTCTCTCTCTCTCTCTCTCTCTCTCTCTCTCTCTCTCTCTCTCTCTCTCTCTCTCTCTCTCTCTCTCTCTCTCTCTCTCTCTCTCTCTCTCTCTCTCTCTCTCTCTCTCTCTCTCTCTCTCTCTCTCTCTCTCTCTCTCTCTCTCTCTCTCTCTCTCTCTCTCTCTCTCTCTCTCTCTCTCTCTCTCTCTCTCTCTCTCTCTCTCTCTCTCTCTCTATCTCTCTCTCTCTCTCTCTCTCTCTCTCTCTCTCCCTCTCCCTCCCTCCCTCTCTCTCTCTCTCTCTCTCTCTCTCTCTCTCTCTCTCTCTCTCTCTCTCTCTCTCTCTCTTGCCGCCTTCATTTACCCAGTTTCGTCGTTTTGCCGGCATTCGCCAGGCTGGCATTGATCGCCGATTTTTTGCCGCGCAGGCCGCAGCGCGAGCAAAAACGCGTGGCTCTTGCGACCTGAACAGCAATCGATAGCAACTGCGGCAAAAAACGGCGCACTGGCTGCCGGCGGCGCGCCGCGGCGGCCGGAGGCGGTGGTCTGAACTGGGTCACCTCTGTGTTCTAATGCCACGGTCTAGGTCAGCGCAGTGTGCAAGGGCAGTCGCTGTGTTTAAGTAACCATTCAAGGAGTATGGCTGATTGAGCAGCGGTGTTTTTATGTAGCTTATCAATTTTATGTAGCTTATCAATCAATTTTATGTAGTGGACCACTGTACCGTGGGTGTATTGGATTCAGAGACATAAAAGAAGTATTTGGTGCTGATAAATTATCCAGAACCTACAACATACTTGATGACAAATTACAATTACAAACAGGCCTTGATTCTTTAATCTTCATCGTCTATTCGTAAAAAGGTGTCTCGCAAATAATTATTGTATTGGCTTCTTGTTATTCGGCAGCATATTCCCTCACCGACAAGCTCAATCCTCACGACAAAGAAAGACTTCGCCGTACTGGCCGTAATGGTAAACCTTTGTCATTTGTCACCACTGACAGTTTCTTTCTGTTTCAGGTCTGGAGTGGTGAGCGCCCAGACCTTCGGTCCTCGGAGCCAGGTGATGGCTCTGAGACACCAGTGGCCAGCCCCTCTGGTCGCTGACCATTGGCCAAGGACGTTACGCTGAACGGTCTCTGATGTCACGGTCTCTGGGCTCTGGTCCACATGATCTGTTTAACTTCATATGTAGTTACGCGACTATTACGGCTGCCTCTGCCGCTGAGAGTAGTGCAAGTGCCAAGAAACCGTGGAGAGCCTGCATCTACATCTCTTCTGCAACTCCGATGGGAGGAGGATATGTGCTCTGATCCCACCACTGCAACCAGCTATAGCGCCTGCGCTATGAATGAGTTGACTCGTGACTGATGTGGCATGACGAAATGCCATGAAAAAGTGACAGACGGTCGTATTGTAGCATGAATGAATATAAGCACAAATGTGTGTAGTGTTTTGAGGACCGACCCGAGGACGGACGAAATGTGCTGCCGTAAATATAATCAGTCTTACAATGACGATAATGGTCGAGGTGGCGTGTATCAGTGAATATCGCGTAACTGAGACTATGGACACCCTGTCTGTGACATGGAAATACGAGATCGTGTATGGTAACATTGTTTTGAAGCACTGGTGTAGCTCGTAATGTGTGACTCACCAGCGCGATGGTATGTACAAGCGCGTTGTATAAAATGGAGGAAATCGGCTTGAGTCATTTGTTGTATCAGTTGCTGGCCATTACTTGGTTGAGTCTCAATCTTTATTTATAATTGAAACATTTATTTTGTAACTTCATACTAATATACCCTTGCAGAAGCAAATTTAGTAGGCATGTCATGACGTTCCATTTATGGGGATGCACTCGATAATTCGTCATTCGTCGAGCGATTATCTGGAACTTTTCTCTCATGCAATATGTATAGAAATATGACCACTGATCAGATATTATAAGACATATTAAATATTTATGGATGTAGCTGAGTCCGCTCATACTGAGCATGCATTTGCTATGCATGGCCACATGAATTGTATCATGTAAGACTTATTTAACTGTTCCGAAATAAGAGCAACTAGAACAACTCAAATACCCACTATATCTCTGCGTCAAGATAAACTTTAAAGATCTGTGCACAAGGCGACGGTCAGATGACTTTGTATTTAGTTTCCATATGTGCGGTAGTTATCTATAGAACATATTGAGCGAGCGAGTCGTATGCGACTGCAGCTCAGCTTCTAACCGATCTACCTCAGTAGAAATCATCTTCAACCATAGCCACCTGCTAGGCAGCCTGATAGACAGATTAGCCAATTGACATTAATTAGCCCTGTATAATGATACAGTGGAGGTTGTTGACCATTGTGTAATAGTGAAGGCACCGTGTATTTACTTGTTTTGTTTCGTCTTATTAGTTTTATGTGATGTGATTAGGCATATGACAAGGGTTTGAGATGAATAATTTGTAATTTGGTCTACGATAGTATCTTCATGTTTTTTAAGTTTTGAGTCGACAATGAGGGATAGTGATTGTATATAAGCATGTGAAGTGTCAATGATTATCCCGTCATTCTATCATATGAATGCGAGAGATAAATGAAATGTTTATGAACGTGCTGTGTGCATAAAATGTGCGTGCACATGTGGCACAAATATGAAGTACAATACACTCAGGAATACATAACAGGCCCAGAATATGTGTTTGCTGTTCCGTCTGACTCAACAACGTTTCAAACCTTTGGTCCAGCGCTATAGGAAATCATATTCTGCATTACCTGCATTCGATAAATGCAGTGTTATATAGACTATACCTATAGTATGTCTGACCTTACATGAGTCTGAATTGATAATTATTTTGATTAGACAGATTAATTAAGAAAAATGTAATTTTTATCTTCCATCACATTTTATCTGCTATGTATGAACTGAACTGACCTGTCTCGCTCCATCGTTGTGACACCGCCGCATACAGTCACCGTATGAACAGTCCTCTGCTTTGACGAGCGGCGGTGGTGACCCAGTGGTGGTACTCGATCGCGGCACACTGTCCCGGTACCAGGGGTACATGGCGGTACCGCGGGCGCACACACGGGTACCACGTGATCCGGCTGGCTGGCAGGGCTCTGTTCGAACTTCGGATGAAACGGCGCACACCTGGGACTCTGGCCGGTCCGCCGGTCACTGGAGATACCTATGTGCAGCTGTTCTTTTCATTCGTTCTCCTTGGATTTCTTCTTTTGATCCGGACGCTACTATTCTTTTAACCTTGTCTACACCTTTCAGGACTCCCGGTTTTGCTTCGAAAATTTCGGTTGATGATGATGCTTGGAATATAGGTATCCCAATTTCTAAGTTTCTGAAACACGAAATATCGTTATTGCAAGGCTTAAAAGAGGCGACGTAAAAATTTCATTGCGTGTTATCGGCAATTATATTCAGTTCAAGCAAGCAAATGACAGTTTAACCCTCGCATGTGTAGGGGGGGTCGGATGGACCCCCCCCCATGGTTTTTCGCGAATAACTCGCGTAAAAAGCGGCCGATCGCGACGAAACTTTCAGTACCCTCGCATTGATCAATTTTACACCTACCCTGAAAATTTCATGACCCTGACCCAAATGACCTTTGACCTGTGACCTCTTTTCCGAGACCATGTTTGGCCGGAATCGCGATTTCGCGTATGTCGGCTCGCACTAGCCGCGTGTTTGTAAGCTTTTCGTGGTTTCAAACGTTCAAACATGTGATTTGATGTTACTCCCGTGTGTGTCAAGGTCACCTGAAGGTCAGGTCAGGTCATTGACCTTTGGTGACCTCGGGTGACCTCGGGTCACTTTTTCGAGTTTTACATGTTTCTAGGCTAGTTTTTGGAGCTGAATTCGAATTTAGCAACCATTTGAACATTTACGAAGTAGTTTTGGTGACTTCGTAACATGTTACGAAGCTGTCAGAGGCGGTTGACACGTACTACGAATACCCGTCACGACGCCTACTGGTTGACCTGACCTGACCTGACCCGACCTGGTCTAAATGCTTCAAGACATCATCTGTGATCAAAACTAACACGATATTCGTGATCAGCACCCCGAAAAACCCCTTAGCAGCCACACTTTACGACTTTCTAACAGGTCCCGATTTTCCCGGCTGTGGGTAATTGACCTGACCTGGAAGGTCAACCAATGACCTAGGACCTTAAAATTGGGTATCATCGGCTTCCTCTCGTCACGGGCAACACGCTCATTTTTCCGCGAAGCTCTAGCTCGATCAGGGGCCAAACGGCAAGGGGGGTCCAACCGACCCCCCCCCCCTACACATTAGAAGCTGGCAAACGCCGCACACATGCGAGGGTTAAAACGTACGGACCCATGAAGTACACTAATTTAGGAAAGTGGCCGATCTGAGCATCAACATTACTGTGGATTAGGAAGGCATCATACCTACCAGTAAAACGCCTTTTGGGCGAAGAACGAGCGAGCGAGATAGTGAGCCCTGCACGTGCAGAAGGGCGAGAGGGTACTTCCAACGGGCTTGTGCAAAGCACCCTTCTAACCGGTCGCTAGCGGTGTACCAAATTTGAGCGCAATCGGCCCAGCCGTTCCTGAGATCTGGAAGCGGCATTCTGCACGTGCGCACGTGCAAACGGGGTCCAAAATGACTTTTGCACGGCACGCTACTAACCGGTCCCCAACCGTGTACCAAATTTGAGCGCAATCGGCCCAGCTGTTCTCGAGATCTGGAAACGCCCCCTGCACGTGCGCACGTGCAGTAGCACCCTGACCGCAACACATGGGAATGCATTGCCTGGTGGGTGCCTACCTGTATGCCAAGTTTCAGCGAAATCGCCCCAGTAATTACCGAGTTATTAAAATGGGAACAAATTTGACACCTCTTATTGTTGTATTTTGCACGTGCACTGGGGGTGACCCACATGCATCGAGAGTATCCTATTTTTGGTAGAAAGGATGCTGCTACCCTACAAAAATTACCGCAAGTCAATCACCCAAGCGGCTGCTGAGATATGAGCCTCTCAAAATCACTTCTTTTGCAAAACAGCTTGAACACCCTTGACTTTTCACGTGGCACGTGCCACGACGGTCTTTGAGGCGTATCAAAAGTAGTCAATTACGGGGTAGAAGGGATGGGGCTACCCAGCAAAAAAGACCGCAGGTCAATCGGTCCAGCGGTTGCTGAGATATAAGCCTCTCAAAAGCGTTACAAGCCGGGCCGGGCCGGGCCGGGCCGGGCCGGGCCGGGCCGCTCATACTGAGATTTTTCCGTTATATTGAAAAGACACACTTCGCTCGCTGCGCTCGCTCGCTCGTAATAAGGTTCTTATAATTAATTTTGAATTATCTACCAACCAAATCCATTCTCATAATGCCATCATCTTTGGCTTGTCAAAATGCCAAAATAATGCCCTGCCTACATCTAACGATGCCCAGTAGGTAATGCATTCGCCCGTACTATCAAATTTATCAATAACAATGAAAATTAAATTTGATAAATATATCAGATTTATCCGCTTTACATTATTTATCCCAACCCATCCGGACAACAAAAACAACTCTATCATCCAGGTGCGGCCGGCCGTAGTCGCCGGGTGCTAGCGCCCTACTCACCGTTGCGGTCCCGGCGACCCGAACAGGCGCCATTCATGGCACGGTGCTCGCGGTCTCGTATGACGTCACAGGTATCAAGCGGCGCCGCGCTAAAAACTGTCGAGCCGCCGCCGCCGCCGGCCGTCTGTGAGTTCAGGCCGCGTCGGCCCCGACGAGTGGCCGTCGAAGGCGACGCGCAAAAACGACGCAGCGGCTGCTGGAGCGGAGAGAGCGTGGGAGGAACAGAGAGAGGAGATGGTGCAGAGAGCGCCGGGGATGGGAGGAGAGAGCGAGAGATGAGTGGAGAGAGAGGAGATGGACGGAAAGAGCGCAGGATGGACGGAGAGAGCGGAGTTTGAACGGGCGGAGTTATGTGGAGCGAGGTGGGGCGGATGAGCACTGTGTATAAAATGTGGGGAGGCCGGCCGGTAATAGAGTCTAGAGGATACTGAGTTCAGCAACTGCATGCTTACACGCCTGCCTGTGACTGCAATGCGCACAGGCGTGAAGGCAACTTAGAGACGCCTAGTGAGCCAACCGGTTCCTTTTAGCAAAAATATTCATAATTTTCATTCAACGATGAAAAGTAGGTGAACTGTTTAATGTTTGCAGGCAATGAACGTAGGTATTTGATTTTGCCATTTGTGCACTGTGCACACAACATCGATGGACGATGATAGGAGTACAAAACCAAATACCGTAAAGTGCAAACTCTTCACCCAGGCTGTCTCCGTTGAGCCTCGAACAGTCGAAGCACATGCATGTTCGCAAGGTAACCATCGCACATTTGAACGTCTCTCCATACCATGACGCTGGGAAACAGCAGCTGTGTGCTCTCACTGTGTGACGTCACACCTATAGACTGACCAGACAGATGACGTCACCCGCGGCGGGCGGGGCGGGGCCGGTCAGGCGTGGTGCCGAAAACCAGGTCACGCACCACGGGGCTTCCACGTGCCGTGAAACACCTGCACGAGCCGTGATAGTCTAGTGGTTAGGACCCTGCGTTGTGGCCGCAGTAACCCCGGTTCGAATCCGGGTCACGGCATTGGCAATGATTTTGGTTTTGGTTTTGGTTTTGGTTTAACCCGCGCATCGACGCGACGGGGGGGGGGGCGGTTATCCGCCCCCCCCCTGAGGTTTTCGCAAATAGCGGGAAAACCGCGACGCGAAATTTGGTACCACTATTCTCACATCAATTTTACATATGGTGTGCAAAAGTTTGAATCTCCAAACTTTTAAGGTCAGGTCACCAGGTCACTTTGAATGACCCAGCCTCAAGTCACTTTTTAACAAATTTGTCACCGTGTCAGAGCTACAGTAGATGGCGGAGTCATTTGAAAGTCGGAGGATGTTATTATGTGGCATTGCTAGCTACATTTTTTTTATATCTCGGAATTTTGATATCGAATTTCTCGACCTCCCTATTATAATAAGTCAATGGGGGAAAAATCAACTCCCTGTTTTTTTTTCACTAAAACGCGTCAGAATCGCCCCATATACCATACATTACTTCATATACCTACCTACCTACGATCAACCTTCACTACCTTGAGGCCTGTTTTGCTGTTGGGCAGCTGTAAGGTCATGTGACGTGAACAAGATACAGCCGCGCGGATGGTCTCATTGTGTTCAGCTCGTCAAGGCGCATCGAATGATATACATGATGACCTTAAGGTCACGTGACCTGAGGTCAACCTTTGACCTTGACCTTTCGAGGTCAACATATACATATAGGGTTCGATGCGGATTGACGAGAGGATCACGATGGTGCACCCTTAGTTTGTTCCTAGCTTGACCAATTCGAAACTTATTCGAAAAAAACTCCATATCTAGCGCCGCCATTTTGAATTTTTAACCCCTGTGACGTCATTTTTGACCTGACCTGAAAATGACCTTTGTAAAAATTGTAGACCTTGTCCGTGCGTACCCCATGCCGTTTACCGCTTGTCGCTATCTTGCTTCGTTCTCGAGATCTCAGAGGGGGGGAGGCGGTCATCCGCCCTCCCCCGTCGGTTCTAAGTTGGCGCAGACCCCCGTCGGTGCGCGGGTTAAGGTTTGACCTTTTATTCTCTAAGTATTACCAAGGAGAAGGACAATATCAGTAAATAAATGTGATGGGACCTCTGATGATAATGAATTCCGAGCAGTCGTGAAAGCTTATTTGTGTCAATTTTGCGCAACAGTGATCGAATTCCATTCGATCGTTAATTTATTTATCAATCATTTACTTATTTATTTACTTTCTTATTTATTTATTTATTTATTTATTTATTTATTTATTTATTTATTTATTTATTTATTTATTCATTCATTCATTCATTCATCCATCCGTTCAATCGAAACACGTCGCTCGTAGAACTCCCAGGCTCAAAAAGAGCATCATCATACATCCCCTAGGCTACTGCTCTCGTGCAGCTATAGGGTCTTTACGAGCTGAAACTCCGCGTGGCATGGCACCGATCCGAGGGAGCTACCTTTCTACGTAACTATTTGAATATGCGATTGATTTTGAGAGAAGAACGCTGCTATAATTCAAAGCAAAATATACACACAGCACATGTGCAATGTTCATTGTTCAAGCTTCAGCTAACATCTCATACAAACGTCCGGCATGTCAGTTTACAGTCGAAGCTTATTATACCACTACTGGGCATCATGTTGCAACGCCATATTACAAATGCTCGCCGTAAGTGTCAAATGAGCTGCATGAAATAATATCTGGGCTCTGTCCCCAACTCTCGACATTGTGCCCTGCATTCCCATCCTTTCACCACGTGTGACGTGAGACGTCAGAGTGACGTCACGCCCTACTCCAGACGCCGCCGTCCAGACAGGCCGTCACGCCCCCGCTGCGTGACGTGACAGCAGCTACACAGAGCCGTGATAGTCTAGTGGTTAGGACCCTGCGTTGTGGCCGCAGTAACCCCGGTTCGAATCCGGGTCACGGCATCGGCAATGTTTTTGAAACCAAAACCAAACCAGTAACCACTATACGGTCTTGTCAAAAGGCTCAAAAACTGGCACTGACACTTGATTGTCGGGTTCAAATACCCTACAAGCCAACCGGGAACGCTGCCCTGTCTCCAAAAATATAGCTTCGTGTGGCTATCGGGATCCCCACCTCACCCCTTTCAAACAAATCGAAGTCATCAGCAGAACCCGCACCGACGAGGCAGGTTTTTCATACCGGCCTGTCCACGGCAATAACCTGCCGACACCCCTGTTCCGGGGACATTTACCATAAGCCGGTTATGAACACGGGCGGTAGTAATATTGACTATTATGGACTGGCCACCGGTGCTCGGTCGTTGGCGAAACGTGGTAAAACAAGGACAAGGCACAGCGTGCTGCATGGGCTGACCGCACCACGCTGACAAGAACTAAAACGACCAGACCAAAATGAAGGTATACACAGGCTAAGGTGATCGTTAGCATATTGCTATTGCTGGCATTTCACGGGTACTGTTTGAGCTCTCTCCTCGCGCACGCACTTCCATCTTCCCCGTTAATACCAACTGACCCCATCCTTGACTCTTCACTGCCTACACCCAACTTCCGTTTGCCCCATCATGGGGAAGCGGCGCCGTCAGCGCCCGCTTTCTGATTCCTGCTCCGACTCTGACACCGACTCTCCTCCCGTCTCGAATCCCTCTCCTGACCCTGCTCCTGCCTCCATGGAAACCGACTCCCGCCCAACCGTTACCCCTCCCTCCTCCACCCACCCCTCGGCTGCCCTACCCGGTACTGACCCTCGCTCGTCCTCCGACCACGCCCGGACCCCTGACCTTTGCTCGACCTCTGACCCCGCCCTGGACTCCGACCCTCGCTTGTCTGCCGACCACGCCCGGATCTCTGACCCTCGCCCGTCCAACGACCACTCCCGGAGCTCTGACCCGCGCACGAACTTTGATTACGCACCTGCCTGTGCCACCGCTGATCGCTCTTCTGACGAGCCTTACTTAGCTTCGAACGGTTCTTACCTGGTCGTTAAGCCTTGCGATAGTGAAGTTTCCTTCCGGAAGATCAACGTGTTCTGGCCACAAAAACAGGTAGACGCCATATGCGGTCCATGCGATGTAGACATCGAGGCGCCGGCGAACGGTACTCTGATCATTAAAACGAACTCACGCAAACACACCAAGGCGCTCCTGAAGACAACTTCTTTCTGCGGCAAGAAGGTCACCATTTCGCTCCACCACGCTCGGAACTCTTGCAAAGGAACTATTTTCGCTCCCGAACTCCGCCATATGACCGAAGACGAGATCCTGTCCGAGCTCAGAGGGGACGGGGTGACCCACATCCGACGTCTGACCACGTTCCGTGATGGCCAACGACGCGACACGAGTCTGTTAGTCCTCACTTTCGACTTCACCACTCTGCCGGAAAGCATCGTGATTGGCTGGTTAAAGAAGGATGTCAGAGTCTTTGTTCCGAACCCGCTTCGCTGCTACAAATGTCAACGCTTTGGACACGGTAGCTCCTCCTGCCGGCAGACTGCTCGCTGCCCCAAGTGTGGTGAGGCTCCCCACGAGGGTTCTCCCTGCACTTCCCCTGTCTCGTGCCTCAACTGCGGAAGCCCAGACCACACAGTCTCATCCTCTCAGTGCCCGACCTGGAAAAAAGAAAAAAGCATCTGTGAACTCAAAGCCAAAGCCGACATCTCTTACCCCGAGGCCCGCCGCCGCGTGGAAGCCCAAACCAAAACACCAACACCCGGTAGGACTTACGCTAAGGCTGCCAGCACCCAGACAACCTCTTCCAGCACACAGACTGAGCCGATCGCCGCGCTACCTCCTCTGGAGCTGCTGCGGCCTCTGAGCCCCGAACCGATCGCCACCACGAGCACGACTCAGACGTCTGAAGTCCCTGATGAACAGATGCCGTCCTCTCCTGACTCCCAGCCAGCTGTCTCTCCCGAGATTGCGCAGAAGGCAAAGTCTGTTGGAGCAAGCCGCTCCACTGGCTGGATAAAAGTCCAGAGATCGAGTGGCGCTCGCCCAAAACCCTCCCATCACACGGATGAACAGTCCAAAGATCGCCAGCCACGACCACCGGTTCGGGTGGCGATGGGGCGTAACCGCGCGTCGAGCTGGGCCTCGCCCAGCCGTGGAAGATCTTCGCGTCCACAATCATGAATCTGCACACCATGCTGCAATGGAATTGTCGTGGCCTGCTTTCTAAGTGGGCCGAAATAAAAAAACTTCTTCTCGGTACTTACTCCGGTACTTATTGCTCTCCAAGAAACTTGGTTTTTACCAACCGATCAGTATAATTTTCAACTTTCTAATTACACATTATACAGACACGATGAGCTCTATGGAGAGCGCCGACACGGTGGTGTGGCGCTTTACATTCAAAATGATTACACACACAGTTTACTTGATATCCAAACAGACTTACAGGCCGTTGCCTGTACCATGTATATCAACGACAGGAACATCGATATTTGTAGTCTTTACCTTCCTCCGGATCTGGATGACACGGATCTTCTTAGACAGCTTAACCATCTCATCAACCAGTTTCAGAATCCATTTCTTCTACTTGGTGATTTTAATGCCCACAGTCCAGAATGGTGGGATGAACAGGCATTAGATCACAGAGGGAAAATAGTCGAAGACTTCTTGGACATGAATAGATTAGTAACGTTAAACTGCAATCAGCCAACACACTTTCACTTATCACACAACACCGAATCTGCCATTGACTTGACCATTTCTTCTCCGTCCCTGGCCACTTGGTTCGAATGGTCTGTTGATAGCGACATACATGATAGTGATCACTATCCCATTTCTCTTCGATTCTGTTTTCCAGTTCCTGGAATAGGTTCGTTCGTTCCTCGGTGGAATTTGGACAGAGCGGACTGGCTCAAATTCACTGAGTTATGCGAGTTCCAACACCAAGAACGCTTTGCTCATCCGGAGGATGGAATTTCATATATAACAGAAACTCTCATATCAGCTGCACAACAATGCATTCCTCTTACGAAACCACCCACTACAGGTAAAGCTGTGCCGTGGTGGACCTCTGCTGTCCGTCAAGCCATAGCTAAAAGGAAAAGAGCTTTTCGCGCCTATCTGCGACATCGCACAGATGATGCATTGATAAGACGAAATCGGGAACGCGCAAACGCAAAGAGAGTTATTAAAACAGCAAAGCGAGACTCCTGGCAACGTTTTCTTTCGTCTTTTACTTCTTCTACTCCACTGAGTAGGATTTGGACTTTAGTTCGTCGCCTCTCCGGAAAACATTCCAGTGCAACATTCCCTATGCTCAGGCTACCGGGAACTGGGGATACGATTAGTGATCCTCAAGATGTGGTTAATTGTCTAGCAGAAACCATTGCACATACCAGTTCTAACGCAAAATACCGTCCTGATTTTCTTAACACTGCACGTCAACTTTTCGAAGTTGACCCTACTATGTTTAATTCTCAAAACAACGAAGAGTATAATGCTCCTTTCAAAATGCATGAATTCAATGATGCGATACACTCAGCCGGGAACACGTCTGTTGGACCCGACAAACTACACTACTCATTTTTTCGCCATCTTTCAGAACATTCAAGGCTTTATATTCTTCAAACATTTAATGACCTCTTCTCTGGCCACTTATTTCCAGAAGATTGGAAGAACAGTATAATTGTCGCTCTCTTGAAACCAGGAAAGGCTCGCTATGATCCTAATAGTTATCGTCCGATCGCCATGAGTAGTTGTTTGGGAAAACTGTTAGAAAGAATGGTTTCCAAGCGACTCATTTACTTCCTCGAAAAGCATAGCAAACTCTCCAAGTACCAATGCGGTTTTCGTAAACAACATTCTCCAGTAGATCATTTAGTTCGACTCGAAAGTGCTATTCGAAAAGGATATAAAAATAAGGAACACACCACAGCAATATTTCTCGATATCAAAAATGCTTTCGATATGGTTCACAAGCCAGCTTTGTTGTCCAAACTTCAAAGACTTGGCATCAAGGGCCATCTGGCACATTACTTGTTTAACTTTCTTTCTCAAAACAGGCGATTTCAAGTCAAGCACCGTTCCATTTTTTCTACTTACCACGAATTAGAAAACGGCCTCCCTCAAGGCAGTTGCCTCTCACCAACGCTATTCAACATCATGATCGACGATTTATTTGATGGCATTCCTTCCGATATTTCTTTCTCTTTATTTGCAGACGATAGCGCTATTTGGTGCACATCTAGGGACCCTGATATAGGCGTGGAGCGGCTGCAGGGTGCCCTAAATGTAATCGAACGCTGGTCCAGAACAAATGGCCTAGAATTTTCTGCACCAAAATCGGCGTTTATGATATTCACAAAAAACAATAGACTCGAACTCACGCATCATCCACAGCTCAATGATGTGCCTATCCCGCTTGTCTCGAGCTTCAAGTTTTTAGGAGTAGTTCTAGACAGGAGGCTGTCTATGACTCACCACATAAAACACATACAAGTAAAATGCAAGAAAAGACTTAATCTTTTTCGCTGTCTTACCGGTGCGGCTTCTGGTGCCGACCGATCTACGCTGCTCCGCCTATACAAAACAATAGTCTTACCAATAATAGAGTACGGGTCCGTCGTTTACGCCGGAGGAAGTCGAACGAACCTGCTCAAATTAGAGACAGTCCAAAACAACTTTATTAGATTAGCGTTAGGTGCAATGAGAACCTCACCCATCCACTCATTGCAAGTTGAGGCACACATTCTTCCACTACACATCAGAAGGATAGAACTTACACTCAGATATTACACAAAGATCAAACAACATCCAGCTCATGCCGCTTATGCATCAACATCTGTTCTGCCAAGGCTGCACTTTAGTTATCTTGGCAGATGCGAAAGACGAACGGGACTCACCATCGCCTCCAGGGTAAAAAAGTACCAGGATGACATTGGATATGTATTACCCAGCATCACACCCCTCCCCCAATTCTTCATATCCCCTTGGACGGCTCGGCCTCTTAGTACTTCTTTTCTGCTCGCAAATAAAAAACACACCTTTTCTGCAGATGAGATACAGCAAACATTTCTCGAGTACCGGGCGGCTTTTCCTCACTTCCAATTTGTTTTTACGGACGGCTCCAAGTTAAACAACACGGTCGGCGTCGGCATTTTTGCTTCCACACTTCCAGAAACAAAGTTGAGACTACAGAACGATTTAACCGTACACTATGCAGAGTTGTACGGAATATCCCATGCTCTTCAGCTTATTAAGCAACACAATATTCAAAAAGCATGTATTTGCTCTGACTCAAAGTCAGCAATATTAAGTCTTCGACGACCAGATATCACACAGCACATACACCTAAAAATACTGGATATACATCAACAACTCATCGAGAGAGAAGCCGAAATTAGATTTTTATGGGTGCCTGGACATAGTGGAATTAGTGGAAATGAGACAGCAGACCGCTTTGCCAAGCAGGCCCTAACACTGCAACACATAACTGAAACTCCATATGACTACTGTTCCATTCGTGCCTCCATTACGTACCATTGCTACAGTTACTGGCAACGCCTTTGGGACATAGACGGAGCTGGTACACAATTACATAGAATTAAGCCACTCATACGTAATTGGTCATCATCAAATCGTCTTTCCAGAAAAGAAGAAAAAGTATTAACAAGGATGCGCATCGGACACACCCATCTCACTCATAACTTTATATTTGCTCACCAACCAAGACCTACTTGCCATCAATGCAGAGTAGTATTGGACATCAAACACATCTTGCTAGATTGTAGGAAATATATCACAGAACGTCAACACATACAAGATTACTGTCGAGCACATGATATCACATTGTCATTACACGTTGTCTTAGGCGACGATCATCCTGGGTTACTTCAACTTCTCTTCTCTTTTCTCGTTCAAATAGGTTTACTCCATCGATTGTAGGCTGGTCATCTTATTTTGATTCACTCTTTCTCTCTCTACTTCTAATATAATATGAACACACACGGTGCGCAATGGCCTGTAAGGGCCGAAGCACCTACTCAACTAAATGAAATAAATGAAAATGAAGGTATAAGAAAAAATAAAACCTTCAAGTTTCAACTTTGCAAAATCAAAGTCATACCAGAGAATGAGCATGAATGAGTGTGCTAGGTATGCAGAGAGTTTGATTGGAACCACTATTCGCATGCTTCGAGACAATGCCGGGAGGTAATAGGTATCGATCGAGGCTCGACTCAAATAGGTTTTCCACGTTACAGGCGTCGCGAATCAGCAGTTGGTTAGTTATGCTGTACCGCCGAGCATCCAGGAGCTGCGGCACAGTCTAACAGGACACAGAGGGAAATGAGATTGGAGGCGAAAGCACCGAGAAATAAAAGTGCTCAGCAAAGAGTTTCGAGAAATGAAATTAGAAAACCGTGAGAGGCAGATCGAGAGTCCGAGACCACGAGCACGGAAGAGCGAGAAACATAGGCGGCGGAACGGGGAGGGCACCGGGGCACCGTGCCCCCTTTGATTTTGGCATTTAAACATTAGCCCTATGGGCGTTGCATGGAAAGAATGGGGCCAAAAGTTGGCAGTGCCCCCCCCCCCCTTAATCGAAGGTGTTCCGCCGCTACTGGCGAGAAACGAGAGCCGACAGTTTGTTTCACTTCGCTGCCGTATTTCGCTAAAGGAGCATCCCGTGGTGACACGTATCGCTGCCCGCCATTCACCGAATGTCAGTGTGTTGCCAGTTTCCCAGACAAGTGATTCCAGCCGGCCAGCACTCTGTCCGTTGAAACTGGATATCTGCTGCCGGCCAGAGTTTTAGACGAGTATTTCCCCCGAGCAGCCACTGTCCAGTGACCAGCCTCGACCTGCAGCTGAGGTTTCCCAACGGACCAGGCAGCGCCCGGACGAATCGCAGTCAGCGTGGCTTTGGTGTCTGTTTCCACGGTACCCAGGCCATAGCCGAGTCGTCTCTCCGCTGAGTGACCGCCGATCAAAGTCGGACGAAAATGGACGATTGGGATGGGGAGAGATGTCGGGCCAAATGAACCCTCCCAAGAGACACCGGCAAATGAAAGATCACCGGTTCGAATCAGTCCAGACTGAGGAGAGAAACCGGACAGGGGCTGGAATCTCTGGGGACAGCCGGGACATCCATCGGAAAAAAGCCGAGACACAACTGTGTGTTTTTCGAGCGACGTTAGCTATGACGACGGGCTGCGAGACTGATCTAGAGGGAGGCTGGTCTCTTGGCTGAAGGCAGCCACTGGCTTGTAAAATAGCGTAATGTGTAGAAGCAGCTCTAAGATCCCTCACGAGCCACGTGAACAGTGACTGAGAGCTTCACTAGCCGTTCTCAGGAGACAAACTTTGTTCAGTTCGCTGGCACCGTGGATGGCCACGGAGCCAGTCATGTATTTGGCTTTGTCCGCGAGTGACTGACTAGATAACCGATCGGGAGAGACATGTAACACAAATGGCAGCCAGGAGGTTACAGGAGTGACCCGAGCGGTCACACGATGACCCGAGAGGTCACATATGGCACCCGACCGAGAATACTGTCACCCCTCCCCCCCGGCTTTAACCACAAAAAAACTGACAGAGAAACACGACCCGACCACCCCGCAACGCAACGCAGCTGCCCCGGGACGAAACACTCACACACGACGCGTACAATGCACGTATGGCCGGACAAAGCTCGTGAGAAATTCCGAACGGTGGTTCAAAAACAGCTCGCGCTCACCAGAACGGCAGTCATGATGTTATCTACGCATCGTATCATCATGTCACGGTAAAGCCGTAGCGATTGACCTGAGCATCCTCAAACTTCTGACTCCCGAGGACCCCCGAACGACAGGTGCAGTGTATCGTAGAATGTAAGCCACGCTCGGCAGTCCACACTCCACATATGACGGCGGCCGTTACAGCGCGAGCGACAACGATACGTGCCAACAGCGAATTGACTGACGATTGATACATTACTCACGCATACATTACACAAGCTACATACGCACAGGACAAACGTCATGGGTAAAAGAGTCGCAGCCGTTTGCAGCCATTCATATATGACGACTGAGTCCACCACGATAAAGGAATGAGTAGTTGGCAGTCAGATGAACACATAAGATAATTATGGCACCTCGCTCCTTAGCGGTGGCCGCGAATGAAAATCCGTATAACTGAATATCTGGTATAAACTTGAACAGCAATAAATCCATGCATAGTGCTGGATAAAAGAGTACCCTCGTAAAACGGTACAGTAAAATAAATGATAAATTGGCTATTCAGGCTCCAGACGCCAGTCTTCAATGCACATGCACACTTGAACACTTTACATGATTCCTGACTTTGATCGATCCCCGTGCCTGACAGGAGACAAAGCGGAGTAGTCCACTGTTTCAGAGATGCGGCACCGATCAGAAACAGTCACGACTAATCGGTACCGGTCTGTGAATTCTGGCTAGGCGGTATTATATGGGGAGCCAGACCACAGAATGGCGACTGAGGCGTCACGAGCAGCCTCGGGCGAATTGTACAGACACCCACATAATATGCCCTGATGACTTGATGACTTCCACTCAACACTGACAGAGGACCAGTCACGGATGACATACGGCATCCACGGCACCCCTGCCGTCTCCATGCTCCCTCGCTGCCACCCCGTCGCCTGCCTGCATGTGTCGCTGCAGCAGCGGAGCGGACCGGTGGATGAGACGCCGATGGCACGAGCGATACGGCCAGGGAAGCCGGAGAGACACGGCCGGCAGAGGTCGGACAGAGTACGACCAGCAGAGGGCGGCACGGTGCAGCTACTCGTTCTTTTCGTGATACGCGTAATCTGCCGGAAACAGAACAGTCGTCAAGACACTAGATATTAAATGAAGACAGTATGCTATGGCTTTGGTAGCCACGGCGATCCAACTAACCATTACTACTAAATTCATACGAGCTGAACATGCAGACAAACAGAACAGAGCTGCGGAAGAGAACAGAAAAGGATAAGTACGCATCGGTGGTTGGAAAGGAGGAAGAAAGATAACACATCGGAACCATTATTGTTACGATGCAACGGTGGAGCTCAGCGCATATTTAAAACACTTAGCAATCAACAAAGCAGTTCACTTTGACATTAGCGCACCCTCCTTCAGCACTCAAAACCGCCACAGGACGTCCTTATGGTCCGTACCAGGCACCAGCATTAGGGACCCCTTACAAAATCCCACGCCTTCCCCCCCCCCACACCACCCCACCGCTCTCGCCGCACGTACCCTCGTCCTCCTCGTCCGCGTCCATGATGTCCTGGCAGCAGATGGAGTAGCAGATGAGGGTGAGGAAGCCGGCCGGCAGGCCGAACAGCAGCGCCGTCAGGATCGGGTTACCGCGCCACATCCCCTCGATCGAGCTGCGCGCCTGGTACACGGCCCGGTACACGCGCATCGGGTACGAGTCGCCCCCGCCAGCCTGCGGTACACGGTACAGGTACACGGGTCAGTACTCAGTACAGTTGTCTGGTACACGGCGCGGTACACGTGCATCGGGTACGAATCGCCGCCGCCTGCCTGCGGTACAGGGAGGTACAGGAGTCAGCACACACGGTAGTTCTGTATTCGGTACCTACATGTTGCGATACGCTCGTCAGTACACTGAGCTGTCTCGTCAATGAACCACAGTCTCTATCCGAAACAGCCAGTGACCGAGCAGCGCAGCCCTCACACCCTCCCTTTTATCGGTCTATTTAATGGACATTGGGCGGCACCCTCCAGTGGATCGTAATATCACTACATCCCTCCCTCTACAATAAATTATATCGTCAGAAACATCTCCCGAACCCTCTCCTTCCATAAGCGGCACTCCTCTCTCCCCTTCCTGAAAAGACCCTTCACCTCCCTAAACTACAACCACTCTCTATAAGCGGTGTACCTCTCTAAACAATCGCACCCCTCGCTCCCTCAGCCCCTCTGTCCCCTCACCTGCACATCTCCAGCCATCACCCTGTCCAGGAACACCATCACCGCCTGTTCAGTGAGCTGATCCGGCTCGTCGTCCGGTACATAGTGGGTATAATCGGAGGCGTTAATCACCACCAGAGAGGGCACGGCCAGCGTGCGCGCCGCCACGCCGTTCACCAGACTCGGCTGGGCCACCCAGCCGAACTGAACCTTACGGCTGCGGCGGGGGGGGGGGGAAGGTCAGGCACCGTTCGGCTGACTATCATGGCAGAGATATTGTAAACGGAGACTTCCAGTAATGGTGCGACAGCCAACTAACAGCCGGGTGGTGACATGATTCAAGTCACACCAACACCAAATATTTTCTTCAAAAAGACCAGCTGTAGACAAAAACTCCTCAACCAAATAAGCCAGCATACGTTAAGTATCATAAATGCTAATGAGCCGTGCGCGATATCTAAATCTTAGTTCCAAACGAATACCTCTTACCAGGAGTATTTGTCGGCCGTGTCGATGGCCACCGCCTCCAGCATGTCTCGGAACTTCTGCTCCACGGCCGGGATCCGCCGGACCGGGTCCTCCTCGGCTACGGCGATCACCAGCAGACGGCCGGTGCTCAGCAGCTGGCCAAAGTTACCAGCAGTTACCTGGTAATAGAGACATGGGTTATGGTTAGAGCTGGTAACAAGTCCCGGTGCTCAGCAGCTGGCCAAAGTTACCGGCAGTTACCTGCGGACACGGGAGGCGGTTAGAGGTGTCAATACGCCGTTAACCGGTTATTTACAAAGGTGGCGGCCAGACCTGTCGATACACAGACACGACAATGGATGCAGTAAGAGGCTAGGGTCGCCCCATGGCGTACAAACCAGCATAAAAGAGGCATATACGGTCATGGAACATTACTGGAGACACACCCTCTCGTCTCGCCCTCTCGTTTCTATCGTCAACCTATCACTAGTCATGTGGCACATTCTCTGTCAAACCAGATGCAGAGTCGTCTACCTGACTCACTACCCACTAACCTTCATAAACCTCGTGAACCGCTCCGTGTTGACAAACTGGTAGAGCGAGGAGTTGAGGTGCGGCTCGGACGGCGAGTGTTCGAACGGACGGAACCGGCCGTCCTTCCAGACAACCACCGACGGAGCGGATACGCTCTTATCCACCTGAAACACGCGGATGGTGCCGTTTACAAAGTTCATCTAGCCCTCAACTTCAATGTATCGTCTTACGGTATTTTCCTCGATTCTCTTCCAGGTGAAAATAATGCGATTATGTTTCATGATACCCTGGCTGCATGATTGAAAATCCGCGCCCAGCGACGGACAGCATTCCAAAACTTTGTATACACCACCATCCCTCCCTCGCCCTAATCCCCAGGCCCACAGCCCACCTTCTGAAAGACGTTCTCGTCGCAGCTGTAGAAGTAGTGGTGGGCGCGGAACTTCCCCGCCAGCTCACTATACGCCTCCCACAGCGGACCCTCGTGCTCTCCGACATAGACGAAGAACAGCACGTGCTTGGAGCTGAGCTGTCGGACCGCGGCCGGGTCGGCCAGGGGTGCCACCACCGGCGCGTTCATACGCAGAGCGTACTCGACGATGTGCTCCCGCTCCCGGTCGCCCTCGTAGGTGTCCTCGAATTCGGAGCCGCGAATACTGCCGACAGGGGAGGGCATACGGGGGGGGGGGGGGGTCAGGGAGGGGAGCAGACGCGGCGCAATGGGTCACATCCGGCCAGCCACACAGTGTAACAGAATACAAGTGTTAATAAGCAAATTCTTGTTTGTGATAGTCTAGATTTGTAGGACCGTAGTTGTTCTTGCCGTTCAACCACGCGATTCCAATAATAAACAGAATGTAAATACAAAGTTGGGCCTGTATTCAATTCACGGCCACAGAAACCAAAGATAACAAACAAATTGACTTTGCCAAGGTCCGAAGACAGACTGGTCCGCCGAGCAGTAAGGACAAGTGCACGGCTGCGACTCCAAGACCGAAGTGCCTTACCGTGCGGCACCGGCCGAGTTCACGACACACACACACATACGTCACATATACACGTCAGACATACAGATGTACGTCATATCATAGCACCAATCAGAAGCGGGCAAGGACAGGCGTCGCAGGTGAGGAGTGAGGACCATATAAGGATATTGTAAGTGGGCGAGAGGGCTGGGCAGTAAGTAGGTACAGAGGGAGGTGGAGGACGGGGTAGGAACGAATTTCGTCACACACAGTCAAATAGACTCGTTAATTGGGATCATAAGTTACGTCAGGAAGCCGTGGTGAGGGGATGGAAGCCGTACAAGGCGTTTACAAGCAAGCGGGGAAGCGGACAGGGCGTACCGACACTTCGATTCGTGTGTCGGTATGCCCACATATGCTACCTATCGATTCGTGTACTTATTCACTGACAACTGAAAACGTCCCGATTTCCTTGCCCTTCAGTGACACCACACAGATCATATACCACACCTCCATTCCTAACTTGCCCATATCTCACAATTTGATGGTGGGGTAGCCGCGGATGCCGAAGTGGCTGGCCACGCCGCTGTACTTGGTGCAGTCCACGCGGCCGACGCGCACCTCCGAGTGCGCCAGCTGCTGAGCCACCTGCATCCACACGGGCTCCAGCTTCTTGCAGTGGCCGCACCAGGGAGCGTAGAACTTCACCAGCCACGTACCCTCCTGGTAGATGTCCAAAAACCTGGCGGGGTGGCGGGAGATGATGGAAATGCTCCGGCGGAGACGGGAGAGGGGCGAGACAGATGGGATGATACAGCTGCTACGGCACAGACATCATAACCTCAGGCAAACAGGCCCAGGCCAAAGGACCATGTTGAAAGTTAAGAATAATATCTGGAAGTGCCTAATTTCAAGTAAGAATAGAAAATGTTTGATAAATGTTGATTGTTGGCCTATCTGTCTTTCAGTTATGCTCCAGTTTTGTCCAAATCAGGCATTAGAAAATGGGAAGCAACACTACCTATTTATTAGCTTTTAGCAATCATCCACAAATAGTACAGTGTTATGGTGCATCAGAACACATACCTGTCACTGAGCTCATAGACCCGTGTGCTGGCCACACTTTGAAAAGCTCCTGCAGTAAATAGAAAATACCAACATTAGCTGTATGGAAACATGGAGATAAGAAAATTGGAAAGCTTGAACAAATTTGTGTACATTTATACCTATGAAGAGAACTTATTTTTCTTTTTAGCTATAACCAGGCAATTATAAATGGTCTTTGTTAGAATGAAAGCAAACACACACATTGAAATCATACATAAATGTAAAAATGATCTAAAAAACAGTTAAAACACACAAATATTATGCAGATTTGTTGGTTTATGTGTTCAGCAACTGCACAATGGATGGGTAGAGTATCACATACACTCTACTAACACAGTCATCAGTTATTTTATTGCATGGGTTACAAACCATTCTAGTCCAGAAATAGTATTTTTTTTTCTGAACTCACCTAGAAGTAGAGCAAATAAATATATGAGGAGCTTCATATCTAGATATGAAGCTAAGGTGACACTTGATCAACAGCTCTGAAAAAGAAGGGACAGAGAGGTTGTCAAAATTCCTAACTCCAAAATAAGCACTGGCATAACAAGTAGAAAATTTTCAGACCTTATTTCCTTACTTTCCTTTCGCATTGCTATGGCCATACAGTTCAAAACATTTTTTCCATTATTTTAGTGTCCTTACTACCTGAGAAAAAGACAGTGACACAATTTAGCCACTTACAGATGCTGTAGAATGGGCTAATACTCAAATAAACCCCTTGGATATGCCAACAGAGGGATATAAATTTTGTATCGCTTGTAGGGGGACTTAGACAAGCTGAATCTATGGTGCACATTTTCATGCTTTCTTCAAAGTTCAATCATAAATAATATTGATGTATGAATCTAAATCCAAGCTTTGGCTTCTGGGAGCTGTCTAGGGCACCTTGTTAGCTCTGCAATGATGCAGTCACACTTAATATTCTGCAATACAAACAATTGCAATTCTCATTTCTCAGCCTTAGCAATTTGAATTGAATCCACAATCCACATTCAATCATCCAGCTATTCTGCTTCAGAGGGCTGTTCACAGGCACTGCACACCGCTGCATGCGGTGAGGCAGCAGGAGTGCCGCGTGGGAGCAGGGGAGGGGTAGTCGTCGCGTCAGTTTGTCACACGGCTGCGTACGGTAGACCGCACTCAGCCAACGCTGTCCCAACTGGCCACAGCGGTCGCTGTGTGCGGTGATGAAAGGCTGACCTAGGACGCCATGGGCGGAGATTGAAGCCTGCGTACGGTCCTACCAACTACCAAGCACAGGGCCCGAGAACAGCCCTCAGAATAACTATTAAAGGAAACAGTTCACTTTCCTGAAATTAGTATTTTGCTATGGATTTACGATTTTTTATGCTCAAAATGATCAGAAAATAAAATAAAACCTTTTTGTAAAAACAATTATTTTCTATATTTTAATATAGGATGAACTATATTCTATGTAAAATAATGTTTGACGCGGAAGCTTATTACGCGTTGACCAATCATATTGCGTAGTTCAAACCTGCGTATGCTGCATTAGCTGTAAGCAGCATGCTGATTGGCTGATGATGAAGTGGCTGCATTCCTGTGCAAGGCACACATTCCTCTGCAAGGCACTCTTTTCGGAACGAGAAATGGAATATCTTCGTCTAGGGTGATCGTTGAGCCGTAAAAGCTCCTGATTTGTGCTAGTCTCAGCTCAAGCTACGAAACTGCTATTCCAGTTCAAAATCCCATGTTAAAAGTGAACTATTTCCTTTAACTGCACTAAAACAACTGTCATGCCATCCACAGTAGAGCATGTATGGCATACAAAACAGTTATTTTTAGAATAAATCTCCCAATAAGCACCAATATATCCCCATAAAACACTCAAAACGCAAGAATATTGAACTGCGCTACATTTGTCGCGAAGGCTTCGTGAATTGAAATCGTTCTCAAATTGAAAGGTAGTAAGGCAAAAATATCAGCCAGCAATCAACAAACCAATGTTTATGTATACCAACAGCTGAAACAGTCAAGAAATTACAAGAATTTCCGAAAACATCAACAACTGGCTACAGACAAATCAGTAGGCGGAACTATGGTCAAGCGTACCCATTTTCGGGAACGCATTTTCGTTCCCATGTTTGGGAACGATAAACCCAAATATGGGAACGCCATGTAGGAATTATTTAAAACAAGAAAAAGAACCGTTAAATGACGTCCAAAAAATATAAAACGATCGTGAACCGCCTGATATTTGTCTCAATATTGTTGGGAAAGAGTTTGATATTGTAAGGCCCATCGTAGTTTCAAATCGTTCCCCTATTTCTAAAGCAGTCCATCATCCGGGCCGCGAACCCAAATTTGGGAACGCTCTCGTACACTGGCGCTGCAAGCGTTCCTTATTATGGGAACGGCGTACCCAAAATTGGGAACGATTTCACCGACGCCTTTCAGGGGCTCTTTTCATTAACAAGCATCATGTCCAACGCCGCAAATTATTGTTAAGCAACAATCATCAGATGACCTTTCCGGCAAGACCGTCGCATGTTTCGCCCGGTCTTCTGCGCTTTTATTCCCGTCGATCTCGCAGCGGGCACGCCCCCTCTGCAGGATTACGTAATTCACAACGCTCAGCGATGTTCAACAAGGTCTTCCATACCTATATCCACCGTCCGCGACGAGGGTGGAGACATGTCAAGCACCTGTCTGTTTATCACCGATAGTTGACGAGCACAAGGAAGTATCCAAAAATGGGAACGCTGAATATGTTACACCCTCAAAACACCTAGTCCCATGGAAAATCTAGTTTTTTCCTTTCTTAATGAGTGTAAGTGGCAAAAGGCCTGGTAGGATGGGCACGAGGAATGATCGAAATCAGCATAAAAATTATAAATAAGCCACACAGAGCGACCTATATAAGAGAAATTCCCCCAAAACGATCATGCTTAGAAACACGGAAGACAAAAACCACGCTCATGACGCTCCTTATAAAACAATGCTAAACAGCTAGCATCCAAATAAAATATGTCTTTCCGGGCTGATAAAATACAGCTGAATAATTTTAAACCACTGAAACTAAGTTTACAACAGTAGTTCGGTAAAATCACTGACGTTCCACGCGGTCGTGCGCCCCGAGACCAAAAGTCAACAATATTACCTCGGGACTGTCCGCGTGTTCGCTTGCATATGTCAGCATCTGGTGTCGCTAGTATGAAACTTCATAACCAGGCGAAAATTATTATACTTGACCTCAAAATGAAAAAAACGCTTCATTTTCCTTTAAATTGCATGTTAAATGTAGTATAACCCATGTTTTCACCATTCCGTCATTTCAAAAAAATCATTAAAAATATCATTCGACGGTCAATTTCCTTGTTCAACGGTCAGATTAAAGATAATTTTATAGAGATTCAGTAGATGCTTAAATTAGCGTGCACTTTTTTGAGACGTGATGCACTAATGAGTTTTAGTGGGCGAACGGCCGAAAAATTACCTTCCGTTCCCGTAAATGGGAACGCCCGTTCCCATATTTGGGAACTCCGTTCCCAAAAATGGGAACGTTCCTATATTTGGGTACTCATGACCATAGTTCCACCTACTGAAATGGGAGTTGGCCCGCGATTATTTGTTTACATTCAAGGTGTGCCCTAAGAAAATTAAAGATAATTCTAAAACAGTCAGATCTTATGACGTCACACTTATTTGAAGAGAACGACAGAGAGAGGGAATCACTCCTTGAACTCAATAATGGAATCACTTCAACGGTTGTACTGGTAATCAAAGCGGAACTGGTCAAAAGGGGACTCTGATGATCAGTGAAAGCTGTGCTGTGCTGAACATTCACTCGACAGGTACTGGATACTACGTAAATTGATGAGGAGATTGGGGGCACGTTCGAGTTCACAGCACTTGCCGTATCATTCTCGCAGAGTGAAGTCAGATGTCATTCTCAACCCATATGAAAAAAAACTGTCAAGTGTCTGCGACCTCATGAACCCGTGGGGAGCTGCTGTTTATGTATATGGCAGCCATAATCAGAATCCCGTGCTCGTCGTTCGCCAATCGCAGCGTAAGGCACTTCCGAACGCCATGGAAAGATGCACACACAATAAAATCATAGGTGCAGCTTTTCACCGGAATTTAATTTAATTGAACGGTCCACCAGAACATGCCTCATGTGGCCATTTGTATTTGGTAAACTCGCGTAACAAACAAGCACCGAGCAGCGTGACCCGACACACCCAGAGGTCAACCCACCGCCGCAGGGTGGTCTTATGACGTCAGCAATACTCGAGTGACATTCTATAGCGCCATGGACTCTCCACTTGAGACAGAAGGCTCCCGCAGTGGTCCTCTCAGGTCACCCGGCTATTCCTAACTCATCAACCGACTGCCACAGCACGGCGACACGCATCAAGCATCACAAGTTATCGCCCGCGGTCGAGCCGGCGATATCACACAGATCACCGCTCAGAAGGCATGCCACTCTCCACCCCCGGCTCTCTTTCCCTGACCCGCGGTGCACGACCCTTCCGGCGGCTGCTCACCGACCCTGGACATGGACGTTACGCTCTTCGTCTTCCCTCAACAAAATAACTGTTTCTTGTCGAACATTCAGGCTGACGTTTTGGAGGTGAGGTGACGTTCACTCTCTGACCCTCTTCGCCCCTCACCGCTTCTTTTCCTGGCAGTTGAGCTCCATGCTTGACGGTCCGGGATCGGACACTTTTCTCCGACCTCCTTCACCCCTCACTGTTCCTTGACCTTCACGTTGAGTTTGACGTTCATGGCGGCCAGCTGGATGGCCAGGTGGAGCACCATGTAGGGCAGGTGGACGGTCACCACGTCCCTGGTGCTGTCGCACACTGTACAGACGGGCCGCCGGCCGGTGCCGCCGCTGCGCGGACCCCGGCTCCGCTGAGCCTGCAGCTCCACAACGGGGGACAGCAGCGAGCCGCAGGACGAGCACACGTGCATCTGAGGGACAGCGGGGTAAGAGTGAGGTCAGGCGTGGTATATATCACATAGGGACGCAGGCAAGCACAAACACAAGGCACACGACACTACGGAGTCTATATATCCATATTTTTCACATATCTTTTGCATTTATCTATCACTCGCCCCTTGCCGTAGAAAAGCTCTGCTCCCTTTCATCAAACATTCCTCCTACATCAATACTCCTTGCTTCCTCCCCTCCCCTGCCCGTAACACACGTCTACGCTTTACCTAAGCCTCCCCCTTTTCTATTCCAGCCTTTCTACCTACCTACTTCCTTTCTTCCTAGCCACTCTCAACGACCCTTGCCCCTCCTCTCCTAGACCTCAGTCCCTCCTCTCCCTGACCCCGTCCCTCACCTCGGCCTTGTCGGAGCAGCTGAACAGCCGGTCCTGCACGATCAGCGTCGTGCCGTGGGCCATCACCCCGTCCCGCTCCATCTCTCCGAACCGCACGCCGCCGCCCTTCTTCCGGCCCTTGACCGGCTGGCGTGTGACGCAGTTCACCGGGCCTGTGCTTCTCACCTGGAAGGGGGGAATGGGAGTTATTATAACGGGCTGCACTCAGTGCCCAGTGTGGATAGCTCGTCATCCATTGGTACATAGCACGAGAGGCAAGCGAGATAACAAGCGGAAGAAACACGCCTGGAGACAATGTTCCACTGGAGTGCGTAACACGACAAACTAAATAACTAAATGCTGATTCATTGATAATCGCATTTCGGATCAGCAAATAGCGCATGTTGCCAGACAGAGAGGGCAAATTGCATAGCTAAAAACCCGTCTCATATCTGGTGACCATGAGCGAAGCAGCTCCACCATGTTTGCCAGTAAAAAGCGCCACAGTTCGGGCACATGTAGAATACCGGCCGACAGGGTAGCTAAGTACCCGAATCTTGGAGCATGAAAAGCTAAGGGAAGCGGTGAATGAACAGCAGACCTTTGCATGCAGCTGAATGGATGGTTACACAAATGTAAACACTAATGTAAGAGTCCGTTTTTCAGCAACGGTCAACAGTTAAGCGAAAGACGGCTTTGAGATAAGTGCTTATGATAGCTGTGTCACATGGGTGACAAATGACATCGAAGACTGACGAGCGACATTATGTAGATAAAATCATACGTGTTTGTCACATTACTCAGCTGAACAGAACTGTATTAGGTGGCTGCCGGGCAGAGTGACAGTGTGTGAGGCAAATCCCGATCAGTGAGTCACAGACGTGTTGGCCACTCAGCTGACCCAGTCCCCATACCGGTTCCAAAATGCTTCCCCAGCCCCACCGGCCGTCCCTGAGGCGACTGTCACCGGTGACCACCCGGCTGCCGGGCGCCCTCTGTCTGCACTGGGGCGGAAATGTGCCGGGCGCCCTCCACCCCGGCACTGGGGCGGAATCGAACCCGTCATCAATGTCATCCGCCCCCTCTCCTGTTAACCCCCACCGCTCCTGACCATTGAGGACTCTGCCAGGTTACCCAGACCAGCTGCTCAGCCCCGGATCCACCTGTCCCAGGGTGCGGGTACACGTATTACGTAACATTACAGCCCTCACGCGCAGCACCCACCTGCCATTTGTCTGAGACCATGTGCCTGAGCCGCTGGTAGTGGATCACGCCGAAGAAGATCTTGGCCTCCAGTTCGGTGCCGGTGATGCCGCTGTACATGGTCTCCGTACCGTAGTAGTTGTAACCGGCTGACGGAGGGAGACGGGGAGAAAACGTGAAAAAACGCACACACAAGGCAGATGAAATGCAGGGGCTAGTGAGCTAGCAGCCTGTGACTCAATCATGCATTAAAGGTAGTGTGCCACCTTTGAAAGATTTCCCATTTTATTTTTCCTAGGATAAGAAGCTTCTGTTTTTACCTAATATCGCAAAAAAAATCAAAAATGGGCCTGGAATAGTGCCTTTTTCGCCTAAAAGTTTTTCGGTTTTTAGATATGTATAACAACTGTAGTGGGCTCACCTGCAAACAGGCGTCGGGCAACAATCGCGAATGCGGCGCACTTGTGACAATAAGCAAAGGTCATTATAGTGTTACGACCATACGACGTACGGGAATGAGTTATCAGCTGTCTAATCGTAGACAACACAATGTCGAGCCTTAAACTGTAAGCCCGTATTGGTATTGTTTCTTTTATTTGGCTGTCGAACATTATTTATGGTTTGAAATATGATTTTATGTAAAATAATTGATATGAAAAAGCCGTCTTATAAGTTATGAGCCCATTTCACCACACGCAAGTGGCAGAAATGACAATGATCAGCTGACGCATTTTTCTTGGCCGAAGTCAGAGCGCGCGGCCCGACGCACCACGCGTATTTGGAAATTCCGACCTCGACGAGCATCAGAAGCCACCTAACAGGCGTGTTCGAAACCGCAGGAGATGATGATGAACGGGTTTATCGAAACTTGATTGGATGAGCATATCGGTAATAGCGATTTCAGTGTGTGCATTTATTGTTCATAGTGGTGTGAAATGTGGTTGGGGTACGACCGACAACCCGTCGGGGCGAATTTCGCACTGGGGTACTCAAAATTTGAAGAATTTAAGACGTTTCCATGAGTTTTGAAGGTATGGATAAGTTCTAAAAATCCGGTTCTCCTTATCTGGGCCATTAACTCCATACGGTCCAAGAAAGCTGGCACACTACCTTTAACACGTGTCACCAGTGTCGCGTTACGCATCGTCCAGCGCAGCAGGTCTGCTTTCTTTAAATGGATAGGTGCCATTATTACTTGAACGAAAATATCCCGGACAAAAGGTTAACAGACATTCAGATACAAAAGTCACCAAAACCCTTCATCGCACTTCACTTTTTACAACACCAATCTACCAGGCGAAATCGGCGCAAGCCACACCTGCATCCCAAGTGCATATAACTCCAATTAATTTCACGCAAATGTAAACCACACCGGGGACCTAACGTCGCACAGGATCCCGGACCATTATCAGACCCCGCCTAACGCACGCACCTCGCTCCAGGACCTGGCCGAAGTAGTCGATTGCCGTGCTGTCCTCACTGAATCGGAACGGCGTGGCGTCGTAACAGTGGCCGTTGACGGCGCCCGCCTTGCCCGCCATGCACTCCACCATCATGGCTGCCGACAACAGAGGCGTCAATGTTCAGGGCATATAGCGGTAAAATACGGGCAAAACAGCCGAGTCCAGGCGGCATGATTAACATTTTTTAGCATGCTTAATCATTTTGTCTTTAGTTCAACATACACCACGCATTTTGATAAAGATATCATTTGTAGATGAATCAGTCACAGAGAAAACAATGCAAAGAGTTATATGGTGATATGTCTTACATAATTCCGTTCAAAGCTTTTACATGATGGCAGATGTTTAAGCCAGTACAGAACAGTCATGCGGTGGCATCCGTCCGTCGTCTCACCGATGGTCATTCGAGAGGGGAATCCGTGCGGGTTGAAGATGATGTCGGGCACCAGGCCGCTCTCCGTCCACGGCAAGTCCTCAGTGGCGTGCAGTCGGCTGCAGATGCCCTTCTGGCCGGCGCGACTGGCGAACTTGTCACCCACCGTCGGCTTCCGCTGAAAAACACGGAGAGTGATTGTTAACGGACGAACTGAGGGGTGTGAAGAAAACGAGCAAACTGAGGACTGATGAGACAGAGAAGTCCAGACAAATAAGCTAAGCAAATATTGCAGATACACGGTATATGATGTGATGTGATACACATGAATGCTGTCTGTAAGGCCAGGCCCAAGATCAAACCTAAGACGCATATGATTATTCAACGACCATTGCATGAGAGCAGCAGCTACTCCAGCAATGCGCTCGAAAAACATGGCTTTCGAGGGCCGCCAGCGGTAACAAAAAGTGACCCGTTCTGACCACGGTCACGAAGATACAGACGGCACGGGTATAAAGGCAGCGCGCCGGCCGACTGACGGCATCCCGGACCGCCGGCCGCCCACCCCAGACCTCTCCCGCCGCCGCCGCCGCCATGCTGCGCTTCGCCCTCCTCACTCTGCTGGTGCTAGCCCTCGTCACAGGCGAGCCGGAGCCCCACAAGAGGAGGAAGTTCTACCGCGGATACGGCGGATACGGATACGGATACGGCGGATACCGCTACAAACGGTCCGCCAGCCCGGAGCCCGTGGCCGGACACCGCAGAGGCTACGGCGGCGGATATAGAGGCGGCTACGGTGGAGGCTACGGAGGCTACCGTGGAGGCTACGGCGGCTACGGAGGAGGCTACCGCTACAAGCGGTCCGCCGATCCCATGCCGGGCCTGCGTGGAGGCTACGGCGGCTACGGTGGAGGCTATGGTGGATATGGTGGGGGCTACGGTGGAGGCTACGGAGGCTCCCGTGGAGGCTACGGCGGGGGCTACGGTAGAGGCTACGGCAAATAAGCACTACGCTTGTCAATAGCCGTTATAAACCAGCGCTTTCATTCGTAGTGTCTCTGTTACGGGTCCTCGTTGCCTTTGCTCTGTATGCCACTGTACCACAATGATATTGCCATGTCGCTATGCTGCTATGCTTCGCTTGGCAACCAACATGTCGAGACAGTGTCACTGTTGTGTATGAGGCGGCGTTTAAGCCTCCAAAGACGGATTAATACAAAACCCATCGGAACGCCAGTTATGTATATCTCGCCTAAAAAGTTAAGGCACACCTTCTACGTAACTCGTAAGCCATAGAAACATTATGGTTGGAGGCTCCAACTTGGAGCTAGTGTTTGCGATGGTTCGTTGAATCACTACACCATGGATGAGCATTATATCATCCATGACTACACGATAAAACTATTTGTCCAAGGACAGCCAAGTCGCTGAGTCAGGAATACAAGTTAACAATAGCTGTTCTGCCAAGAGCCATTTACATAAACAATGTCAATCACAGTTAATGACTAAATCATGGGAGCGACAAATAAAAAGGTGGGTATCGTAAAAATATGATGCTCGCCACTCACATCACACCGTTGCAGAAGCCAATACGATGGGTCGATGATAGCAGACTGACAGGTGACTTTTGGACAGGTGACTACTTCGGCCGTGGTTCTTTGCTCACCATTTGCTCACCTGGGCCCAATCTCACCAAGTGGGGTAAACTCAATTTGGGGTAAAATACCAAACTACCCCACTCCGTAACTACAAAAATACTATCCCGAAATTAGTTAAACTAGCTTGGTGAGGTTGGGCACTTGGCCCAATCTCACCAAGCTAGTTTAACTAATTTCGGGGTAGTATTTTTGTAGTTACGGAGTGGGGTAGTTTGGTATTTTACCCCAAATTGAGTTTACCCCACTTGGTGAGATTGGGCCCAGGAGAGAATCTTATATCATTCCGTTACGTTTCAAACGGGACGAAGCAACATTACGAGCACAGCTATATAAAAAGGAATAATATAGAAGGAAACGTTTGGCATCCCTACATAAAATCGATTAAACGGGTTATTTTAACTAAAAAAGCAGCAACAACAACACAAACAAACAATTGTTGCATATCTGGCACCGTCATAAAATAGAGCGAACTGAAATACTAAATAAAAAAGAGCGAAAATATTCTCATTTTGGCAAACTTGTCGGCAACTACTAGCAGCTAAGTCATATTACACTGATCAACAGCCAAAAATGTACAGAGAGGTGAGCATTCGTTTTTCCCTAATTCGAGGCCGCTGATTCCAAATCTGGTCACCGTTTTGCCCCATCGGGCTCAGTTTTTTGTCTGGCACATACTGATGCCTTAAATTCTCACTTTTTATGCATTGTTGTTGGCCTATTGTAGATATCCTTAGATCTAGATGATATATCTTTTTAATCCATATTTACCACAGCCAGGCAACACAGATGAGCACAGAACTATTGAATTTGTTGGAACAGAAATGTATATCACACATCACAGCGCAATGTAGGTAATCACATATTGTACAATCACGGCAAAGTGCAATCAACCAACGGTATGGTCATCCATCTGTGCTACCTCTCGACCACAGAGGCAAGATTTTTGGTCATTTCAAACACTTTGGCATCTTCCTTTCGCTCAGCAACTCTTCTTGTTAGAATCGCTTCTGATTCTTGCTTTGTCTCCTCCCCTGCTGACGTTCCTCTCTCTGCAGTGTCCAGCAGTAATCACCCATCATATTCGGACCAGACTTGCCCTGATATCTGCTCTCCATCACGGCGATGTCCTGAGATAATACTCATTCATGATCCATGGTGTAGTGATTCAACGAACCATCATAAACGCTAGCTCCAACCATGATGTTTCTCTGGCTTACGTAGGTGTGCCTAAACTTTTAGACGAGATATAAATAACAGGTGTTCCGATAGGTTTTGTATTAATCCGTCTTTGGAGGCGTGGCCGCCGCCTTATGCACAACAGTGACACTGTCTGGACATGTTGCTTGGCAAGCGAAGCATAGCAGCATAGCGATATGGCAATATCATTGTGGTACAGTGGCATACAGAACAAAGGCAACGAGGACCCGTAACAGAGACACTACGAATGAAAGCGCTGGTTTCCAAAGGCTATCGACAAGCGTGGTGCTTATTTGCCGTAGCCTCTACCGTAGCCTCCACCGTAGCCCCCACGGGAGCCTCCGTAGCCTCCACCGTAGCCCCCACCATATCCACCATAGCCTCCACCGTAGCCGCCGTAGCCTCCACGCAGACCCGGCATGGGATCGGCGGACCGCTTGTAGCGGTAGCCTCCTCCGTAGCCGCCGTAGCCTCCACGGTAGCCTCCGTAGCCTCCACCGTAGCCGCCTCTATATCCGCCGCCGTAGCCTCTGCGGTGTCCGGCCACGGGCTCCGGACTGGCGGACCGTTTGTAGCGGTATCCGCCGTATCCGTATCCGTATCCGCCGTATCCGCGGTAGAACTTCCTCCTCTTGTGGGGCTCCGGCTCGCCTGTGACGAGGGCTAGCACCAGCAGAGTGAGGAGGGCGAAGCGCAGCATGGTGGCGGCGGCGGCGGGGGAGGTCTGGGGTGGGCGGCCGGTGGTCCGGGATGCCGTCAGTCTGCCGGCGCGCTGCCTTTATACCGTGTCCGCGGGCTGCGGTCAGTCGGCCCGGTTTTTGTCCCCACTCGTGACCCTGGGTCAGCGAGGTCAGACACAGATGCCATGGCAGAAGTGCAAGCGGCTGAGCACGGCACATTATCGCGACCATTTCGGCTCGTTCATTCCAACTGCGATTATGAGGTTTCCCCCGGCTACCAACAAATCAGCACCCACCAGCTCAGTAGTTTCAGAACAACCGGGAGGTGGCCACTGGCCATGCTCTTATATTGAGACTATCGATAATGGCACATTTGGTAGTGTTTGTAAACCAATCCATGATATGGAGTCAGTTTTTCAAACGAGCTTCTCTAACCACTGCGTGTAATGAAGGATTCAAAAGATTCCCAATAACGATCGTGTCGTGTTTAGATTTTAAGGATTAAGTGGTGCTGTTGCATTATGCATGTAATCAAACATTCTTTTTGCAAATATTGCTGGTGTTCGTAACTCGTAATGAAGATTTACAAACGTGGAAAGTGACACTTTACTCAAAAACATCAAACGTCATTTTATCATCAAAAACATAATTTAGTCAAACATCGTTCAAAGACCGTTTGTAGACCATATAATAAACGTGACAAATGTCAGGCATTGACTCCACAGGGCGGGCGCAACACTGCTGTGCAATGTGCATTTTTGACTATAAAAGTGTCCCAAGGTTGCCACTTATTCAATACAACCGAGTCGATATCACCAGTAGACAAAAACGGACCGCGCATGTCCAAATTTGGACCATTTCATTCGACAAGTTATTTTTGACCGGACACGTCGTGACGTATTATCCCAATATGATACTCGCTACGGTTCCGCATGCGGTACGATTTAATCAGAACCATCCGTGTCAGGCGCTGTTAGTTAGCGGAGAGGGCCTCAACCTAGAGGTGGCAAAATGTGGACCCGGGGACCCGGTCCAAAGAACCCAGACCGGTTCCTGGAAATTTGCTGACCGGTCCAACCGGGTCCTGCCATAAACCATACATTTTGCACACTACACATGATTGCAAAATATTGAAGTGAATGAAAAGAAAACATTTGTTCGTGTATGTTTCTTTACACACTGTAGCTCATAAGTGTTCCCAGTGGGAAAAGGCTGTTTTACATGATGCAACTATTGATACCTACAAATAGTTTGCATTAATTGACATTTGGGAAACGTGTCCAACTGGTTCCGATGCCAACTTAAACCGGGTCCGACTGGTTCCAGAAATGTCCAGTCGGGTCTGGTTCGAGTCTGGTTACCAAAATTTTCACCTTTTGACACCTCTACCTCAACCCGTTAAAAACTGATAAAAAAGAGACTGATCGACTGACTATCTAACATGTTATGGCGACCGGCCATTCTAGCAGCTCCCGTGCTCTGTTTAGATCAACGTCTGCCGTTGGCATCTGGGCTGACCTCGCTGACCCAGGGTCACTAATACCGACAAAAACCGGGCCGACTGACCGCAGCCCGCGGACACGGTATATAGGCAGCGCGCCGGCGGACTGACGGCATCCCGGACCACCGGCCGCCCACCCCAGACCTCTCCCGCCGCCGCCGCCGCCATGCTGCGCTTCGCCCTCCTCACTCTGCTGGTGCTAGCCCTCGTCACAGGCGAGCCGGAGCCCCACAAGAGGAGGAAGTTCTACCGCGGATACGGCGGATACGGATACGGATACGGCGGATACCGCTACAAACGGTCCGCCAGTCCCGAGCCCGTGGCCGGACACCGCAGAGGCTACGGCGGCGGATATAGAGGCGGCTACGGTGGAGGCTACGGAGGCTACCGTGGAGGCTACGGCGGCTACGGAGGAGGCTACCGCTACAAACGGTCCGCCGATCCCATGCCGGGCTTGCGTGGAGGCTACGGCGGCTACGGTGGAGGCTATGGTGGATATGGTGGGGGCTACGGTGGAGGCTACGGAGGCTCCCGTGGGGGCTACGGTGGTGGCTACGGTAGAGGCTACGGCAAATAAGCGTTGCGCTTGTCGATAGCCTTTGGAAACCAGCGCTTTCATTCGTAGTGTCTCTGTTACGGGTCCATCGTTACCTTCACTCGTCATCACCTCATTGTGTTTGTGCCTGCATCGGCTACCATGCTACCAATATGCCGAAACTGCCGTGGGTCTGAGATTGTCACCTGAAGAAATATATGGCGAAACAGTCACCACTCGGGTTGGACCATTGTTTTCGTACTGTACATAGAGCAACGATCTCATGGGACTGCCACTTTAGTTTGTCGGCACGGGCTCCCGGACCCCTCCCCCACCTCTCCCTTTCCCGTTTGCGTCTCACCTCCACCCGCAGTATGAGCATGACGACCTGCAGGATCTCCGAGCCGCCGGGGTCACCCAGAAGTTTCACCGAGTCCACCCGGGCCGGCTCCTCGTCCATGTAGCGGGTCACGTGGAACTTGTCCTCCTCCAGGCTGTATGAACTGCGGAGAGGGAGGATAGTCACGTGATATTTTGTACAGCGTTCTGTATCATTCATGCTTCCTAACAGTTACAGCCAGAGGTCAATATATTTGGCTGCAAGCGCGATTGGTCTAATGTCCGGCCTCCACGGTGCTCGCTGAGTAGCATATGAAGAAAAAAGTCCGTATCTCCCGCACCGTGTTATGAAACGGCGGGCGTTATCAGTATTCAAATATTAGAGTCAAAGGACGGAAAAGGTATATTTACAAGTGTATTCGAATGTTTATTCCTGTTGTTCTGCCACCAAGATAGCAAGATAGCAATCAATAGCTATACCAACAAATTCATCAGTAAAGAGCTCGTTGCGAATAAGTACAAAACACGGCAAATAGCACACCAAACAGTCCATTCTAGCATCATGGTAAGACACTAGCGCGGGCCCATCCGTCAACAGCACCAAGTTCTGTCCCAGTTGATCAAATACTTTCCAGTTACTATCAGCTACGCCCTTCATTGATCCACGGCCCGCCCAAGTAGACCCCCTCACGGAGAGAACGGTTCCGAATCCCCCGAGTCCGCGGTGCCCGGCGGAGGCGGGTAGCCCTCCGAACAGCTCTCTGAGAGGGCTGGCGAGGTTATCCGACTACCCAGCGTCGACAGCTGCCGGGTCGAGCCCATACTGCTCAGTTGCGCAGGCGGTGAGTCAGCGCCGGCCAGCAGCGGCGTGCCCGAGTCGTCTGACCCCTCCTGAGAGTCGTCCGAACCGTCCGGCGAGGGGTCCTCGGAGCCGTCAGAGGCCGCGTCCACGTCATACCCGGTGATCCGGCCGCTGGGCGAGAGGTGCGCGTCGGTACCCAGCAGGGTGCGGGCCGTCACCACCCGCCCGGAGCCGGTCACCGTCACCGGAGCGCCCGAGGGGGTCTGTGTCAGCGCCCGGCCCGAGGGCGTGCGGTTGACGCTCAGCTGACTGGCAAAGCGCACCTGTTTGCTCGGCTCCAGGAAGAACTCGGTTTCGCGTGACGGAGTGATGCTGATGGTCCGTGACGGTGTGGCCAGCGAGTGACGGGACCGTGACAGCAGCAGGGACTGTTTGGAGGGGCGCAGCAGGCGGCGCCGGGAGGGCGTCACGCGCACAAACTCTCCCGTCTGCAGCTGCAGATAGTCGAGCTGGTCCTTCTCGGACAGCCGCTCACCGTAAATCATCCTCAGTAGGCCGGGAAACAGGCCAAATCGCCCACTCTTACTGGCATACAGGAGTCCCGCGGCCATCAGAAGCAGCACACAGCCAATGAGCGCGCTCATGACCGCCACCCACTCCTCCGCGAGCGACTCTGCCACCACCACTGTGGTGCGAACGAACGACACACCGAACGCGTGTATGAGCCAGGTGCGAGCCGGGGTCGACACCAGACACCCGTAGAAGCCCTGCACGTCCTTACTGTGAGGATCGAGCCGCAGCACAGAGAACGGCGGCGAGCGCTCCACCGCCGCGCTGTCCGCGTCAATCAGTTCGTCCAGCCGCAGCCAGCGGACACGCGCAGAGCTGGCGTTCTTCCCGGCGCCCTTTCCTTTGCTCTTCCCTCCCCCACCGCCTCCGCCGCCGCTGTCCGGGGTCGTCACGTCCGAGTAGTCGCAGGAGAGCGCCGGCGCGTGGCCCTGCTGGTAGACGGCCTCGGTGTAGTGGTCAGCCAGCGTGGCCACGGCCGAGCTCACCATGCCGCCCCACTCTTTGACGGACATCTGGCGGGACGTGTCACGCCGGCCGTTCAGCAGGAACGACTCCACCAGACCCTGGAAACCGTTACTCTCGCCGATCTTTTTCAGTGTGTCCGGGGGACCGCCGCCCACGTATACGATTTTACGGCAGACGCTGAAATCGAGTCCGCGCATTAGACGAGTCCGGTGGACGAAATTCACCACCATGGTCATCACTTTGGGTTCAATGAGCACCCGCAGTCGGTACCACGTATCCAGCTCAGCGCTCTGACTGGACGCCAGACACTCCCGCGCCGCCGCCAGTTGGGCGCACACCTGGAACACACCACCCGTTTTGACGAACACAAACGACGCCTCCTCGATGCCGCGGGTGAACATGAGCACACCGTGCTGGCGGATCATGAACGTGGCGACAAAGTCCAGCCGGCGGCCGTGACTGCCGGCTCTGTCTCCGCTACTGTTGGTCGGACACTGCGCCGTGAAAAAGTCAGCCGCCTCCAGGCGCACATACACGTCATCCGCCGTGGCCACGCTGGTGGTGACGCCCTCGGCGATGGCCGGCACGCCGCCGGCCGTCCAGTCAGCCTCCATGCGCAGACTGTACTCCATGTAGTTGACGGCCAGCGCCGACACCGTGCCGTGGAACGCCGAGCGCCGGTTGCGGTCCGAGCCCACGTACATGTCCATATCGTAGTTGGGTCCGTCCGGCACGCAGCTCAGGTACGCCTTGCGGTGCTCCTCGGCGTTATCCAGCCTCATAAAGGCGCGGTCGCCGACTATAGCGACGGCCACCTCGTGCCAGTGACCAATCTGCACGGCCGGCCGGCCTTCGAGCTTCACCCGGCACTGACGCATCGTGCTCTCGAGTACCAGGAACCCACTGACGAGCGAGAGTCGCGCCCAGTCGCAGTGGTGCGGCTCGGGACACTTGTTCTGGAACCGGTGCAGCAGCACGCTGTCGCCCGACTCGGGCCGGAAGCGGACGTACACCAGCAGCAGCGCAGCTGGGATGTACAGCGGCCGGTAGATCAGGTAGCCGCTGCCGTTGAAGGCCGCCAGGAGACGCGTCTCGACCGTGCACGGCCGCTGGAAGCAGTAGTGCACCTCGGAGCCGACCCCCTCGCAGTCGCGTCCGCCGCCGGCCGGCGGAGGGTCGCCGCACAGCCGGTCCCGCGTGCTGACGCCGGGCCCGCAGGCGGAGGAGCAGGCGCTCCAGGCGCCCCACTCGGACCACTGACCGTCCAGGGCGCACTGCGGCTCACAGACACGCACCTCGCGGCTCGAGCCGCCGCACAGAGCCGGGTCCACGCCGCTGCCGCCGCCGGGACTGGGTACAACAACATCAACATCGCCGCCGCCGCCGCCAGAGTCATCAGACTGGTCGATTTCTTCATCGGAGGTGTCAGACTTGCTACTGCTGCTGTCAGACTTGCTACCACTGCTTCCAGACTTACTGCCACTACTGGAAGACTTACTACCACTGCTGGCAAATTTTCTGACACTGCTAGCAGGCTTACTGCCACTGCTGGAGGATTTCCCGCCGCTCGAACTGACTCCAGCACTGTTGTCACTCTGCCCACTGGTTGGACGGCCCTTCATCCACTTCCCTAGTGTGCCCCCGCCACTGCCTCCGCTGCCTCCGCTGCCTCCCCTGCTGCGCGGGCCGCCGCCGGCCGCGGTGGTCGTCTGTGGCCGCCGGGTGGCCGGCCGTTTCTTCATTCCATCCGGCGGCAGGCGCAGGTCGATCCGTTTCGGCCCTGTATAGGTCGCCCGGCGGTGACGGGTACGGTGCACCCGCCGCCGCCGGCGCAGGGTCACCTCATCGGTCTCCGGCACTCGGTCCGAGTCCTCGCTCCTCAGCGACACCAGCCGGCAGCGGCGGTGGCGCTGCTGCGTGCCCACGCCGCACGAGGCGCTGCACTCGCTCCACGGCCCGAACGGGGCCCACTCGGCGCGGCCGCCCACGGACGACTCGCACGGCACGCTGCAGTCGCGGGCCGAGAACGACTTGCCGTGACAGCGGCCCTCGGACAGATTCGGCGCCGGGTCGGTGCAGGTTCGGAACCGCAGCTGCTGGCCGTCTCCGCAGGGCGCAGCCGAACACTCGCTGTACTGCGACCACTCGGTCCAGCCGCCCACTATCGGGCACGCCACGGCCTGCTTGAGACAGTGTAGTGACGCCCAGAGCGCGTGGACGCTCCCGTTACCGACCACATCCCGCAGGTGTTCCAGGCTGCAGTGCTGACGGATACAGAGCGTATCCAACTCTGGATGAGCATGCACCTGTTTCTGAAGTAGTTGTAGCGCTAGCTGTTGAGACGGGTTGTGTTCCGTCATAAACCCAGCCAGCTTATCCAGCCCGCAGCCGCGGGAGACACAGTACTGCACCTCGGAGGCCCGGCCGCGGCAGCGGAGACCGCCGTGCGCCGGCTCCGGTCGGTCGCAGAGCCGGCGGCGCACGCGCTCTCCGACCGCTCCGCAGGTGGCGCCGCACTCTGACCAGTGTCCCCAGGAGCCCCAGCCGCCGTCCTGCGGGCACGCGGCGCCCGGCTGCAGCGAGCACACCAGCTGGTGCCAGAGACGGGTGCGCGCGCGCTCAGACACATCCGGGAGGATCCAGGTGAGCCGGTCCCCGGTCAGCATCTCCTCGGTACAGGCGCGCTTCATCAGACAGACTCTCTTGAAGAACTGCTGACTGGCCGGCGCCAGCTGCGTCAGACTGCGCGCCAGGCCGGCGGACATGACGATCGTCCTCGTCCGCTCGAAGAGGGACGTGGTGACCGTCTTGTGGACGGGTTTGGACGGCGGCGGCAGCTCGGTGGAGGAGGAGGCTGTCGGCCGGTGCTCCGGAGGGTCGTCATCCTCGTCCACAGGCCGCTCCAGAGGGGACAGCGTGGTGGTCGCAGCGGTGGAACGGAACTTGGACAGGTGCTTCAGCGCCATCGAGTTGTTGTTCAGCATCTTCCTGGCCATTTTCTTGGCCTCGGCTGTTTTGTTGGGATTCCGTACCAGACGATTGAGGGTAAAGTTCTCGTCCTCTTCATCGAAATCGAAGAAAATCGGGTCTCCGCCAACACTGAGACGAACATTACACGCCACAAATAAAATAAAACAAAAGATGACCAATTTTATGTCTGTACGAGCAACACGCATGACGACTGTTCAAACACAATGAAAATATGTCCTGATAAATTATAAGCGGATGATTATCTGAGCAATAGCACAATAATTTCAAAGACAGTGCATTTACCGGCCTTGATACGTGGATGCATTGGGAGGCTAGGGAGGCTTATTGAAGCAACGAGATAAAACAATCAGAAACAGAATGTTCAACAAAACACGTGAAAAGCATATCATCATTCCTCCATGAAGCCAGCTCACCAATAAGGAGATACAGGGTGATCCAAAAAATTTGGAACCCCTCACTTAAAATGTATATAAGTCCGAAAGTATTCACTTAATTGACAAATTGCGAACACCATTAGAAAGAGCGTTAAATTCTCTATAAAATCACGTCAAATTGGTGCATGTATGCTTGTAAAGCATTGGCGCACTATTAGCTTTTGGAATGAGCGTCAGAAAACTGAGTGAAACGAAATCGTCAAATGTTAACAATGCGCTGAAATCTGTTAGCACTCTATCTGTTGTCTTTTTGCGAATAAAACCACATCCAAATTCAATGTTATTAAATAAAAGTTTACACAGAAGCACACAGTAGAACAGTTACACGCGTCCTAGCTTCCGCTGTTCATCCCAGCATGTGCTCAACGCGAGCTCCGTGGGCCGTCACGCAGGCCTGCAGTTGCTTGGGGACAGCTCCGAGTCCGACTGCGCGGGTCAGCAGTCTCTGGGACAACTGGTCCCAGCAGGCCGTCAGCCTTTCCTTTCCTTACAATAGCACGTGAATGAGCTATTTTTATTTATGAACCTCCAACAAGCGACATGTTCAGAACAGCAACGTCAATCATTGATTTGCGCATAATGTTCAAAACCGTTTCACTGAGTTTCGTGACACAAATTTTATAGGCATATGTCTAGGGCAATATTTATAGTAATAATTAACTACAACCAACTTGGTTTTATAGAGAATTGAACGCTCTTTCTAATGGTGTTTGCAATTTGTTAATAAAGTGAAAATTTTCTGATTTACAGACATTTTAAGTTAGGGGTTCCAATTTTTTTTGGATCACCCTGTATATACACGTATACAACAGCACTGAAAACGGTATGGTTAATAGCACGGTGACTTTAAGTTAATAGAAGACTGCCCATGACTGCCCCTACCACTCACCAACTCATGGGTGAGTCCTTCTCCAGTAGGATGCCCACGTGAGGGATGCCATCCTCGTCCAGATAGTCGGAGAGCCGCTCAGCGTGCGCGTCATCACGCCGGAACACCTTCACCACCTGAGAGCAGACAGAGAGGGAGAGGGAGGCGGGTGAGGTCGGGTCGGGTAGCAGATAGACGGGACCAGGGGATCTGTACATATTGTCTCAAATAGCCGTGTGTGAAGAGACATAGTTATACTTGCAGCGGTGTTTTCGCAAAATGGCACACTTTATCGCCTGGCAATAAACAATCTGCTTACAGTGAATCTTCCGCAGTTTGCTAGCTAGCATTCAAAGTAGTAATCCTACTCAGTTCAATAGTAGCATCTGAAAAAGTCCGAAAAATCATTCCGTTCAGTGGAAACTGGAAACGCTGAATCCCGAAAGTAAATGTTCCTAGCACTAAGCAACAGACACACAGTGGTCACAAGACGACATTACACAGTACGCAAGAAAAAAATGTTGAAAATGTATCGCACACAACTCACTCTACCAGCAACTGGCAATTCACTAGCCAAAAGCATTGACCACGGACCACCGTTCAACCATTACCAGGCACAGACCAGCTAATGTCCGCTCCGCTCATGCCATCCATCCGTTCGCCTTCAGTTGAGCGGAGGTGTTGGAAAAAAGAGATCGCATCCAGGCGCGGTGATCTAACAGAGCACAGGAGAGCCGTTTGAGATATGGCACGGGCGACACGGATCTTAAACTCGAATCGCATAAAATAAATTATCAAAAAATTTACAGAGCGTTCAAGAGAGGAGTGTTTCAGACATATTTACCATATCCCAGAGGTTTCTACTTAGATGACACAAGTGATAACTTTCACACGAAGTCCAGTAAATGAGTGTATAAACTATTCGACAGCATACAACATATTTCCCCATAAGCCGATGGCATGACGGGCCAACAAAACAAGGAGTGATACAAAAATATAGGAGCTCGAAATGTCTGAAGAAGATCTCAAAGATAAAGAGCTTGTATTTTCATTTAACCTTACAGCAGGTAAATTTTTAGTGAAGAAGCGAAGATTCAAGGAGGCAATTGAAAGCTTTTCCAGGGCCCTTGCCCTTACACCAAATCACGAAACATGTTTGACGATGAGAAGCAAGTGCTATCTTCTCCTTGGTCAACATGACAAAGCGCTGAAAGATTCGGAAGATGCGTTGGCAAATAATCCCACGTCGAGCACAGGTATTGTGCAAAAAGCGGAAGCGCTATACGCTCAAGGAGAGTTCGAGTACGCTCTGGTTTGCTTTCACAGAGGTAAGAAGCTGAGATCAGATATCGAAGAATTTAATCTGGGAATACAAAAGTCTGCCGAAGCTATCGAAAACGCTATCGGAGATAAGTCTGGGCTGCGATTCTGCCGCATGGGTAAGATACTGCGACAAATACAGGCCAAGAAAGAGAAAGAGATCCAGGCCAGCACGTGGCGCGGCCAAAAGCGTAAGCAATCACCCACCGAGCAGGACGACGCCAAAAAGAACTACGGCTGCAAGACGCTGCTGGAGGAGCTGTCCAAGGACAAGGCGTTCCTGCAGAAGCTGATCCACCACCCGGAGCTGACGGGGCCGTGTAAGGACGAGATCGTCAAGGAGGCCAGCGAGGTGCTCGAGTTCATGCAGACTCGCCAGGAGTTCTGGGGCCAGCAGAAGCCGCTGTACGCCCGCAAGATACAGCGCAAGATGGCCGAGGGCAAGACCACGGTCGATGAGGAGGATGAGCAGCTGCGCCGGCGCATCGACGAGAAGAAGAGCCGCGTGCAGGCCAACCACGAGACGGTGACGCGCCTGCTGGTGGACATTGACGCTACCCTGCAGCGCGCCGAGTACGAGCGCGCCCTGCAGATGTGCGCCGAGGCCGAGCAGACCATCAAGTCGTACAGCCTGACGTGGCTGCCGCGCAGGCAGGCCTACCTCGGCGTGGTGTACAGCGCACTCGGAGACGCCCACCTCAAGCTGGGCCACTACCGAGAGGCGCTCAAGTGGCACAATAAGGACCTCGAGCTGAGTAAGGACAACCCGCGCTTGCTGCACTCGCGAGCGCGCGCGCTCGACAACCTCGGCCGCACTCACGCCACGTTCCGGCGCTACCAGGCCGCCATCGACGCCTGGGAGCAGCGCATCCCGCTCTCGCGCAGCCCCGAGAAGCGCACCTGGCTCTTCCACGAGATCGGCACGTGCTACCGCGAGCTGGGCCGTCATGAGACGGCGCGCTTCTACGGCACCAAGTGTGTCAAAGAGGCGCGGCGTTGCGAGCAGCAGGCGTGGATCATGCGCGGCCTGTGGCTGCTCGCCGAGGCCGAGACCCAGCTGGAGGTCATGGACGCGGCGCTCAAACACTTTGACCAGGCCATCGAACTAGCGACCGCGCACGGCACCAAGCAGGAGGTGAAGGCTCTGGAATCCGCTTGCCAGCGTGCCGTCGAGCTGATGAAGCAACGCGATGCCGACCGCGCCAAGGCCAAGGCACTCTACACTACCGTGGGTGTCATCCAGCCGCGCCGCTCCGTCGGAGGGAACGTCAAGTTCGACGAGCCGGACGAGTCGGAGGAGGAAGCGCAGGAGCGCATGCCGCGACCCAACATCGTGCTCATCGAGGGAGCCGACGAGAGCGGCTCCGTGATCGACATCAGCGACAGTTTCGACGACACTGGCAGCTACGTGGACTGGACGGACGAGGACACGCTGCCGCCAGAGGAGCCTTCCCAGGAGCAGCTGGCCGCCGCGCCGGACGGAGAGGAAGGCGAGGACGAGGACGAGTCCTCCGGCGAGGACAGCAGCCCGCGCTCCTCCGGAGAGGAGACGGGAGTCGCCGCGGCAGCGAGCGGCGATGAGGAAGGTGAGACCGCCGCTGAGACCGAGCAGGAGACGACCGGTGGCGAGACGACGGCGCTTGAGGACGGGGAGGAGGACACCGTCGGGGAGACTACCGACGGAGAGGACGACGGCGAGACCACGGAGGGCGAGGAGGAAACAGACGTCGGAGAGACGACCGAGGGCGGGGAGACGGGAGACACCGCGGCCACCGGCGAGGAGGTCGAGACCGAGGAGGGCGGTGAAGAAACGCAGGCGGAGGACGGAGGGGAGGCTACAGAAGAGGGAGGAGACACCGAGGCGGCGACCGAGGAGACAGGGGAGGAGGAGGCCACCGAAGAAGGAGCAGCGGCAGAAGAGGCTCCTGCGGAGGAGAAAGCTGCTGAAGAGGGAGCGACCGAAGAGGCTCCCGCTGAAGAAGCGCCTGCCGAAGAAGCTCCCGCCGAAGAAGCCCCCGCTGAAGAAGCCCCTTCGGAAGAGGCTCCCGCTGAAGAAGGGGCGGCAGAGGAGGCTCCAGCCGAGGAAGAGGCGACTCCTGCGGCGGAGGAGGCCCCAGCAGACGCCACGGAGGGTGGCGAGGCGGAGGCACCACCAGCAGAAGCCGACGGAGCGGAGGAGGCGCCAGCAGAGCCTGCTGAGGACGCTGACACCCCGGCCGAGTAAGGCCGGCGTACGTTCGACCAACGTACCGTCACTTCACTGTCGTCCTTGTCTGCTGTCAATTTTAGGGGTGCTTTCGTTCGGAAATGTCTTTTGACAAGTGATGTGCTTGAGTACGAAGTGTACACATATGTTCCATCATATCTTAGGGACGTGCCACATATTCTTTTGATGAAAATCCTAGGTGAGGAATGGAATACACGACTACGAACTGACAATAACAAGATATCGTACAGGAAACTTGTCCTGAGTTTAGAGTGGATAGTCTATTTTTTGTTCCGTCGAATACCAGCCGCAGCCTGTCCACAATGGCCGGAATCGCTGGCTGGCATACGTGCATTACCAGCCCGAGCGCGGATGGAGGAGGGGACGGGAGAGCCTCCATCCACTGTCGCCAGCCGACAGAGGACTATCTCTCGTGGACCGGATGCCCCACCGTCTGCACTGCCCTGCTTAGAGACAGTCGCCGGCCCGAACCAGGGCACGCGTCTCACATCGGAGGGCCGACTCGGGTGTGGCGGAAGATCCAAACCGCCGCGGCTCGGTGGCCGGCTGGAGACAGCGCACTGATACCTCGGAAAAGGACCGGAAGTGGCGCACTTCCGTCCAATGGAGGAGCGCAGCTGGAGAGCGTGTGAGGTCAGTGTCCGGAGCAGTGAGACAGCTGCTGACCGGTCTCTGTGACCCAAAAGTCAGTGGTGTGTTGTTTCCAGATCCCATCGCCCGCACTTTTGTCTAAATAGGGATCTTCATTACATGCCCGACTGAAGAGGTGAAGCATGTAATTATTTCATAGAAGCCAATCATCCGCCTAGGAACATTTCTATTAACGTGCAAAAAGAAACTTAAATTAAATCATTAACAAACTGACGAAAATTATGTGTGCCTAGCTACAATTCCAGCTCAGTGAATAAGATGCTAGTTAGCAAATTTGGTGTAAAATGTCAAAATACCCTCCTCATCAACAAATGCGTCATCCAGGAGCAGTTCAGCTACTTTCGATTATCTCTTCATGCGAGTGACCCCCGCTGCACGTGCAAAATGCAAAAGGAAAAGGTCAAATTTACCATTTCAATAGCTAGGTAATTACTTGGGCGATTTCGCCGAAAGTTGGCATGTGGGTAGGCATCTACCAGGCAATGCATTCCTATGTGTTACGATTAGGGTGCTACTGCACGTGCGCACGTGCAGGGGGCGCTTTCAGATCTCGAGAACAGCTAGGTCAATTGCGCTCAAATTTGGTACACAGTTGGGGATCGGTTAGTAGGGTGCTGTGCAAAAGTCAGTTTGGACTCAGTTTGCACGTGCGCACGTGCAGGGTGCCGCTCCCACAGCTCAAGAACGGCTAGGCCAATTGCGCTCAAAATTGGCATACCGCAAGAGACCGGTAAGTGGGGTGCCGTGCACAAGTCAGTTGGAAGTACCCCTCGCACTAGCGCACGTGCAGGGCTGACACCGCGCTCGCTCGTTTATCGCCCCCCAAAGGCTGGTTTCTCTGTCGCCCGCCAGGCGGCGGACCGGTCGGTGGTCGTATCTGGGCCGGAGTTAGCAGTCAACCGCGGCCTCCGGGCCGTCGGCAGTGGCAGGCCGATAGCCGCGTCAGTGAGAGCCCAGCACCCGACATGAAGTGAGAGTAGTGCCGTCATGTGGCCCGCGCTGCAGCTGTTAGTGTTGCTCTGCCACATCGCCGCTGTACCGGCAGGTAGGAAAGCAAACACCCCGTCGGGCTAGTGTACGTATCCTGCCGTAACTGCGGAGGTAGGGCCGACCTTGGACCAGGTGACGGAGCCGTGCCTGACGGCCAGCCGAGACCGGTCCGCTGCCTAACATGGTGCTGCGGGTCGGCAGGAGAGAGTGGGGAGGTTTCACACCGCGTAGGATCCGTCACCGCCCGCCCACCTCTCCTCTACACAGCTGAGGGCTCTCTCAGCTCGCTGCCGACAGCTACAAATAAGCTGCCAAACACCGGCCGGGCCCGGCACCGGCCACGCCAACCAAAACATACCGGGGGCGGGCCGAGCTCTCAGGACAGCGACCGTGCTAAGAGGGACGTCCCAGTGAAAAAAGTCGGTGGATTATCACCGAGCACCAACAGAGGTCACGACTCACGAGACTTGACCCCAGCTGATCAGATCATCAGCTGATCAGACCTTTTCTTACTGGACGGGATCAAACACACCCGATTCCAAGTTGGTTCCAGGCCCAAAATGTCGCAACCCTGGTCTTGTCCAAACAAAACGCATCGATCAAAAACTGGCCAAAATAAAATTCCGCCTCACAAACCGTAGCCTCCACTTGCAAGCATTTTGTGTAGGTCGTTGCAGTTGGGATCAACAATGATGACCTCATGGCTCGTTGGGTACGATTAAGATGACGCTAATGAACTGGATGATAAGCACAAACTGCCATTTATCTTGCTAAAGAATGGCTGCAAAAATATGAACGACTTACACCAAAGAACAAAACTTTTGAACATCTTGCAGACGGTCTAGCCTCCTTCAAATGCCGGACTTTGTAAAACAAGGGTACCTGCAAAAAAAAATCGCGCAACATTATATCACTTAGAAATAATTTTAATCGGTCTGTCAAAGACCTAATCATCATGTCACTGGGAAAAGAAGGACTTGGTAAGATTGATAGCGTTTTTCTTACATGCTGATGTTCGGCACATCTGGTATCTGACACGTCACTCTAGGACATGCATGGCAGACTGATAGGGGAGAGCGGGGCCAGTTGAAACACGGGGTCAGATGAAACATGGCTTTATTTTCAACAGTATGTATGCAACATATGGCGTTGCCGACACCACTGCGCATCCGCGCTCGACCACTTCCTTTGTCAACGGCGTTTGGGCGGCAAACGGACGGTAATTTTGATTTGACACTTGTTTTTGTGTTTTTGAGGGGCGTTTGGGAGAATCGTTTTTATGAATATTTTGTGATATCTCATATACCTACCTTTGTTTGCTGAAAGAAGAACTCCTGGCTCCGGAATAACACCTTATTTGGCCCTTCATTCAGCATGATGCCGTCCCTCCAGCTCGTTTGACATGTGCTTTACGGCGCGTGCGAGGTGGCGGGAGCGGATGGGGTCAATTGAAACGCTTCTCTGAGGGTCAGTTGAAACAGGGCCACAATCCGTTTCAATGGACCCCGGTGACCTTTGCAATGGTTATTGTTCAGGGGCTGTAAACATTAAAGGAAATAGTCCACCTTTGAAATGAGCTTTTAAACTGAAATAGTAGTTTAAAGGGAGATATTGAGCTTTCTTTTTTCTTAAATAAAAATTACTCGACATCTATACTATTTCTACTGTAGTTTCTATAAAATATGAAAATTTCCTAGCACATTTTCGTATGTGAAAAAGGTTTTTATTTTTGCAAAAAAGAGGCAGTACTTGCAGTACTTGTAACACCCACCGAAATGCGTTGTCCTTCTCTATAAAAAAGTCGCAGTATATGGCGCTTTTGTTTCAAACAGCGACGCTTGGGTTTTTGTTTATGTTATCGCCTTGTCGGTGCTTGGTTGTAAGGATTCTAATTTGAATTAGAGTTAATTCGGTTTAGAATTAATTAGATTCTAATTCGGGGGTACATAGCGCGAGAAAGAAATGCGAGAAATGACACTGTTTACATTATTTTGCGCCACAAATGAACGGCATGCGCCAGAAACGCAGCCAAATCTTGCGATTGCGACTACGAAATTCATTATTTTGGCGTCAGAGCCTGAAGCGAAAAATACAAGCATATTTATTTCAAAAAGACTTCAGGTTTGTCGAACGGTGTTATGAGAATTTTGATAACAGTACTGCATAAGTTTTTCAGTGATGCCGCAAAAGTGCTGTATCTATCTTCTTTTATTGTGCAGTCGGCGGGACCGATTCAAAATTGAGTCGTTGCTACTAAAATAGCAGCATATGGCGTCAGATGATGAACAGGAAAAATAGTTGCGTAAATTTAGACATAAACCACCCCCAAACCATGAATATCTTTTGAAGGCACTATAGACGACCATTAACTAACTAGATGTGATGAAGATCAAATGTAAGGAATACGCTCATTTTACAAAATTACATGCAAGTACCAAAAAGTGATGTAAGTACTTATTCAACGGTCATTTTCAGCGCTCCCCGCTAACGTGACTTCAAGTTGAGATATTTGCGGCAGCCGGCAAGGTACCGAATTGAGCAAAATGGTTTTAATTTACATTATAACTTGTTGTGTTTTGTCAGAAAATGGTCCTAACTCAGATTTTGTGGAAAAAGGTCATTATCTCCCTTTAAAGGTAGACTGCCACCTTTTTTCCACAAAACGGTTTTCACTAGAGCTGAGCCACCTATGTCCCAGACTGAAGTCGGTTTTCCGAAATTTGAACCCGTTTGCGAGAAATCGGAGACCAAAGTTCAGTTTGATGCCATTTTTTTAGTCCAAGAAAACCGACATCTCTACTGTTTATCGATAACTTTGAAACATTAATTTTCTTATCTTTTGGTAAATATATGTCAAAACTTTGATTGTTTCGAGATCAGAGAAGAATTTTGGAGTGTCAAAATAAAAGTTAAACTTATATATTCAGTAGTTCATTTTTTCCACAAAAGTGTGGGAAATGGGGTTTAACATGGGCCAGACCCATTCCAAATGAGCCATGATTTTTAAATGTTTTACGAACTTAAATGCAAAATAAATTAAACATGGCCAATTTCTTATGAAATCATATATTAGTAAATCATAAAATACCTTACTTTTTCAAATAAAATGTAATAATCTTATGACCTTGAAGTCTAGTGATGTGTAAACATTGTCGCTAGACATTAACCGATTGATAATTGTATGATAATCGACATTTTTTTCGCGATTCACGTGATGATACTTTGTCAGGTGAATTCTAAAATTTTGTTTTGTCCAGGGAATAAATCATAGGCCGATCTGAGAAAACTTTTTGAAGGTGGCAGTCTTCCTTTAATAGAGCTCAATTTGTGACCCCTTTTTCTCCAGCCTTTTGCTTGAAAGCACACTATAGCCTGAGATATTTCTCATTTTCCTCATCCGCCCATTTTACCATAGTCTATGTACTTTATGTCACCTATTATGAGGAACTTTGCACTTTTAGCTTTCCAACGACCTATTGAATGTAGCATTTGGAAAAGTAAACCGGACAAAATATCTCCTTAAGAAAGTTGCCTTAAAGAGGAAAACATCCCATTGTTAAGGATAGGTGCAATTGACCCCATGGGCTGGTTCAATTGACCCTCGCATCGGGGTCATTTGAAACGGGCGTAGAGCTGTTTTATAAGCATGCGTTTGGCAGCAAAATATGTTTGAAACATAATTTTACATATCTTAAAATAAAGCCAAAAGAGCATATTTTTTCATGGTATTGTGCATTTTTCGATATGACAACTAGAGCTCGCTGTGCATGTCAACATATAAAAAGTGGTTCAACTGGCCCCGCTCTCCCCTAATCTCCCTAATGGCTCCAGCCGACCTCAGGGCGATGACGGGTTCCATCAACACATCAGACGATCCTGTACCAATGATGTGATATGTTTGGGGGGAGACTGACATCAGCTCTTCTGCCCAGCGGTCAGCTCCACCACAAACGTCAACGGAATGGTATCCAACCGATAAACGGTCAATGATGTATCAGAGTTTTAGGGTAGAGCAGCAATCAGGGTGTGGTGCGATAGACCCGCTGTTACCATCCAAAACATCATGGCACTACAGCCTACTATCCGATCGAGCTGGACCATGTAGGGACACAAAATTCACCCTGCGATCCAGTGCGTCATGGAAGCAAGACTGACTACATCATCCATCCCGGTCATGAAAAGACTCATGCTCACTCAAGACATGGTCAAAAACGTTTACCCCATAAGGGCTAAGAAAGACCCACTATTCACATATCTACTTCAATCTGGCCATGAGGACTGCCTGCAGTCCACCATGGACGCCATCTGATCTGCGATGACCAATATGGACTCCCAGGTCATCGTTTGATCCTGCCACCCCCATCGCCCCAACCCGGATCTGCTGACGTCAGGGCGACGTTCATTAGTACAGCGAGTCCACCGGCACTCCAGCTGCATCTAATTAGATAATGAGCGCTCTATGCCAGCGGGCGTGGGCGTGCAGCCGAGGACCGTTAGCCCATGGTTCAAATTCAACCGTCCGAGTCCGTGCTCGTCGGTCCGGACCAATCAGCCAATAGCGTTGCTGCTGCACTTTGCAGCGCTGCGGCTCGGCATTCAGCACTGGCCTCGACTGGCTCCCACACTGGGAACTTTCTGGTCCGACATAAGACCTCCAGGTTCAGTCCAAATTAGACCCTCAGGTTCAGTCCAACATTGGACCTTTATGCAGACAACATTGGACAAAGGCGATTCAGTCGTTCAGTAGACCTTCATATAATGTACTATTGGTCTCAAGATATGGGGCCCAGGCGACCTGTAGTTCGGATGCGGTGAGTACCCTCACCCTCGCCACAACTCGAGTGGGGTTGCGCCGGGTGGGAGGAGGGGTGCACTCGGCCCGAGCTGTGGCGGGGGTAAGGGTATTCACCGCATCAAAGCTAGATGTCGCCAGGGCCCTTATCTTGAGGCCAATAGTCAACGGATCAGTAATAAAAACACCCTTCACTCTTCAGTGGTTAAATCCTAAAACAGACCTCCGTTAAAGGTAGTGTGCCACCTTTGAAAGATTTCCCATTTTATTTTTCCTAGGATAAGAAGCTTCTGTTTTTACCTAATATCGCAAAAAAAAAATCAAAAATGGGCCTGGAATAGTGCCTTTTTCGCCTAAAAGTTTTTCGGTTTTTAGATATGTATAACAACTGTAGTGGGCTCACCTGCAAACAGGCGTCGGGCAACAATCGCGAATGCGGCGCACTTGTGACAATAAGCAAAGGTCATTATAGTGTTACGACCATACGACGTACGGGAATGAGTTATCAGCTGTCTAATCGTAGACAACACAATGTCGAGCCTTAAACTGTAAGCCCGTATTGGTATTGTTTCTTTTATTTGGCTGTCGAACATTATTTATGGTTTGAAATATGATTTTATGTAAAATAATTGATATGAAAAAGCCGTCTTATAAGTCATGACCCCATTTCACCACACGCAAGTGGCAGAAATGACAATGATCAGCTGACGCATTTTTCTTGGCCGAAGTCAGAGCGCGCGGCCCGACGCACCACGCGTATTTGGAAATTCCGACCTCGACGAGCATCAGAAGCCACCTAACAGGCGTGTTCGAAACCGCAGGAGATGATGATGAACGGGTTTATCGAAACTTGATTGGATGAGCATATCGGTAATAGCGATTTCAGTGTGTGCATTTATTGTTCATAGTGGTGTGAAATGTGGTTGGGGTACGACCGACAACCCGTCGGGGCGAATTTCGCACTGGGGTACTCAAAATTTGAAGAATTTAAGACGTTTCCATGAGTTTTGAAGGTATGGATAAGTTCTAAAAATCCGGTTCTCCTTATCTGGGCCATTAACTCCATACGGTCCAAGAAAGCTGGCACACTACCTTTAACACTCTGTCCGGGTGCCAGGCCGGACCTGCAGCAGACCCTCGCCGACCATGCCGCAGTTCGCTCGGTCCAAGTCAGTAGATCCTATTTTTGTCTTCAGCCGAAGCCGTACAGGATGACCCCATCGCCATCGACCATCGATCCCCTCCCCGAACTCCCGAAAGTCGATCGGTGAAGTCGACCGACCCCGGCATCATCATCAGCAGCAGGATCAAAGCCCGGGCCGGAATATCATTGAGTCCTGCCGGCTGAATTGTGGTGATGAGTGCAACACTGAATCTGGGTATCATTTAGGGTGGAAAGATTCGTGAAATAAAGCCCGTAACATGGAGGATCTCTAACAGGATATCTCAACATCCCAACAAGTCACTTAGGATGATCTCAGAAAATCCGACCCCATCAGGAATTGAGCTAGGGTCATCCTCAACGTTCAGTCTCCGCCTTAGCTCGTGACAGGCCCCGTCCCGGGTCACATCCAGTGGCGGCACCGGACAGCGGCGGCGGGGGCGGGGGCGGCTGCAACGTCCGATAGCGTTCGATCGAGGCCGTTGGCCGGCCTCTGAAGATAGTAGCGCCGCCGCACAGAGTTGTTTTCTGTGGAATATGTGCGTGAGTTGAATCCTAAGCTGGTGCTCAATGCCTTTTTAGTCCTCAGTCCTCACAGTCTTCACCTCCTCAATTCGACGTCGGACCGGCTCGAGATTACGAGTCTTCATCTCTCAGTAAGTAGCTGTGAGGGGCGTATGGAAGAGGACTGGACTATCCACTCTCCTGTGAAGGAAGCGATCAAAGCGATTGGTCTACGCACATGATAAGCAGAATACCAGCTTCTAAATGAGGCTCTGCAGATAGATCTGCTGGCCCGAATCGGCATGAACTTGGTCAGATTTGTTCAACCACCCATCCGTGACCAGAATGATTACATCCAGTTTCCCCGAGCAATCAACCCCGCCTCTCACCAAACTCACATGCTGGCATGCCTCCGCCCCACGTTACGTTTTTTGTTTCTATCGCTCCGCGGTGACAGTCCTTTCACAGTGCAGTCCGCACCGCACCCGAGTCTGACCTCGCCCTAGCGCGCCCACCTCTGCCCGACAACAGGCGGTCACAGGGAGACCCAGACGCACACAAACTCGGCGTCCTAGGCGGGTCTGCATTATGTATGAGCGGCGACAGTCGCAAACGCGACGCTCACCGAACTGTCCAAATATGTCGGCCAGTTTGAAATGTCTTCCAGGCCCGGCATTGGTGTGGTTGTTGGTCAAAATGGAGGCTTATTTTAGATATTGGATAGATAGACTGGTGGGTCAAAAGAATACAGAATAATACCAGTAATGTCAAAATAAATCAGACAAACAATCTGCGAAGACAAAGGACAATCGGCAGGCGTAGACGTTTTACTACCAACCACTCTTGTTCACTCTGCAATAGACTGGTTTTGGCGCTCCCAGCTCGTACCACGCCGCAGTGACCAGCTCTGTCAAAGCGTCGTAATTAGAGCGGAGCGGAGCAGTCCGGTCCTGCCGGCGTGCCCAGGGTCTGCGTCACTGGGACTGCCAGACGCTCGGTCATTTGAGCGACGCCCATTAGTTACGACTGTTTATAGTTGAACCCTGCCCCGCTGCAGGCCGCCCTGCAGTGCGGTCCTGACTCCTGGCGTGCCCGTGGTAAGCGCAGTGGCCAGTGGTCCCACAGGTGAATTCGTGTACGGTTGTACCCACGCTGACCAACCACCGCAGTCCGGTCAGTACGAACGCTATCAGTCTCGATCGCCGAGTGCTGAATGCGGCCGGCGCCACCACCACCATACCAGTCGAGTGGCAGTGACAGCGGCCGGCGGAAAGACATTCGCAGTGGTCACGACAGCATGGTGGGGGTCGGGAGGGTGGGGAGAGGTAGTGGGAGCGAGAGGGGGCGGGGTGGGTCGGAGCGGCGAGCCAATATGGCGACCTTGGCCGCGCCAACGCCAACGCTCCGTCAAAACAGCTCTGCTGCTCTGCGTCCGCCGCCGCCGGGTAGGGATAAATCGAGCGGGCGCGCCCCGCCGACCATCTCAATGCTCCGAGCCGGCGAGATATCGATCAGAGTCGGGCATTCTCTGATGGTGGCGCTATCTCGGACAAACTACCACGCGTAGGAGGAGAGCGGTAGACTGTCCGCCCACTCTGCTCAACACCGCGCGGTCAGTGCACAAACTCCACTCTGACAGCGCAACCACAGCGAGGCGACAGAGCAATCAGCAATAACAGACCTACTGTGTGCTGCTAACGCAGTTCTGAGAGCAGACACCGAGCCGCTACTCAACCGAACCGGAAAGAGTCTGCCCCGCCCGGCACTGTCTACCGTCCAACAAAGTCGCGCTGACGATCTATTTGTTGGCCACAGAACAGCGAATGTCGCCCGAAGACAAAACGACGGTCGTTTGCGCACCTATGACGTCATCTGTTAGAGCGGTTTTCCGAGCACAAAAGGAGTATTGTCCGGCACAAAAACGGTGTTGGACGGGGTTAGCGGCAACGAAAATGGGCCAGTGAAAAACGGGGTCTGTGTGGCAGATCACCCATCCAGACGGCGTCCAAATGGGCTCAAAAACCGCCGGCCGACGAGCCTGACAGTCACCTAACGACTAATGACATATGTCAATACCATCTGTGAGCATTGACACTCATCAGTCACTGGTAATGATTATTCCATAATTGACCAGAAACGGCCATTATTGTTATATTTCGAGCCCGCCTACATCCCAGCGGCCAGCGGGTCGAGGTACAGTCGGCGTCAGGGTCGCGTGACAAGGCTGGCGTCACAGAACATCACCATGACTGTAAGTTGCACAGAGGCAGGTCAGGTCAGGTCAGGCCAGCGTCGCTCGGGCTCACTTTTAGACTTAGCTGATGTCACGAAAATAGACGCAGAGCAGAAAAGAAGTCCAAAACGACGCGCGACGCCTGCCGTGTCAAAAACCGCCGTCCTACGTGCTGGTTACGACTCCGGTGGGTAAATATTTACATAAACACAGCGTGGCGCCACGTCGCCATCTGGGGCACATCAGTAGCCACTCATGGAACGTGAGATCCGCCACCGGATTCACCGCAGACGGCGCTGCGGGGGCGGCAGACGAACCTCTCGGTACCAGCCGCATTGATATGTCACGGGATACATCAGCAGACTCACGATGTGGTCAGACCGTGACATCGCGTGATCGCACCGTGATGCCCCGTGATGCAGCGCCGGCGCCTAGCGGGAGGTCATGCGAGTGACAGGAGCGTGACGTTACTCGCACGTCTGAGGGCACGTCAGCCATTCCTCAGAGTCGAAAAGGTCATCCTATAGTTAGCCGAGGACGGTTACCCTTGTTGGTTCTCAATCCCGGCCTCATCTCACACTTACGCCCTCTCAAACTCAGAGTGAACTTTGCAGGGTAAGAGCGCTATAGACCAATGGCAGTTGAGACATCAACTGACGCAGTTGGTTTGCAATGGAAGCGACGCTATTCCAGGCTCTAGATGACAAAATCCATCGCAGGATGTGCGTCAAAAGCGTTTACCACATTTCCGCCCGGCCTGAGTGGGCGTCATTTCATAGAAAACCGAGCGAACTTTGAACTTTGGGAGGGAGGGGGGGGGGGGGGGGTCACTGGACACTGTGCCTTGGGTCGCATCGACTACGAGGAAATCATCTATCATTGAACTTCTACCACAAAACATTCATGGAAAAATTGAGGATAGGAACTGGTGTCTCGTGCAGTGATCTGAGCACTAGTCACTACATCCCACGGCCACCTTGCAGCCCGCAACGGTGAGAACTAAATCTTTACTGGCATGTTGAGCCGGAAAGTGACCCGCAGCGGGTGGAGTGGTATGCGGACATTATGTGAGCCCCATATCCCCATACGTGACACCAGCGCTGTGGAACACTGACTCTTATAACCCACTCACCACCTGTGCCCCCCCCCCCCCCCCCCAACGGTATTCACTGCTGACCCCCGCTGGCGGCATTCACTGCTGACCCCTCCCCTCCCCTGTGACCCCCAGATGCGGACGGTATGCAGTGTTACAGCTGCGGCGGCCTCGTCTCTGACCAGCCCGGTCGCAGCTGCGCCGAGTTCGACGAGGCGCTCTCCTGGTCCCTGTTTGTGGTCACCTGTCCCCAGGACCACATTTGTGTCAAGACCACGTCCCTCTACAGCGGTGAGGAGGACCGTGAGTCATGATGGGGATAGTTGGATCAATGTTGGGAATTCGAGAAAATCGATGGTTGCACCGGGGCAAGGAATAAAACGGAGGGGGGAGGGGAGGAATGGAAGTCAGGGCGCTGGCCAACGTCGCTGTGGTCGAACCTATGGTGAAGCTGACAATGTGAGGTCAGCTGCTAATGCATGTGTGTTATGGCGACTATACTCCAATACGCCATTTATGACCAAAAACGAGTCGAACTAATGTCACGCTGCACGAACTAAGTTACTCTGCGCGATCTAACCGCTACCTCACTCTGCTCTCCTTCCAGGCGAGTTCCGCGGCTGTGGCGCCCGGCAGTCGTGGTACGGACTCAAACACGAGCTCGGCTGTCGAGAGGCGGACATGCCCGACAGCCAGACGCAGTTCTGTTTCTGCGACACACCGCTCTGTAACGCGGCGCCGTCCCAACGGACCGCTCCCGGCCTCGGCATAGTGCTAACTGTGGCAGTGATGGCAGCAGCGGGGGCGGGTGTTCTGAGGCCACATCGGTGACACGAACAGATCGCCCCAGGGGGACAGAAGGACGATCGCAGCCCGAGCTTGCTAAAACTGCCGACAAGGACCCACCGGTGACCTGAACTGCCGTGATAAGAGTGTAAGACAGGAGTGGCGACCAGTCTACTACACTCACCGTCTACAGACACCCAAAGGGACCGGCTGCAGACAGAGTAAAGGCGGACGCCGTGGGCGGCGGCTGCGTGGGAGAGGAGTGTGAGTCACCTCGGCCGACTACCGCCCCCCACAGCAGGACAGCGACCCACGGGAGGTCAGAGGCACGACGGACATATGTGACAGCGGAACTGGCATTAACACGCGACAGTGACGGCTGACGGCTGTCACAGAGTAGCATCCACGCGGCAAAGAACCGACCGTGACTGTGGACTGTGGTGTGTGAGACACAATCCACAGCTAGAACTGTAACCTAAGAGTCACAAGTCACTACTGTGAAGCGGTGATGTAAGCCACGCTACAGCCCGGTCGTGCCGCTCTGGGGGTCTGACTCTGAATAATGCGGGCACGGATCGATATCGCCATGGGGGGTCTGAATAATGCGGCATACCCAGAACGACACTGGGCGACTACGGTCACCGACCACAACCTCCACCGCGTGGTGAGGGCAGGGGCGGCTGCGGGGTGGCGGCGGGGGCGGATACAAAAACGTGATAGCGGTGCGCCCAGTGACGATATGAGCTGACCTGCGGTTTGCAGTGGGCACCACCGATCTAATATCCAGTCACACTGCACGCAGTGGTGATGCATTGCCAACAGTCATAACCTCAGTGATTGTGGTTGTTTTCGCCTCTACGAAGTCAATGTATGTATGCATCCATGTATGAAGTTGGATATGAAGGTAGGGGCTTCTTGATGACGCTTACGAATATATGTGGCAATAAAAGAACGCACACACCATTTACTAGCCGTGCGACACGCGTGGAAGCCAGCCCTCTCCACACATCAAAGCGCGCAGCCAACCTGACGCAGATCGGACGTGCCTCCTGCTGAATCTGCGCCAAACGAGCTGGCAGGCCGAGCTCAACTATGAGCAATCTCCCCGAAAAGATCTCGGGAGTTATACTGGGATGTGGGATAAACACCTTCGCTTGCCAGAGACAGGCTTAGTCAGTTCAGCTGGGTTCGCTTGATGACGTCAGAGGACCGACACAACGATCCAAAAAGGGCATCAACCGTCGATATGAACCACAGAAAGAAAATGAATCCAAAAACCATTAATCCCCAGCTGATGAAAACCGAGATGAGCTCCGAATGTACCAGATATGCAACCGGACGGAGGTCTGCCAGAATCGCTAACCCAAATACCGCCATGAGATAATCGAGCATAAACGACCATATCTGCAGAGTAAATTCTGGGGTTCGATCGCTGGCCCCGTGAAGGTACTAATTTAGCTGACAAACGGTGACTGGCAAATCTGGTCAATAATCACCGCCCGCACGGCCAGTCAATCGCAAAGTTATCGTCATTTGCAAAGAACAAAGCTCCACGCACCAAGTCTAGGGGAGTTTCCAATCTGAGATGCTTGTGTCTTTGAAGTAAATTAATTGTTCGATCACAGCGCTCATCCCACCCCGAACGAACCAGCCTCACTCGTATGGTACAGAGAATCGCCGGCGGCGGTGGCCGCAGCTACTGTACTCACGGGTGCGTTCTGTCGGTTGTGGTCCCGCAGATCCAGCGCCCGCATCTTGTAGATGAAGCCGCAGGCCAGGCCGCGCTCCTGCGCGTGCTTGTTGATAATCATGGCGTCCTCCATATCGTAACCCTATAGGCAGGGTGTTGGACTATGTGTTGGAAGACTGACGAGATGCAAGGGACACGACATCAGAAATAGATACACTGGTCACCTGCCGGGAGCACACTCCTGCAGCTTTCCTGTTGAACTTACTAATTAGCCTGACAACATTTGCATCAACTTACACGTACCGCGGGTTGTTCGTACACTGTCCAGAGCTAAGCTCACTGTGATATGCTAGTTTCACCAGCCACTGACTATCCGCAGCATCCAAGAGTCACTGACTGCAACATTCTAGCTGCACGACATCGGAGATTCACAGCCCTGTACTCACCGTGTAGGAGATGACGGCCACGATGGCGTTGGTGCCCTGTCCGAAGTCGTCCATGGCCAGCGCGTCGTGGTGGGTGGGGCGGAACAGCGGCGCGTGCGGCGTCTGGGGACACAGTGGTACGGGGTCACGGCGGAGGCCGACGGGATGGACAAGGCATTTCAGTGTGGTGAGAATGGTAGCAAAGTCGGAGGCGCGGGAGCGAGTAGCATGTCCAAGGAAACGAATTACCAACAGATCAAAGCAGGGTCTTATCGAAAAAGCACAATTTCAAAAAGTAGGCTTGGCTGAAAGACATAGTGTACGTACAGAGTTCCCCCAGGCCAGCATTTAACTATACTAAGAAGATTGCTAGAAGACAGAAGGACGTACTACTAGGTACTTTGCCCCAAATCCATCCATACCCCAATGAGCGTCCCAGCGGTACGGACCTGCAGCCGGTAGAGTTTGTTCTCGCTGCAGGCCGGCCAGTTGTGTCTCGGAGTGCCCATCGTCTGCTTGCTCATCTGACACTGGTACATGTTTCGGGGCGACTGGTTCAGGTCGGAGAGCGGCACCAGCAGTCCGAGACTGGAGAGCAGCGAGGTGTCCGCCAGCTCCGCGTGAGAGTACAGCGCCAGGGACTGGAGGGGTGATGGTAGAGGAGGGTCAGACCACACGCAATACACACACAGCCACACCCACATGGTGAGAGTACAGCGCCAGAGACTGGAGGGGTGATGGTAGAGGAGGGTCAGACCACACACAATACACACACAGCCACACCCACAAGGTGAGAGTACAACGCCAGAGACTGGAGGGGTGATGGTAGAGGAGGGTCAGACCACACGCAATACACACACAGCCACACCCACATGGTGAGAGTACAGCGCCAGAGACTGGAGGGGTGATGGTAGAGGAGGGTCAGACCACACGCAATACACACACAGCCACACCCACATGGTGAGAGTACAGCGCCAGAGACTGGAGGGGTGATGATAGAGGAGGGTCAGACCACACGCAATACACACACAGCCACATGGTGACAGTATGGCGTCAGAGAATGGAACGGTGATAGTGGAGGTTAGAGTACGGGGTTAAACCTGGAGGTCAGTCAGGTCTAACGTAGGGCGCACAGTGTACACACTAGACAACCTTAGACGATTAGTGAAGTCATCGACGCAGGTTATACATTACATGCTTTGAAATGTGCATCAGCTTGGAGGGTTGTATAAAAAAAAAACAGTTATGTCTCTGGCTCATTACAAACGGAACTCTTCCCATCCCAGCAGGTACCCGTTTGCGCTCTACGTACCTCCGTGGGCACCTCTCGCAGGTTGACGGCCACGTTCATGTACACCTGTTCCAGTGTACCGATGTACTCCACCTTCTGACAGGCGAGGTTCAGCACGGGTCGCATCAGGCGCGCGTCGCTCGAGTACAGGTACAGAGCGGGGTACTGTCCGCCGGGCCCGCGGGCCGGGATCAGCGCCACCTCCAGGTACTGGTACACCTGGTGAGGGGAGAGGGGTACGTCAGCACACGTAACCGGACGCAATACTCGGCAACAAAGGGTACTGCTACGCTAAATAACAGAGGATACCGATGACCAGACAGGACGGCGCGGCGTATAAACGCGCCAGGGGATGTAGAGCGGAAGAGCTGATTCTAAGAAATTTTACGAGGCTAACATGAAAACGGCAAGGCACCAAAACTTATCTCTCAGTTGTCCTTTACTCACACGCATTACGTACAGCAGGCAGAAATTACTTAAACTGCCGCGCGACGCTCGTTCTCGGCGAAAACCATCTCGCCCACTCCAGCTTTAGTCATGAAGAGAACGGGCAAAACAAACAGCACGAACACCCCAGAGTGAACCACAGCGCCGCGCGCGCGTCCCGCCTCCGTATTCACCGCTCTCACCTCTCCGTGACACTTCATGTGCCGCAGTTTGTTGACGAGCCGCGGCGCGGCGGCGTGGCTGACGAACCCAATCACGGCTCCGTCCAGTAGAACCGTGTAACACTGCCGACATAGGGCGAGGGTAGTCAGATCGCCTCCGTAGACTGAAACGCACCGTGTAGCTCACATGACTACGAGGGCATTTGCCGACTCAGGTAGCTGATGGCCCTGGGCACTTCCAGCGTGGCGAAGGCAGACGAGAACGCACTTACAAGTAATACACCACACTTACAAGTTAGCTTCAGGGACATCAGATGATTGCGGGTCAATGTCAGCATGGCGAGAGAAGGGGCTGCGCCCATTATCAACCAATCGGGATAGCACAGTGATTACACACGGGAACCTCAGCGACATCAATGCTTGAAGAGCAATGTTGATACACACTGCGATCAGACGGAACAAAGCGAGATGCTACACGGTGACCACTTTGAGAGGACGAAAGGAGCGCACGGTATATCCTCGTTCATTCATATTCAGGCAATGGTGCTCTCATACGGCTTTATCTTGTGTTGTGTCTACCGTGACGACTCGACAGTACCATGACTACCGTGACAGCCCAGTGTCACCGTGACGCACCTGTTTGGCGGGCCGCGGCTGCGTGACGGGCGTGACGCCGAGCGCCGTGACGGTGGCCGTGATGGCGGCGCGGTCCGGCTGGCCGGCCGTCACGTGACACGTGGTGGTCAGGTGGTTGAGCAGACCGCACGGCGCGCCGTCCGGCGTGTGTACCGGGCAGATGAAACCTGATGGAGACCGGCGGCATAGCGGTCAGATGGGCCTCGTACTTATTAGGGCCTCTGTGTAGTGGCATCGAGATTATTGACACAATTCGCTGCGTAAAAAAAAAAAACACTTTCGGCTGAGCCGAAGAAAATGTGAAAATGATAAGCAAGAAAATATTATATTATTTTGTATACAAATAGACTGCTAATCACAGGAAAATCTCTTCAAAATGTCCACTCTGTGGATAATAATATAAAGAACATCCCACTCCATGACACGTCTGCGTCTCCTTATCGGCTCGTCCCGTCTCTCACCCCAGGCCTCTGGAAGCATCTGCCGCACCGCTGTGGTGCGCATGGTGGAGAAGAACGAGCCGCGGTGGATGGTCCGAAAGTGCGACATGTAGCGCGTGTAGCTGATCTTCTCCGCCGGGACCGAGAGGCCCACGTTGTCCGAGCAGATGATGTTGGGCAGAGCAGGGATGTTACCAGTGCTGACGAATGACCGCACCATGGCACCGATCGGGTTGAGCTGCTTGAAACAGTGGGCTACCTCCACTGCAGGGGGGGGGGGGGAGGGGGACGGTCAGAATCCTAAGTGAGTCAGGATGGAGGGTGGGTAAATGTAAGTAGGCAGGGTTGTGCGAAGCGGCCAGGTGGGGAGGTGTGTTAGAGCGGGCGTGCTATGACTGTGGTGACGGGGACACTGATAAAAGGACAGCACTCAGTCATATTACTAACTGGCACCCGTCACAACGAAAGGTTGGTTAAGTAAACTAGGCTCGCAATTTTAATGGAAAACAAACCCGTGATGATTTACTTACAAATTCATGTGACAATTTAGAACACTGAATATCCGAACCATAACCATAATCAATAATAATAAGCGTCGTGAATATATTGCCGTCCACAGTTGAAAGTAGGGAACCAATAAAGAGAAACAATCATCACGTTGGTTTCCTGAAAAGGGCCCAAAACGGGACACTGATTGCCGCTGACATCCACTCACTCTCAGTGATGTTGTACTCGGTGGGGTTCTTGTTGTAGCGCTTCACCATCACCAGTCGGAAGTTGCTGCAGAACATCTGCACCTTGTTCTTGATCACCTGCTGGTAGATGTAGCTGCCCTGCTGCGCTTCCTGTGATGGCACAGACAGAACGTCACCGGTCAGAGCACAACTGAGCCCCGTGGCAACTCATGTGTTAGAGGTGGGTCAGTCAGGTCACATGCTGGACAACGTTCATGAGATCATAACGAAGTTTTTTATATGCAACCATGAACCAAGACAGCCTACAAATAAGAAAACCAACCAGGGTAACCAATAAATGCATGTCCTGTATTTATACTAACGACCTACCACACAGTCCAACTTTCAGAAGACGAGCACGCGTCAGTCGCGGATTTCCTAACTCACCCATAGCATGGGGTTGTCGGCGCTCTCCTGAGCACACTCTTTGCGCACGTAGGCGAACAGTTTGCGGATCATGAAGCAGAGCACGTTGACCTTGTCCTCGCCGGAGTTCAGGTGGATCAGCACCGTGTCACTGCGGGGGTCAGGGCGGGTCAGCGGGGGGTCAGCAGGGGGTCAGGGCGGGTCAGTGTGGGTCACTGCGGGGTCAGAGTGGGTCAGGGTGGGTCACCCAAGGACAGTATAGGCCATCTGAAGGTCAGCAGAGTAATCGAATCAAAATTACATTTTTTTCTTCAAAATGTAGCGAGTTTAGTAACGGGTAAACAAGCCGAGTTAGTCGTACCACTGAGATTCGTTGTCCTTAAACTCCCATTAAACTGACGTTAAACGTTCCATATGGTACCTTCTATGTGCTCGGCATCCCACCACCCTTTCTCAACTTCCGAAACCGTCTACCTGCCCGCCACTCACTGCAGCAGCGCGTCGCAGACGGCCTCATCGGGCTCCCAGTCGGGTACCCTGCCGAGCAGCTTTCCCCGGTACATGGCTCCCAGGTAGCGCCGCACGCTCAGCTGACTGGTGAGAGGAGTGGCCACCTCCGACTGCACGTCCCGCAGCATTGTGGCGATACAGCTGACGAAGGGAGGTGACAGTCATTGAGCCAGTCGTGAGGAGAAATGTGGTAAAGAAGAGTCTGTTTTATAGCTTGATTTTACCTCCTAATGAATGCTAGCATGTAGTGCAACGGCTTCCTAGGGGGAACATCAATTTCTAAGGACACGAACACACAAATACATAAATCATCAATTGTGTAACGACTTAGCGTTCACTGACTTTCTGTAGTAGTCGGAGTCGCCTGGTTCGGTCAGCCGCCGGTAGATGTCTCTGTCGGTGATGTCCATCAGGGCCCGGATCACCAGGATGGGCGATATGCAGAACCGCTCCTTGCGGTAACGGAAGATAAACTTGGCGCTGCCGTTGCTCAGGAAGTGCATCACGTTCATCTGAAGGCGGCGACGGAGGGTGGCGTGTGTCAATTCCATGCAACAGCGCATACAAACATATTCAGTGCGCCCAACATAAATTTACGTACATCCACGCAGAAAAAAAAATGACTTGCAAACAAAGCGACAATAACGTCAGGACAGTTTAGTGAAGCATCAAGAATTGCAATCATTTCACAAAAGCAACGTCACCATTCAGGCACCAGTGATCACCATGACAGTGCTCCTCTTTTTGCCCATGACTAATGCAGTCCAAGCGCCCTATAAGACCAGTCCCACTATCATCACATTCACACTCTTTCCCTTCTCCCGGTAATTTCCTCTCACTCTATCCCCCCTCTCACCGCCAGCGAGTGATCGTCTGTCATGCAGCGCATCTGCACGGCGTGTTCGGTGAACAGACTGCCGTAGCTCTTGTACGAGGTGCGGGTCAGGCAGACCGGGTAGTTGCGCCGGGTGGCCACCTGAGCGGGGGGGGGGGGGGGTCACGGGTCAGATAAGGAAAGACGGATTTGAGACAGAAACACACATACTTTAGAGGGACAGGCAGAGACACGTCCGGTCGGAAACATCCCAGGTCGGCAAAGTCAAATACTGCAAGAACACACACGCAGCGGCATCATACACATGCATAAATACGTAACGGTCGAGCACACTGGCACCATCCAGACATCAAAATAAACACAAAAGCAAAAGCTGAAAACTGAAATGTATGCACACGGCGACTCCACACAGGAAATCAGTCGACTGTGAATCTAATTACTCGTCGACATAAACACATCCCTTGCCCCCTTCTCCTACAGGTTCGAGTTTGACCATCCCTGAGTAGGCCGAGCCGGTTTTAAATAAAACCAAACTGGAAAACTATCTCCTCTTTAACTGACCTGCAGTCTGAGCAGCCGCTCCTGTCCGCGTATGATAAAGTAGCCGCCGAACTCCGAGTCAGTCTCTCCGCGTCGGACCAGCTCGGCCGGAGACAGGCCGTGGAGGTGGCACAGCTTCGACTGGCGAGGGACACGGGGCAATGTGAGGCGTCAGAGACGAACGGTAATGTACAAACACAAGCTAATGAGAGTCGTTAGAGGAATGGAATATCAATACACCTTTTTCGTGGGACAAGCAAAGACAGCGTAAATGACGTGATGGCGCGCAATTTTCTGCACACTGGAACACCGTCCTCAGACACAGAGATGGCACACAAATACCACGCCTCTTCACTTCCCTTCCACTCCCCTCCCCTTACCCCTTCCCGTGACTCCCCTCCCTCCATCCACCCCTCCGTCCAACTCACGCCGACCATGACGGGCACCTCTCCCAGGGACCGGTCCATGGCGATGCACGTGGCCCCGTTCACCGACACGGCAAAGTGCGCCACCAGCTGCCCGGTGTAGTCCCTCAGACCGGTGCGTGCCTCGCTCGGGAATACACGGGCGTCTGTGGCGCCCACGTTAGACATTGGTACACGCGGGGCGGTGATCCTGCCACCCTGAAATGGGGGGGGGGGTAGTCACAGAGACGGGCTGGTCCAACAGCACGAGTAGGAGTTGGGCAGGTCACAACGATTTGATTTGAGAATGTCTCTTATCGTGATTGCAATAACAATTGATAGTGGTTGACTGAAAAAGAGCTCTAGTTAGGCTAGACGAAATAAATGTCATAACTAAAATACAACATTGACCGCAGGTAATCGATGGATTCTATTTTGCTTCAATAAAAATGAATTTTGTTTCAATTTCTCAGAATTTGTTGGTCAATTCATCGCAGAGTGTTACAGAGGCAGCTGCCTGACACCAGCTATCCTCTGCCACAGTTCACACCGCCGCCTCACCAGCACGCGCAGAGCGACCTTGGTGTTGTCCGGGAGGGCAAACTGCACCGGCGGTATGGAGGCCAGCGACATGGTGAGGCCCCTCTCCACGACATCGTTATAGGCCTCTATGTGAGGCTGCGACAGAGCCCGCAGCACCTGGAAAACGTAAAACAGAGCGTCAAGAAATGCACACCAAAGTAGTGTATGTACTACCGCCAAGTGATCGCTCGGGGCATTTGGACGCCCGTTTGGCAGGGACGTGGCGACGGGGACTACTCGGTTGGAGGTATCGTGTGGGTCTGCCGCTGGGAAGTGGCACAGAAGACCTGTCTCGACTCTCGGGCAGAGGAGCAACGCAACATGTGCTATATCTTTTCCACAAAATGGGTAGTTGGCATACCTTTAGTTCATTTACACTAGCACTATATATTCATTTTAATCATTAGGTACTACAAAAAGTCTGCTAGTTTCTAGCATAGATCACTAAATACATAACTGAAGAAAAAAGTTCAGAATAAAGAAGCAATTATTTAAAACTAAGGCAAATGAATATGCAACATCACTGTCATACCTTGTTCTGAGTTTTGCTAATTTTGCCAAAGTCCTTTGTGAGATTCTCCAGTGACGGTTTGGCTGGAGGCACATAGACTTCTGGTGTGGGCCCCGGAGCCATGGCAGAGCCACCTGAACAGCTGACCTTGTTTGACAGCTAAAGCAACAACTGGGCTGAAAAGAACACTTGTAAGTAGCAAAACCAGCAGAACCTTTTACCTTCCTGAAAGGCAATATAAAACCTAAAAGCAGTGCCTGACTTGCTACCTTAAATTTACTTATTTATAACTCAGAATATATACATGATATAAGCAAAAACATTAGCAATGTATAATTTATAATTATTCATTACTACCTACATTAAAAATACAACTACCCACCCATCTCAAAATTCTCAATTCTCATAAAAAATGCAGATCCTGTCCTGCCAACAGCTGAAATGTCCAGAACTCTAAATCTTTGATTACTACCTAGTACCTACCTAATGAATATTCAAAATATCTGGGACAGACTAATGTCAACCAGGTGTTGTAAGTGTGAGCACATTGAAAATCAGCAAAGACTTAACGATAGGCGGTGTGGATTTGTTTGGAGCTGAGTGAGCTTAAGCTCTGCACTGTGCTGAACACATGGCATTGTCCCAGAAAATTACAAACATAATCAAACAATGGGTCATCCAGAGAAGTGGGATTAATGACCTTTCAAAGCCTTCTTCCTTTTTGGAAGTAAAATCTATCGCTTCTCTTTTAAATTTGTAGGTAAGCCTTTTTGTTGCAGACTAATGCAAGTTATTCATCCTGACCTGTTGGCTGTTGCAGCTCATCATATCCGCTTCCATACTTTGCATTGCAATATCGCCCTGAGGCCTGGATATTTGGAATTTCCTTATCTGTGACTTAAAATCCTGTCAATTCTGCATGTCTCCTTCTCATATGCCTATGACTGATCATGGTTGCCATCTTGACATACATGAAGCACAGCCAACCTAATGTAAATACTAGGTACCCAGCTGGCACCCAATTTAGCTTTAATTGCAAATCAACTTCAGTGTCACACAGTGTCTGCAGATGTGCGGCTCCTGAGGTAAAAACGGCGGGGGCTTAGCTAGGTAGCCCGTAGCCGCCAATCGGGATGGAGGGAATCAAGCGCCAGCGTCCGTCACCTGGGCTGATTGGCCATTTAGCCCCACCTTTTTTACCTTGGGAGCCGTGGCGACCACAGACACTTAAAAGTTGAACAGGGCCCAGATGAACTGGAACAATTTAGAAAATCAAGCAGGCCATGTGGGCAACAAAGTGAAAGTTGAAGTGGATGGCCCCTGGGACGGGCATTTCATTGATTTAAAAGCTAGGCTGCAATCTAACTAATCTTGAACTAAATAAAAACTTTTCACTGTCCGCCATGGCATGAAATCAGCACGATGAAAGAAAAATTAAATGGTAAGAAACGCGACAAAAACACAACAGGGATTACTATATATCGATATAGAATCCTCTTATTTCTCACGCGTGGTTTAGGCTGGGTTTAGGCACATGTGGTTCAGTGCCAGTGGTCGGAAGTCACAATTTTTCTTATCATGCGTGCAACGGCTCGCGATAGCAGTATAGACAAAAATGACGTCAAAGCCTGTTTGATTTTGACTTTGACGCTTTATTTTGCGTTTTATTCACACTTGATAGCATCAAACAAAAGACGAAAAGCACATAAAACAGAAATAAATTGTGAGAAATGAATTCAAATTGCTACAAAGTACAAAGACTGAAAGTGTTAAATGCTATAAATACCTTCAGTACCTACAGAACACGTAATTGTATGTCACAGCTGCGCAAGAAATGGAAGATCACTGTGAACGGGGCCGTGTAAGCGACTACGAAATTTTAATTGCTGCGAATCAATGTTGCAGTAGTTTTGTGATATGCCGCGAGTTCACGAATCTGCTGCAGTAAGTCAGACATTCGGCCAGGCAAAATATGCTGATCTGGTAGCGGATTCGCCGAAAGTCTGTATACTTACCAGCACTCAGCAGCAGATTCAGAATTCGCCTGCCCCGAATATACCGGCTGCCGGCAGCGGATTCGCCGAGCCGAATGTTTGCCTACTGGCTACTATAGTAGCATATTCGGACCGATACTTGAGACGCAGTGGAGACGCGTGGTAGAAGTAATATTCGCGAAGCTGCTGCCGATAAAGGAGATATTCGCCGAATCTGCTGATCGGGCGAGTGTTTGTCCGCCGTTGGGACATTCAATGCCTACTGGTAGGTTGTGGAATGGAATTCGGTAGGGAATTCTGACCGGTGCATAGGCGTAGGAACAGGGGGGGCCGGGGGGGCCATGGCCCCCCCACTTTCGGAGGTGGGGGGGCCAGCAATGTTAACTGGCCCCCCCACTTTTTGCTGACTTAAGTGTCTGTCTGTACCTAGGTACCAGTGCTACCACCCGGTAACTTGACAACAATTCAGCTTGCCCTTTAATGAAGATTCCCTTTTGTTTCTACAGCATTATTGACCGCAATTTCCTTCACTCAATGAAGGAAACCATATCAGAGACAAGACTGTGGGTCCTAGTGACAGCATTTTGTTGAATACGAGGCACGGGGCAGCGAGCACTGAAAAGGTATAAGACAATACTAGCACGGTGCAGGAGAATGCGTATACAAGCGACCAACGCTTGACCGGATCTGCTTGGGGTCGGCATAGTTCGTCAAAGGCGTACTAGCTGGGGGCCAGGGTGACCATGCCCCCGCCTCGGCTCAAACAGGCTGGGGGCCAGCAATGTCTGTATCTGCCCCTTCCCTTCCACTTTCAGTGCAGTGGCGCTGGCGGTCGCAGAGGGGGGATCAGGGCCATGCCCTTCCCCCTCCAAAGGCTAATCAGGGGGCCATCATATCATTTGCCCCCCCCCCCAAACAACCAATGGGCCCCCATGGGCGTATGGGGCTCTGGCCCTTATTCGATTGTCACGAGGCTCAAGAATCCCACGCTAGCTATTAACAGCTCCCAAGCCAGTCTTTGAGGGTCCTACACTGATCTTGGAGGGCACTTCAGTGGCGGTCAAGCGCCGACATTGACCGCTGAGAACCCACATTGACCTCATTTGAGGGCCCCTAAACCGGCCTCAAGGGCCCAGTCGGCGTCTGAGGGCCTCACACCGGCCTCTGGTGGCCTCATTTCTGTCTCTGGGGTCCCAAGACTAACCCTCTAAGGTCCGCATCGGCCTCTGAGGGTCCATCTTGGCCTTAGAGGTCCAACGCCGGCCCATGCCGGTCTTTTAGGGCCCCACACTGACCTCTAAGGGCCCATGCTGGCCTGTAAGGACCCGTCATTAGCCTATGAGGGCATTGTACGGGATTCTGAAGACCTGATGCCGGCCTCTGAGGCCCATCTTTGTTTTTGAAGGTCTTCTGCTGGTCTCTGGGGTCCAACACCGGCCCATGCTGGTATTTTAGGGTCCCACATTGACCTCTAAGGGCCCCGCACTGGATTCTGAAGATCCTATGCCGGTCTCTAAGGGTTCGCATAGGCCTCTGAGGGCCCACCTTGGCCTATGAGGGCCTTCCGCTGGTCTCTAGGTTCCAGGTCCCGCCCATGCCGGTCTGTTACGGCCCCACACTGACCTCTAAGGGCCCATGAGGCCTGTAAGGACCTGCATTAGCCTCTGAGGGCCTTGCACTGGATTCTGAAGACCCGATGCTGGCCTCTGAGGCCCATCTTGGTTTTTTAGGGCCTTCTGCTGGCCTCTGGGGTCCAACACCGGCCCATGCCGGCATTTTAGGGTCCCACACTGACCTCTGAGGGCCCATGCTGGCCTGTAAGCAGACTTGTGACAGCTCAAGAAAAAAGTGAGCTCGCTCAGCTCAACTCCGTTTTATCCGCTCCCGCTCAGCTCCCGCTCAGTTTAGCACGGCTCAGCTCAGCTCACGCTCCGCTCAAACCGGCTGTGCTCAGCTCAGCTCAGCTCAGTTTCCGCTCAGCTCAGCTCAGCTCAGTTTCCGCTCAGCTCAGCTCAGCTCAGCTTCCGCTCAGCTCAGCTCAGCTCAGTTTCCGCTCAGCTCAGCTCAGCTCAGTTTCCGCTCAGCTCAGTTTCCGTTCAGCTCAGCTCAGTTTCCGCTCAGCTCAGCTCAGTTTCCGCTCAGCTCAGCTCAGCTCAGTTCCCGTTCAGCTCAGCTCAGTTTCCGCTCAATTCAGCTTAGCTCAGTTTCCGCTCAGTTAAATTCACGCTTAGATCGTTCAGTCGTTCTTTTTAGATCGGACATGCTTAACCCTCGCCCGTATAGGGGGGGGGGGGGTCGAACGGACCCCCCCTCTGTTTTTCGCGAATAACTCGCGTAAAAAGCGGCCGATCGCGACGAAACTTTCAGTACCCTCGCGATAATCAATTTTACACCTATCCTGAAAATTTCATGACCCTGACCCTAATGACCTTTGACCTGTGACCTACTTTTCGAGACCATGTTTGGCCGGAATCGCGATTCGGCGTATGTCGGCTCGCATTAGCCGCGCGTTAGCAGTCTTTTTGTGGTTTCAAGTGTTCAAACATGGGATATGATGTTGCTCCCATGCATTAGGGTGGGTGTCAAGGTCAACGGAAGGTCAGGTCAGGTCATTGACCTTTGATGACCTCGGTTCACTTTTTCGAGTTTTAGATGTTTCTAGGCTAGTTTTTGGAGCTGAATTCGAATTTAGCAACCATTTGAACATTAACGAAGCAGTTTTGGTGCCTTCGTAACATGTTACGAAGCTGTCAGAGGCTACTACGAATACCCGGCAAAATCCTTACTGGTTGACCTGACCTGACCCGACCTGGCCTCAATGCATAAAGACATCATCAGTGATCATAACTAACATGATATTCGTGATCAGCACCCCGAAAAACCCCATAGCAGCCACGTTTTACGACGTTCTAACAGGTCCCGATTTTCCCGACTTTTGGGTCATTGACCTGACCTGGAAGGTCAACCGATAACCTAGGACCTTAAAATTGGGTATCATCGGCTTCCTCTCGTCGCGGGCAGCACGCTCGTTTTTTTCCGCGAAGCTCTAGCTCGATCATGGGGACGAAACGGCAAGGGGGGGTCCAACGGACCCCGCCCCCTTATACGTTCGCGGCTGGAAAAACACCAATACGGGCGAGGGTTAAAAAACAGACCAACTCTTGGCGCATAAGTAAGTCTCCTCTAACAAGGAGCGAGGCAACTTACACAATGGGCAAAAGAGATAAGCTCATTAAGACCTTGAGACTTTGCGAGTCGTGCGTCTACTTGGACTCAGACTATAGTTACATGAAATGGACTGTTCTTGGCAGTGTTATCACATGTTATCAGAGTGTGCACCCGCGATGTTAACATAACATATAAGTTCAAAATATACGAACGAAAAAAGTCTGGACGAAAAAGTTTACAGACGAAAAAAAGGTACAGACGAAAAAATGCCAGACGAAGAAAAGTCGGACGAAAATCTGCTAGACGAAAAAAACGCCATGGAATCATCTCAACTAGGCGGTGTTTCACGGCCGAGAGCAGCGCGTGGGCGCCGCCATCCGCTCTTGGCACCCTGCCAGGAGCTGACGTTACATTTTGGGGTAGTGTTGGAACTTGGAGATAAGAGTTTGTTTATATCTCCATGGAAACCCCATTTGACACGTGTGATAGCAGCGTGCTGTTATCAGTGTCCAGTGAAACCTTGAGTGAAACCAAACACCACCCTGATCTCAACCAAGGCAATGTCAACACAATTAGAATTCATAGTCGGCGTGTGAATAAGGGAGCTTTTCCCATATTATGGACATCAGAAGGTGAGAGTTCCAGTTAGCGCCTCTGCCCCACCCCACTTTCAATAGGATATGGTTGCTTAGCCCACATTCAACCAACGAAGAGGAACATTATTTGCTAATTCCTAATTGTAAATATTTTATGCAGAGGTAAGAAACCTTATCGATAAAATTAATTTAAATAACTGTTTAAATAACAAAGTGAAGAATGCTGAATTGTACATTGCGGAGCAGAGTGTCAAGGCGAAGCATCAAAGCCTGACAGTAGGTATTCATCTTGCAGTCAGACTTGAAACTTGAGACTGGCTGTACCTATTAGCCTGTAAATTGGCCAAGACCCTGGTCTTCCAATTTCCATGCAATATGGATGAAATAAATTAAGCTTGATTAGTGATTAATATTGATTTCTTTAGAGTTTTGATATTTTTAAGTGCGATCACGAAGGCAGTGTAATTGCTCACTCCATAGCTAGCTCATAGCTGAAGCATCAAATCCTGAGTTAATTTCCAAGCATGAACTGAAAAGAATTAGAACTGGATCAGCTCAGCTCAGCTAAATCAGCTCAGCTCAATCAGCTCAGCTCAGCTCGCTCAGCTCAGCTCAGCTCAGCTCAATCAGCTCAGCTCAGCTCAGCTCAATCAGCTCAGCTCAGCTCAATCAGCTCAGCTCAGCTCAGCTCAGCTCAGCTCAGCTCAGCTCGCTCAGCTCAATCAGCTCAGCTCAGCTCGCTCAGCTCAGCTCAGCTCAGCTCAGCTCAGCTCAGCTCAAGCTCATTCAGCTCAGCTCAGCTCAAGCTCATTCAGCTCAGCTCAGACAGCAGCTCAGCTCAATGCATTACTGAGCCGGCTCAGCTCACAGCTCAACAATTTGGCAAAATGTTGAGCCGGCTCATGAGCTGAGCTGATTTTTGAGCCGGCTCAACTGAGCTGATCACAAGTCTGCCTGTAAGGGCCCACATCAGCCTCTGATGGCCCAAGTCGGCATCTAAATGTCTCATCCTGCCCTTTGCAGGCCCTGTACTGGTCTCTGAGGGCCTCAACCCTCACCGGCCGATGGGGGGGGGGATGCCGCCCCTCCATAGTTTTTTTTTCGCGATAGCTCCGAACACGCCGGTGATAGAGAGCTGAAGCTTTGCATACCTGACCTTTGAATCAAGCCGGATCTTTTGACACCAACCGCATTTTCGGGTCAGATCAGGTCACTGACCCATGAGGTCATAAGTGAACCTCTGCACGGTCTTCAGATGTCGCAACTTCGCAACGCCCTCACTGCCAGAGGAGATTTCACAGGGAAATGAACCTTGGAGGACCTAGTATCCATTAGGAGTCTCACAACTTGTACATCTCGGATTTTTCCTAAGGTCATTTTCGTGACCTCACCATTAGGTACAAGTCAATGGGGATAAACTGAAAACTTTTTCTGGCGCCGTAAACGATCTTCAACTATCTCAAGCACACTGAATCTTTCATGCACTCCTTGCAAGGTTCGATGCGTCACTTTTGCAATGTTGACCTTGCGCGACGTCATTTATGAAGTTATAAGGGTCATATAAGTTTGTCGTCAATAACTACCGATCAAATTGAGCTAGCGAGTCGGGGAAGCCATCAATGGACTCAGGAAGACCTGCCGAATCGAATGATATGCGACATGACCTCCTTCGACCAATTTCGTGACCTGGGGGCGCTGACCTGACCGTGACCCGTGGTCAACACCCTCAGTTTACCTCACCCAAACAAAAAGTACATCATTCGACGCGCCTGAGAGAGGCGAACACGATGCTAGCAAAATCGCGGCTCTGCGGCCGTTTTTTGCGAAGTTATTCAACAAAAACGGAACCGTGCCTTGAGGTACTTGACCTGACCTCAGAGGTCACCGGTTGACCAAGAACCTTAAAATCGGGTATCGATCTCTGCGTCTTGTAACGGCGCACACGCTCGTTTTTCCGCGACGCGCTAGCTCAACCTGGGGCGCAACGGCGAGGGGGGTCGTACCCGGTCCCGCCCCCGGCCCCTCGGCCGGCGCGTATGTAGAAAACCTATAGGTCCGGTCCGGCGAGGGTTAAACTGGCCTCTGATGGCCCAGACCGACCTCTAAAAGTCCCACACCGGCCTCTGATAGTCAATCAGCCCAGTTGCAGTGGTCGCTGATATAAAACCTCTTAAAAACGTTATAGGTCTGGCTGAGCCTAGCTGGGCCGTTCATGCTGATTTTTATAGGTATATTGAAAAGACTCGCTTTGCACGTTTCACGCTTGCTCGAGTCGTAATGAAAAGTTGCTGGATGCCTCTGGAATTTGCATGGGTGCCAAAGGCTGCGGAGGACAGGGGAACGCGTCCATCAGTTTGAGTTTATGGACGAGAGTCTCCCTGAAATTTTAACAAATTCTGTTTTTGTTTTTGTCTCGATTTTTTTTTTTATCTCTGATCATGTTTGCGAAAACAAAGTGGCCGAAATCCGAGGAGAAATCGGATTTTGGGGGTAGGTTAGGTTTTGGACCTCTGGGACCTTGGCCCCCCCACTTTCGAAAACGTTCCTACGCCTATGGACCGGTGCCACCAGTGAACACTGCCCCGCATTGCCGCCACTGTATTTATGTGCCTAAATAATGTCGATGGTTGTCGACTGCGTCTGTTCACCGATCATTCAGCGGCCCAGTGATCGGTTAACCCTATTAGTGGCAGGCTCCTGGCTACCCCTATCAGTGGCAGGGGGGGGCTGTTTACGACCCCCCCCCCCTTGATATCTCGAGATCTAACGGGCCGATTTTCAAAATTCAAACGGCATTCGATTTCGCTCAACGAGATCTACATTTCTAAAAAAATAAAATTAAGAAATGTCAATAGGGGGGTAGAGGGGGGTAAAAACGGGCAAATTGCAGATACATTTTAGACTGTTTATTACGGCCAGGTTTCTGAACCAATCTTAACGCAACTTTTGCCGATCGATAGAGAATGAACCAGGAATTCACGTGGATCCTAAAAATATGCATTTTCAAAAATCATAGGCGGATACAGATCATTGAGATTGGGGGTACACAAAAAGTATAGTAAATAAGGTTTTTGTTGGTACTGTTTCTAAAAAGGGTGGCAATGGTCTTGTTAGGTATGTTAGGGGAGAGCGGGGCCAGTTGAACCACTTTTTATATGTTGACATGCACAGCGAGATCTAGTTGTCATATCGAAAAATGCACAATGCCATGAAAAAATATGCTCTTTTGGCTTTATTTTAAGATATGTTAAATTATGTTTCAAACATATTTTGCTGCCAAACGCATGCTTATAAAACAGCTCTACGCCCGTTTCAAATGACCCCGATGCGAGGGTCAATTGAACCAGCCCATGGGGTCAATTGCACCTATCCTTAACAATGGGATGTTTTCCTCTTTAAGGCCACTTTCTTAAGGAGATATTTTGTCCGGTTTACTTTTCCAAATGCTACATTCAATAGGTCGTTGGAAAGCTAAAAGTGCAAAGTTCCTCATAATAGGTGACATAAAGTACATAGACTATGGTAAAATGGGCGGATGAGAAAAATGAGAAACATCTCAGGCTATAGTGTGCTTTCAAGCAAAAGGCTGGAGAGAAAGGGGTCAAAAATTGAGCTCTATTAAACTACTATTTCAGTTTAAAAGCTCATTTCAAAGGTGGACTATTTCCTTTAATGTTTACAGCCCCTGAACAATAACCATTGCAAAGGTCACCGGGGTCCATTGAAACGGCCTGTGGCCCTGTTTCAACTGACCCTCAGAAAAGCGTTTCAATTGACCCCATCCGCTCCCGCCATCTCGCACGCGCCGTAAAGCACATGTCAAACGAGCTGGAGGGACGGCATCATGCTGAATGAAGGGCCAAATAAGGTGTTATTCCGGAGCCAGGAGTTCTTCTTTCAGCAAACAAAGGTATATGAGATATCACAAAATATTCATCAGAACGATTTCTCCCAAACGCCCCTCAAAAACACAAAAACAAGTGTCAAATCAAAATTACCGTCCGTTTGCCGCCCAAACGCCGTTGACAAATGAAGTGGTCGAGCGCGGATGTGCAGTGGTGTCGGCAACGCCATATGTTGCATACTGTTGAAAATTAAGCCATGTTTTATCTGACCCCGTGTTTCAACTGGCCCCGCTCTCCCCTACAATTTTCTTATGAGAGAACGACTAAAATTGTATTGGTCATGCATAGGCGGTGTCAGGGCACCTATGTTGGGAGGTAAAAAATAACCCCCTTTTTTGGACGCCTGGATCCGCCTATTATAGCAAAAACGTGTCAAAAGAGGATGCACAATAACTTTGTATATGTTATCACATGATACCTTTCATTCACTGTTCGTAAAACTGGTGCAGCATCGTGATCTTCGCCCAAATGACTCGCTTCACGAATAGGACTCCCCAATTTCCAGTGCTCTGGAGCCGCCCCTGGTAAAGTTATGAACTTGAAATTTTCAGGGAATGTGCCCAATTTAGTTTTAAGAAAATTCAGAAAATTTCAGCATCGTAGGTTCAGCTGTTTCGGAGATATTCCCGAAAAACCTGAGTGGTGGATAAAAACACCCCCCCCCCTGCCACTAATAGGGTTAATGTAAGCGGTCAGTGATCGGGTCGGGTCACTACCCTGTCAATGACCTGGTCGCTATCCTGGTCGGTGACCTGTTTACACATATGTATTCATAATCGTCATTCACAGCTAAAATCTCGCTGGCCGAGAATCGTTTTGGAAAACCAGAGCAGCACCGATCGAGCTCATTTTGTCGTTGACGACCACCGGAGTCACACGGTCTCCCTGCGTCTGACTCGGCGGGTGGAATCTCCGCGTCGGCCGGTGGCTGGGACGTCGGCAGGCGATAGCCCGCTCCAGCAGCAGCAGCAGCAGTCCGAGGATACATCCGAGGGGCGCCACCATCAGCACGGCCTGTGTGTCTCCGGCCGACATCGGCAGACCCTCGGTCCAGTGGGCGGCGCAGCTGACCCGGGAGTCGGCGAACCAGAACTGGTACAGGTGCCGCAGCACGCCCGTCTCACGGAGCCGCAGCAGCCTGCCGACGAGAGGAGAAGTGAATGGTCGGGTCAGAGAGCACCGAGGCATTCGTAAAGTAAAGCGGGGAACTCACTCAGACAGAACACTCATGACTGACGGGACGCTCACGAGCTCAAGTGAGGACTGTCACGAGCGCCTCAGACACTAATTCAGCTATATTCACATCCCACCCGTCTATTGGATAGTGAATACGGTCACTCTCAGACACTCTCAGACACCCTCAGACACTCACCACCTCCCGGCTCCCGCGGCCACTCACGCGGCGTTGGCCCTCTGTCGGAGCGTGCCGAGCCGTTTCCGCAGCACGATGTAGTTGTTGGTGACCGAGGGGCGCTGCTGCTCCAGAGGCTGCAGCACGCACGCGTCCGCCCCAGTGGCGATAAAGTAGTGGCGCAGGTCGTAGTAGCAGAGCACGCGCGGTCGCAGACACTGCCGGTGCGACTCCTCGCTGCCGTCAATATCCAGGAACTGGTCGCCTGCCTCTCGCATCTGGTACAGGTGCCGCTCGCTCGGGTTGTCGCTCTTCTGAAACGGCCGTCGGGTTGGAAAGGAGGAGTCAGCATCTATACTACTTCTTTTGAAAATTTGGTTGGTTTCTTTTTTACGATCCTGTATCGATTCGTTGGTTAGAATTTGCGACATTTCAGTCGAAATAGCCATGTCAATGTCTGATTACCGGATCTTAAGTAGTGCTGGCTTCTGTCGTAATGTGTTGGGATAAGAAATCGTATAGATATTACCATCCGGCATATCTCTGATGATGAACGTTCAATCATTCTTCGCTGACCTTCCACACATCGAACGCCGGCGCTTCTTTCCAGGTGGAGAACTTCCAGTCGGTTCTACGAGCGAAGTCGTCCAAGCACGTGAGGGGCTTGGGGTGGTCCCTCACAGTCAATGAGGAGATCAGGTTGGCCGTGTACAGAAACGTCACCATCAGACCTGAGTGCAGGACAACAGGAAAATGACATGCGCCTCGCAAAATATAAAACGAGAATATCGTCCGACACTCCCAAGCTGGAGAAAAGCAGTCACAATTAGGTAGTCATATTTCACGAAATTGTGGCACAAATTGTGGCAATGTGCTTAATTTCCAAGACAACATCAATCTTCTTCAACGAGACAACACCGACTTTGCTAAATTAACAATCGGTAAAGCTCAGCCGCAAGAGTTTTGTGCACATTCCCGCCAAAATGACTCAGCATGTGACAGATACGACTCGAGACTTCTTCTCGACATAACTGACCGAGAAAGCGTGCGGTGATTGCCACCGTGCGCGCTGCCAGCGAGTCGGGCGCCACCGACCACCCCTGTCCGGTGAGCGCCATAAATGTAGCGAGCTGACAGTCGGCCAGTCCGAACTGACGCACAGTGGTCCTGCTCTCGGCCGAGGAGTGGTTATAGTGGATCGTGAACCAGAGAAGAGCAGCCGTGACCAGCAGTGTGAACACTGAAAGAAGACGGAACACAGGTCAACGAACACAGATGGAGAGACTGATGCGTCGGGATGATAGGTAGCAGCACATCGGAAAAAGAGTGGAGACGTGAAATGAGTGAGACTGAGATTCAAATCACCATAATTGCATGAATTAATTAGCAACATACACTGGCAGCGCCGCTAAGCGAGACGAAAGGACGCATCACGTTAGCCCTAGAACGCCTAGGGGGGGGGGGGGTTGTATCAACCCCCCCCCCTGAGGTTTTTTCGAAGTGCACGCTAAACGGCTTGTCGTAGCGGGCTGAAATTTTCAATACCCTCTGGGGCAACCTTTGCGCATCTTTTGCCGAAAAAAATTGATCGGGTCATGTCAGGTCACGGAGTTATGACGTCATAAGAGGTACAGCCTCCGGCCGACAGTTACCAAACGTGTGCGCCGAATCCCTAGGTTTTCTGCCGGTGATACCCACATTGTTTGATGGATCATGATGAAACTTCCCATGCATGTTGGGGCAAGCATTGGCTATCGTGTGGTGCAAGAAAATTGACCGGGTCAGGTCAGGTCACGGAGCTATGACGTCACAAGAGGAACAGCGTCCGGTACTATTTTTGAAAAGCGCCCGAACCACTATTTTGCTAATTCTTGTCACCTCAATGGGAATATGCAGCAATATTAGCTTCTATAGGGAGCAAATGGACCTCCCAAATCCAAAAATACAGTCAGATTTCAAAAATTTAAATTTTGATTTTTCGAATTTCTGCCGCCGACTGTGACCTTGCCGACTTCCGGCGCTCCCAACGCGCCATTTTTAGAGCTAGGGAAACGAAATACATACCAAACGATAGAGAATTGATCAAGGAACACGATAGTGAAGATTTCAAGTAGATATCTCCCACCGTTTTGCCGCAATCGCCGCAGAAAGTTGAAAAAGTTTGATTTCTTCGGAAAATTTGACCTTTGACCGGTCATAAGTAGGTCAAATGTTGACCTAGGACCAAAAAAATATACCACCAATCATGAGATCTCGTTGAGAGCAATCCGTTGGTTTTTTCCGCTAAGCTCTACGACCTTCCGTTTCGAAACGCCAGGGGGGGGGGGTCGTAACAACCCCCCCCCTGGTCGTTCGTGTTATGAGAATTGGCCTGGTCGTGCGAGGGTTAAAATATTGCAGGCCCTAAATAAACGTGCAGGAGTCATGACTAATCAAAACGTATTCATGAGAAATAAAGACCGGGACAGTGATGTTGAGCTCTTGAAATTGACAACTTATGAAGCCATTTGAGATCTCACAAACTGTAAACACTGGGAAACACTAGGAAGTTATTTCGAGCTCATCAACCCGCTGAATGACATTCCACAAACACTCACGGAGAACGACCCACGATGCAGTGTGCAGCGGTTTCAGCAGTGACGCGAACGAGGCCCACTCGACCGAGACTGCCTTGCTGTCCTCGGCCAGGTAGAAGGCGTACTCGGTCTGTTCCACGGGCGCGGCGTCCAGGAAGTCGAGCACCTCGCCGCGGCCGGGCGCGTGCATGAACCACGAGAGGAGCACGTCCGCCCGCTGACCGGAGAGGCAATTGTGAGTGGACGATATTGATAGTTATTTACAATTATTTACAATATATATCATCACAAACACTATCAGGCATTTGCTAAAAAGAAATAAAAAGTTTGTTTTTATCAAAAGGAGCCGGGTTCCGCCTAAATTAGGCCAAATGAAAGCAAAAAACTGCCAGCTTCAACAAAATGACTCGATTCTTTTGAACGGCACAACGATGTAAATATGCTATTTGCTAAAAAGCGTTATAATGGAATCCGTTTTACATTCACAAGTTCTGCAGAACATTTCAATGCATAGTTTTTGCTAAAACGAGAAATTCAGTCCTTTTTGTTATAAAACTGAACGTTTTTTACCTCAGCTGTCAATGAGTTTTGCCTCCGACTGCCGACTGCCGAATAAACAATAAACCATACGGCAAGTGTGACACACAGCCTGCATGACACAGGTAACCCATTCACAGCTGGTCTCACGTTATTGGCGGCCTGTCCGATGAGGCCAGTCCAGCTGCCGTTCTCCAGGCGCGTGCCGTAGTCGGAGCTGTTGAACGAGCTCAGCTGGTACCGCAGCCCCAGGCGGTCCGAGATCAGGCGCCAGATGTCACACAGGTAGCCCGAGATGCTGACCCCGTCGGAGCCAACGATGAAGAACGGGGGGTTCTGGAGGAGGGGTGAGCGGAAATGACGTGAGAGATAGAGAGAGAGAGAGAGAGAGAGAGAGAGAGAGAGAGAGAGAGAGAGAGAGAGAGAGAGAGAGAGAGGGAGAGAGAGAGAGAGAGAGAGAGAGAGAGAGAGAGAGAGAGAGAGAGAGAGAGAGAGAGAGAGAGAGAGAGAGAGAGAGAGAGAGAGATGATTGCGGATTTCGCCACGTTTGTCGATTTGTAGGCGGGGTCATTTTTTAGGAAGCCTGGGCATTTGCAAACAGCGAACTATATGGCGTGCCTGTGAAATTCAGTGAGGCAATACAGCTGTAGCTGGTCGTATTTTCTTACAGTCGGTGCAATTGATGAAATTTGACAATGGAATGTGACTAGGGGGTAAGGATTGTCATGTGATCACGGAACCGAAGGACGCAAATGATCGCCTTACTTACGTGTATTCCCGTTACACGAAGCACCGCGCTGGCATCCTCCGAGTCGGGCGCCGTCCAGTTGATGCTCAGAAGGCGTGCCATGACATCGGTCTGTGCTGTGCTCTCAAACACTCAGAGCAAAGAACACCACTGCCCTGCACTGTGGAACCCCGAGCTACGGCCGGTCTCCCGCAACCGTAACTACCGACGGGTTCTGACGAGCCACCGCTCATATACCGACAGACGAACCGATCTGACCAATTAGAGAAGCCATCGATCGCCTGATGTGTTACATTGTTTTCCGGCATTGCTACTATGAGTTACATGCCACTTCCATTATCCGTAATGGAAAATCAAGCCGGCTACCTATTGTGCTCTTTTTGTATGCTGCGGTCGTCGCGCGCTATGCTGTGCCGCAGTACACTGTAATGCGGTGCAGCATCAAACAGGCGCACACGCTGCCTGCCATCTAGCGGGAAAGTTTGAAACATACTTACTCTTGCAGCATGGATCAGATGTGGGCTAAACCACTAAAAGAAATCGCGAACAGAGCACTCACATTCCGTCGGTCAGCGAGGGCCAGGTTTGAAGGAGGTACTGCATGTCGGTCCGTACTCTGTAGCAACTGAAACTAAAAGTAAGACGCATTTTAAATTATTTGCCAAATAAATGCCCATTTTGTATATTTACTATCGATGCGTTCACCCTCTGCGGACCCTTCCGCAACAATCGGCGAACACCCAACTCCCCAATGCAGACCGATCGGATTCACTGATATCGTCGATCGGTGTGTGTGCTACAACCCAGACTTTCACGACACGTCGGACAGCAATTATCCCCATAGAGACCACTGAGACCTAATCATTTCAGCCAGTCAGGAGGCTGAATAAAGAAATTACCAGGAGAGCTAGTTAGCCAAGGATTCTGGATTGTTTACGGTAATTACAGTAGGCAGATTAATTATTTCCAATGTCAGAACTCAGAGAGCTGCAAGCAAACGTTTTTTTTTTTTGTGCGACGGCTAACCTAACCACGCATTATCGCTCCGTCGTTAGTCCGATGTGGCACTTATTAGGTATGTATGCAATGCATAAGAAGCGTTTTATATAATAAGGTAGTGTGTCGGACTATTACGTAGTCTACCACTTTGAGATGTTTGTTGCCATGGCAGTGGCATAATATAATTCCCATAAAAAGTGCAGCATATTTTCTTTTGTGTGCTCTCTTTGTAACAATTGTGCCACTCTATGACCAAAAAATAGTGATAAAAAGTGTTGCATTTGGCTCAGACTTGTAGCAATCGATCCTAGCCAAATTCCCATTGGACGCACTCACTACCTATGGGGCTTAAAAACAGCGGCCGGGTGTCACCTCATACCGCGTGATGGGTGTTCCGCTGGCCCACTTTCCACAGCTGTCCCATAATTAAAACGAATTTTACCTCCCCCTCATACACACACGCGTATACGTGACATCCGGCCACGTCCCTGGCATTCACACAAAACAGGTAATTGGGCCTATTATAAACGTTTTACCCGCCGACCATATTGACACAAATGGATGCCGTGGGATTGGGAACTGAGACATTAAACATGCTGTTAATTTGAATGGGCTTATTTTAGCGCATATGCTTGACACAAATAGCTACTTCAACTGACCACCTCTTGCGTAGAACAAACGGTCATTTTGTCGGAAAGGTTAGCGTTAGCTGCCCGCATTTCCCGGCATTGGTTCTTGGAAAGGTAACGTAAAACGGAATGTATAGAACTATGCAAAGCACACGAATTACTCTATACCTATTGGAGAGCGTCGCTGCTTGTGGACGCCACAAATCGATCGATGCATCAAAAACTTATCAGCCTAAACGTCATGAACAATGACTCTTCGCCACTGCTCACTCATCTGCATCTTCAAACTGCATCTGCTCACTTATGCAACCAAAGTTCGCTTGCCTAATAACTATTCTGAGGGAGGATGATGATGTAACTCAATTATGTTTCAAATTTTATCTTTTTAATCGTCTTCCACTTTCAGCCAGCCTTACGATCAATTCAGTCATCCTACACATTTGCCAATGGCTCTCTGCACTTTCTTTGAACCTAGGGCGGAGCTGATCACAGCAGATGTGAACAATATTTCGGTTCGTGTGAGAGATCACCCCATCGATCCATTCAGCTTTAACGGCACTGCAGCGTGATGACACCCGAACGAGAAGCGGGCTCCTCTAATCGGTGTGTCTGTGAGCCCCATGGTCTCGGCAGAGTTTTATCGCTTCAATTGCATTTCTTCGTTATACGAATTTATTAGATTTATATTTTTCACCACAGCAAATAGAACCAATGCAGCACATCATCAATGTCATCGCTTCGCACCATAGGCATCAACTCACACGCCTAATCAGTGAATGCAAACATTACGTCATTACTATCATTGAGTGCTATTTTAAACCCACATTTTACATGTATCTAGGTCACGCATACTCCGTAAACTCCTGGACCACCGCCGGCGGCTCCACTGATGAGCCGCTGATGGGCCTCCCATCTGTCCGTATCCGCCAGCGCCGCCTACCGGACCGACGCTGCGCCTCTTCCAGCCGGACCACCCTGAGGGAGGTGCGGCTGAGGCTCAGACAGACAGACAGCTCATTCACAGCCATGGCGCCGCGCTGGTGCCACCGTCCGTCCGCGGCGCTGGGATCGTTAGTGCTGGTGGTGGTGGTGGTGGTGGTGTTTGGTCGGTCGATTCAGGCCACTCCAGTGCTGCTCTCAGATGCTAGTCATCACAGCGGCGCGTTCGATCTTTATAACGACAAAGACCGACGGAGTACCTACAATGGGTTCAAGAACTACAACGACATGGACCGACAGAGTACTTACAATTCGCTTGAGAGCTATCCTGGCATAGAACGACGGAACACCTACAATGATGTCGAAAATTATCCGGACATCGACCAACGAAGCAGCTATAACACATTTGAGAACTACATCGCATACCCTCCGTACAGCGCTTCCAGTAACTACAACCCGTCCAGCAGTTACAGCTCATCCAGCAGCTACAGCCCTTCCTACAGCTTCAACACTCCGTCCAACTCGTATGGCCCGCCGCGCGCCGCGGCTGCCTGGGCTGGCTGGGGCGGCTGGGCCGGGTCCTTCGGCGGCTCCGGGGGCTACTCCGGAAACTCCGGGGGCTACTCTGGAAACTCCGGGGGTTACTCCGGTGTCACCCGGCACCACGTGCTGCGGCTGGAGCCCCGCTGCGACTGCGCCCCGATCGACCTTCTGGCGCTGCTCTCCGGCGGCACGGCCCTCTGCGCACTCGGAATATTCTGCATCCTACAGGCTACCGGTGGGTTCAGTTTCAGCACCGGTAACAACGTCTCCATCGGAACCCGACAGCTGCTGGAGGGCTGGCAGCTGCCGGACGGCTGGCAGCGGTTTGATACCTGGCAGCTGCCGGAGCGAGAGCAGCTGCCGGGCCGGCTGGAGTGGCTCCGGCGGCAGCTGGCCAGCTGGCTGCTGCCGGCGATAGAGCAGCTGTCCGACCGGCTGCTGCAGCTGCCGGAGCAGCAGCTGGCGGACAGGGTGACCGCCGTGACCTGCAGGATGGCCGGGCAGCTGGAAACGGAACACCCGGGACGATCGGTGAGTTTGCAGGGTGGACGGCCGAGACAGGTGGCACTGGTTTTGCTGTAGGTAATGAAATATGTTAACGTGCTACGTTTTTTCAACTGATTTTATGTAGGCATGCCAAGTTCTCCTTGAGAATGGCCCGAGATCAATTCCATTGTTATGAGCTAAAACTCATTTTAACGCATCGTGTTGTTTTCCGTAAGCTCATGACAAAGGATGTCCAATGAAATAAAATATCCTACCTATGTTATTTTAGACGAAATGGATACTTTTGAATTCTAGAGACACATTATGCATTCTGCTTATGTGCTCGGTAATCAGCATATGAAAATGGCACTAATCCGTCTGCCGGGTCTGTCTGCCAGGGCCGGTGCACCTGCTACTCGGGACTACTGGGAGCTCTCACTGGGTTCGCCTCCCTGGGCGGTCTCATCGTGTACGCGCTCCAGCTGGCCAGCGCGGCGCTGACCTCCAGCGGGGGCAGCGGCCGGGCGCAGGTCACCGCCGGGTCAGCTGACAGAGGGGCGGGGGAGGCACTCAGTTCTCTGCTCAGACTGCTCACAGTCACTGGATACGGGGCAGATCTGAAGGAAGACGGCAGAAGTGGCAGTAGGAGTGCGGAGAGCTTCAGGAAAACGTGGCTGGACGGAACAGGTAAGGTTTTCGGGGTGGGCGGTGTCATCATAGGTGCACTTTATCACTGCGTGAGCAACGTTTCAGCAATGAGATGTGTAGATTTGTTGCAGCGTTTCACGCATAATGCAGCAACACACCCACATTTGCCTTTGCGCTATCCAACGTAAACGTAAACGAGGATCCTATAGCGCTCCTGCGAGACGCAAATGGAATGATGGCATCTGTAGTGTGTACGCATAAACGCACTGTCTGCAGCTCAGCGCCATGTAATGCCTGTGTTTACTGCAGTTATTTATCCCTCGTCTGACATCTGCTGTGCTGTAAACATATCGTTCATGTCCATCACGTGCCGTCAGTGCCTCCCATTTCCGTGTATCATCTGCCGCCGCCGACGTCCCGTCTCCCTCCCACTGCCCTCCCGTCTCCCTCCCACCGTCCTCCCGTCCCGTTCCCGACAGCTACCGGGCGGTCATCCCAGCCGGCGGTCTCGACCCGCTAATGACCACTCTGTTTGACCGGTGGCATCTGTAGCCGCCGGCCGGGAGGCGGCTGGCAGTGGGCCTGAGACCGCCCCCGAGACGGCCAGTGGACAGACCTGATCAAATGAGCCGTCAGCCTGGCAGGACGGAGTGCGGGAACTGACTATCAATAGGACTCGGGACTGGAGTGGGACGATACGGACGGAAATGGCAGGGATGGGCCAGACCAAGCCGAGCCGTACCGATAGTTCTTTCAGCACAGCGTGCCCATCCGCGCCCGGTGGCATATGGTCGATTATTCGTGTCTCCGTTCGGTTTAATTCCCCGCGATCCATTTCCCGCGGGCGTGAAGGTGTCAAACATCTGGACTGTGTAAACGCTCTGCTTGGGAAACAACGCCATTATAATTGTGACTGGAACGCTTAGCTGTGATAGAGTGACTATGACTAGAAAATAACATATCTTTTTGCAGTTGTGACCTTTATGGAAATTACCGAATGATTTGTCAAAAACTTGGAGAGAATTTTAACACTTCTCAGCTTTGGAGAGCAATTTCAGTAGGTCCACCTTCTTACATCACGTCTTTTTGTGTCCCCAGGTTGGGAGTATCCTGGCGCCCTCCCAGGGTCACTGGATCGAGCTGACCTGCCCTGTGTGCCGTACCAGCTGTGTGACATCAACCGGCAGGCTGCGGGCTTTGGACCGACCCGGCTGACCGTCACACGGCTGGCAAGGTCAGTAGAGGTGGCCCTGAGGTCAAAGGTTATTTCAAACGGATGGTTAGGTCGGTTGAGTAAATCCTGAGCTGAGGTCACAGCCGTGGTTACCCTGATGGTCGATGGTGGTGAGGTAGTACGAGTAAATAAACTAGCTGGAAGATCGAAATAACAGCCTTCGTGGTGAGCCGTGTAGTGCTTGCTTGCCGTCGTCGTTGCATTACTTTGGTCAGCTTTAGCTAAGTGGCTGCCATAGCTATTCGTTGTTTGATGTTGCTATGCATGTTTTCTCCACATATGTATTGTAGTTCAGAGCGCCACATGCAGTAACTCGTGTGTGCCGTATGTCCCGCAGCCTGCCAGTTTCATGGCTCCTCAGTCGCTCGGGCCATGCGGAACTATCGTTTGGACGGCTCTGCTCAGCTCTACAAGGGTCCTCAGAAAACCTCTGCCACAGCCGCTATCCACAATGTGACATCACACCTGCTGGACCATAGCTACGGGATATTTGGTACGACGTCATAATTGTACAACACTGTTGTTTTTCTGTCGGCCTGCAGAATCATCAGGCTACCGTTCGGGCATTGCAGAAACGGAGCATCAGCGATGTGTATGTGTTGAGATTGTTGTCCCTTCCTGGTGGAAACTTCACGTCTGTGAGTTTTTATTTAGTCTCGGGAGTATGATCTATGTTGACATTTTACGGCAGGTAACTACATTATTATTTATTTCTGCTGTTTATATCGATATTTTTAGTATAGCAATGTTCATAAGTATGCGTGTGTGCACATGCCCTATTTTTTGCGCTTGATCAAGAAGCGTTAATGTGTTTGTAGTGTATTGAATAGGGGAAGTTGGGGCAATGCCGGAGTTGGGGCAAAGCCGAAATTCGAGATATTTCGAAAACCGTACGACATGGATGCCAACTGTCAGTGATGCTCTGAAGCTGAAGTGACTACAATTATCACATGTTTGTTACGAGTCGTCATTCGGAATACTTCGGCTGTGATGGCGCCAAGAGCGTTTTCAAGGTACGTTTCCCTTGTACTACATGCGCCTTTGAAGCTGCATTTCTTGCTCATTATGCTTCCGTTTGTCTGGCCAATTCGGTCAAGTTATCTTCAGCATGTCTTTGCATAAGTGTGCTGCCTATTTGAAATTTATACAGCACGTTGAAAAGTTATGGGCCTGCAAAAGAAAGTATGACTGGCTGGGGGTAATGCCGAAAACGTGCGATTACGCACGTTAAAGCACGCTACGTGGACGTTACTGCCGTAGAATAGCAACGCGTATTTTTAGTCACACAAATTACACTTTCAACCGACACAACGGCCTGTTACCTATAAGGAATGATTTACTTGGCATTTTCTTATTATATCACACAATTATAGCTTACAGTGTGCACCAAGCGTCCTCAAGCTCTTAAAACGCGTGTCAGCTTTGATGAATTCTGGATAAAGTTTTAGATAAAATGGCAAAACCTCAATGTCGGCATTCCCCGTAGATCATTTCTCCCATTTTCGGCTTTCCCCGCAGTCCGGGGCAACGCCGAAAAAGTCACTTCTTTGATATTTTTAGTTTGTACGCTAAACGGTATGCGAATTCATCAAATGCGCCTGGTATGTTCGAAAGGCAAAAGACTGGCCTCTCGAATGACGCCAACAAGAATAGCTTATGTTGTCTACCTTGCGTGCTACGGGAGTCAGAAAAAAAGTATTCGGCGCTCCCCCAACTTCCCCTATTGATCAAGCCAACATATCAAGCCGGTTCGGAATCTTTTATATCTCTTGACACTCCTTGAGCGTAGAATATGGGCATTATTGACTCCTGAGCCACATGGCGAACATCAACATTGAATGATTGATGTTGCGTTATGGTAAACGAAACATGTTGCATAGGTTTGCATTGCTTTAGTTTTGTGTATATTATTATTGTTAAGTGGTTAAAAAGCATGGTTTTATTAACAATAAAATATTTTTTCCACTTGTGGAATACAGATCATGTTCTGGCGGAGGCCCTATTTAGCCCTTAGTATTCCGAAGCTGAGAGGCAAATGCCTCTAAATAATTTTAATCGGCAGCATTGTAATTGTATCTAATATTTTGCCGTAAATGTGAAGCTTTTCGTGCAATTAAAACGATGTTGCAAACAAAGCGAAGACCATGCTAACTATAACACCTTAAACGTGTACCTTTTAGTCCATTATCAAACAGTTTCTGCCGAGCTGATTGGATATTGCCCGGTGCTGACAGGTCGCCGGACAGGGCCGGTGCCCGGTGGGGAGTCCCGTCCCGACCTCCGAGACTAATGAACTATCACTGTACCGGGCAGCTGGGAGAGGATCGGAGACGGACGGGTGCCTAAATTTCTTTTCTTTATTTACTCTAAGACGAATAAATACAGCTTCATAAAAGTTTATTGACCAGTATAGCGCCTTTTGGGGCGACTAACGGAGCGAGCGAGGGGGTGAGTCTTGCACGTGCGAAATTTCGAGGGGATACCTCCAACTGACTTGTGCACGGCACCCTACTGACCGGTTTCTAGCGATGTGCCAAATTTGAGCACAATCGGCCCAGCCGTTCTCGAGATCTGGGAGCGGCACCCTGCACGTGCGCACGTGCAAAATGGGTCCCAACTGACTTGTGCACGGCACCCTACTAACTGGTCCCTAACTGTGTACCAAATTTGAGCGCCATCGGTCCAGCCGTTCTCGAGATCTGGAAACGACCCCTGCACGTGCGCACGTGCAGCAGCACCCCAACTCTGGCACATGGATATGCAGTGCCTAGTGGGTGCCTACCTACATGCCAACTTTCAGCGCAATCGGCCAAGTAGTTACCGAGATATTGTAACAATTACAAAAGTGACACCTCTTCGTTTTGCACGTGGCACGTGCATAAGGGGTCACCCACATGCATCGGGAATAGTCCAATACTTGGTAGAAGGAATGAAGCTACCCTACAAAAATTACCGCATGTAAATCGGTCAAGTGGTTGCTGAGATATAAGCCTCGCAAAAGCGTCCGCACGGCCGGCCGGCCGGCCGGCCGCTCATACTCAGAAATTTCCGTTAATCTAAGGAAAGACTCCGCTCGCTTCGCTCGCTCCGTGACTAGGTCCGTCAGAGTTACCGGTGTATTCAAAATCCCATCAGCATTCTGACAGGTCTGATGGGGCTAGTCTGAGGCGTCTACATGGACTTTGGACTTTGGTCTACATGGACTTTGTACGCTTACCTCCAGAGCAGCATTTTAAGCAGCTACGTTTCATTTTTATCACTGACACGATTCCATGGCCTCCATTTTTTTACACGTATGATTCGTTTTATTGGAACTCATTGAAATCCCTATGTTTATTCTTTGGGTGTAGGTTCGGCTTATGATTCTTTTTTTTTGGCAGTTCGCATATGAGATAATTGGTATTCATTTCTAATTTCTATGTAGAAGCATTGTAGGTATGATGAAGGGTTGCCTAGTGGCAAGCGTGGCAAAAAGGCCTTCATTAGGAGCACGCTCAGTAATGAACGGTGGAACGCAAGGTCAAAGAGCACATTGTTTGGGGCTTAGGTACCTATTCCATTTCAATGCGTTTAGTCGCAAAGGCAATGTAGAAAAGGCATTTTAGCCTCATGTGTTAAAAAATCATGATACATGACGCCAACTAGCTTGACAGCCTTTTACCCTGCCAAACATATTAAACGCTGCACACGGTCGCCAATCGCCAACCCATGGCCAACCCATTTACAATCGGAGGACGAAGTGAGCGAGACGCTGAGCAGGGAGCTGGACCTACTGGCAGAGGCAGTACCAGAAAGCTTTAGTTCTCTTTCCTGTCGATAGGTGACAGGCTAGGTAGAAACCGTCCAAGCATGCAGAGGAACGGAGGGTCAGCGGGGGCCGGCGGCATTTTGCGATGAGTAGGTAGTTACGTGGTTAAGGAAACGTTTTTAATTAGTACGGATTTTTTACGTTATCTGGAGAAAACCATGATTTCAAAATCACGCGGCTCACCTACCATTATAGAAAATCGATCCAAATTAGCAATCCACAGCATTATTCCATCAATTAATTAATTCCGTTTAATTACAGGTGCTCTTGAAATCCATTATCCATCCTTGGCTATAATCTCTGTCAAATGATATTGCACCATGCAGATGGTCCCATGATTGGTTATGTTCGATGACTCATTAAGCTGACCATTTGGTGGCTGGATCTTACCATTTTAAAACAAGATGAAGCATTTTCCGATGAAATAAAGCTCCAATCATTGCATCCTCTGATTAGTGATTTTGTAATAAATTTGTGAATGTCCCCAGTGAACTGACCTTGAGAGAGAGAGAGAGAGAGAGAGAGAGAAGAGAGAGAGAGAGAGAGAGAGAGAGAGAGAGAGAGGGGAGAGAGAGAGAGAGAGAGAGAGAGAGAGAGAGAGAGAGCGAGAGAGAGAGAGAGAAGAGAGAGAAGAGAGAGAAGAGAGGGAGAGAGAGAGAGAGAGAGAGAGGGAGAGAA